>NC_062222.1:125840769-126171934 GCF_902686445.1 Sciurus carolinensis
CACTAATGGAGTTCTATCCTCTTACCAAAATAATCTGTTGGAAAAAAATTAGTCCAGTGATATTTTCAGTTTATCTTTTTCAGATAGCCACAATCCCCTTCCCTCAATCTTTTCTTTCAGGATCTATTTTCAAGAAGTAGATTATTAAACTTAAAATTTTAATTAATCAAAATCAGAGTTATCACTAGAAATCCAAGGAAAAGAACATACATATTAAGTATAAAGTATTTGCCAAACACTGCAAATTTTCATTTCTGCCATCTTGCTCATAAAATTTCTGTAATCCCTTTGATAACAACATTAATCACATTTTTTCTTAACTCCATATAAAAAAGTCCTAAAATATTTACCATTTACTAAGCATTTATATTTCCTAGGGTGTGCCTTAAACATCTTAAAAATATTATATAATTTTTAATTTTTTATTGTTGCATTATGATTATTCATAGCATGGGATTTCTGCAGATCCATAGAATAAAGACATAATTTGGTTAATTTCATTCCCCAGTTACCTCCCTTTTCCTTCTCTCCCTTCCTGTGGTTCCCTTCCTTTATTTTACTATTCTCCCTTCTATTTTCATGAGATTCTCTTCATCTCTCTTTTCACCCTTTGTTCTCTTTAGTTTCAATACATAATAGAAAACATAAAACCTTGACTTTCTAAATTTGGGTTATTTCACTTAGCATAATGTTCTTGAGTTTTACCCATTTTCCTGCAAATGACATAATTTCATTCTTCTTTATGGCTAAATAAAAATCCATTGTGCATATATACCACATTTCCTTAGTTAGTTTTTATTTGCATTGATCCTATGGGACTAATTTCTATTAGCATTGCATCTCCATCTTAAAAATAGTGAAACTACATTTCCCTTTTCCCTCATTTGTTATTGGTGCATAATAGTTGTAGATATTCATGGGATTTGTTGTTACATATTCGTACATCAAAGCAATATAACAATCTAATTTGGTCAACTACATTTCAATGATTAAAGAACATTTCCAAGAATGAACACAGGTGGATTAAAAAGTTCCTAATATCATGCCTTTTCCTTGTTCCTTTATTTTTATAATTGTTTTTGTGATATATATGACTTGCATTGAGAACATATACTGTTACATATAATGTATATTATGCTGAAGCTAATTCATCTTCAAGCTGAAAATGATTTGCCTTATCATCTCAGAGTTCCCTAGAAGTATTCTGCTACACAGGAAAACTGTCACCTGAACTGCCATTGTATTTTAAATTATTTTATTCCCAAACAAAAACTTCAGAAAATGAAGTGATGGATAAAAAACAGTGAACATTTGAATAATTGTGACTAATATTCCAAACACATTGTCCTGTTACTCCATGAAACCCACTTTTCAACTCTAACTAGGTGGAAACTATAATTTGTGAATATTATTTTCAAGAATTGAGAGAATTCTTATCCCCTAGGTATCTGGTACATTCTCTAAAATATTGGTTACCCTTGTTATCATTATCACTGTTATTGAACTTGTTCTGTGTGTTCACTGGATTTGTAATTGTTGTAATTTTAATTGTTAATTTTGAGTTTTTGCCATACTTGGTAGAGGAAAAGAGAAGTTCTGCTTTAAATTTGTTTTGAAAGGGCTCTGAGAAAAGTTTAATTTATTCAAATCTCTTGTGATCAGAGAGCTAATTGAAAATAAATAAAGCATGATTTTTTTAAGAGTTTATGGCAGCTAAAAAAATGGACAGTTTTGCTTTTAATTTTCTTTTTTTTTTATTGTAAACAAATGGGATACATGTTGTTTCTCTGTTTGTACATGGCGTGTACATGGCGTAAAGGTATACCATTTGTGTAATCATAAATTTACATAGGGTAATGCTGTTTGATTCATTCTGTTATTTTTTCCCTTCCCCCCCACCCCTCCCACCCCTCTTTTCCCTCTATACAGTCCTTCCTTCCTCCATTCTTGCCCCCCTCCCTAACCCTAACTCTAACCCTAACACTAACCCCTCCCACCCCCCACTATGTGTCATCATCCACTTATTAGCGATATCATTCGTCCTTTGGTTTTTTGAGTTTGGCTTATCTCACTTAGCATGATATTCTCCAATTTCATCCATTTGCCTGCAAATGCCATCATTTTATCATTCTTTATAGCTGCGTAATATTCCATTGTATATATATACACCACAGTTTCTTTATCCATTCATCAATTGAAGGACATCTAGGTTGGTTCCACAATCTGGCTATTGTGAACTGAGCAGCTATGAACATTGATGTGGCTGTATCTCTGTAATATGCTGATTTTAAGTCCTTTTGGTATAGGCCAAGGAGTGGGATAGCTGGGTCAAATGGTGGTTCCATTCCAAGTTTTCTAAGGAGTCTCCACACTGCTTTCCAGAGTGGCTGCACTAATTTGCAGCCCCACCAGCAATGTATGAGTGTACCTTTCTCCCCACATCCTCACCAACACCTGTTGTTGCTTGTATTCTTGATAATCGCCATTCTAATTGGGGTGAGATGGAATCTTAGGGTGGTTTTGATTTGCATTTCTCTTATTACTAGAGATGTTGAACATTTTTCCATATGTTTGTTGATTGCTTGTAGATCTTCTTCTGTGAAGTGTCTATTCATTTCCTTAGCCCATTTGTCGATTGGATTATTTGCATTCTTGGTGTAGAGTTTTTTGAGTTCTTTATAGATTCTGGAGATTAGTGCTCTATCTTCAAACTAAAAAGCTTTCTCTCAGCAAAGGAAACTATCAGCAATGCAAAGAAAGAACCTACAGAGTGGGAGAAAATCTTTGCTTTTAATTTTCTGTGAGAAACCTCTATGGTGTTTTCCATAATGGCTGTAGTAATTGACTTTCCACCAATAGTGTGCAAGGATTCCCTTTCCTCTTCCTCCTCACCAGCCCTTATCTTACTGTAGTAAAAGGGTGTGTCATTATGGTTAGAGTTGTATTTCTCTGATTAGGGATGTTCAGCATTTTTTCATATATCTGTTGTAAGTCTTCTTTAAGAAATGCTCATTTAGGACTTTTAAGAAAATTTAATCTCCCTCCTCCTCCTCCTCCTTCTCCTTTTCCTCCTTCTCCTCCTTCTCCTCTTCCTCCTCCTTCTTCTGTCAAATTTTTAGAATTCTTTATATATTCTATATTTTATCTCCTTGTCATATAGCTTCAAACATTTTCTCCATATGATCCAACAATCCCATTTACTGTGTATATATATCCAGAGGAAATGAAATCAGTTTGTGGAAGAGACATCTGTACTCCCACGTCCACTGTGGCATGTTCACAGCAGCTAAGAAGCTGAAATAACTTAGTGTGCATCGACTGACGATCAGTTAAAGAGAGTGTGGTGGGTATGACAATGGAATACTATTCAGTCACAAAAAGAATGAAATTTTTTTTTTTTTAAGATGGACTCTGTCTCCATTCCATTTTTTTATTATTATTTTTTATTATATTGTATACAAATGGGATACATGTTGTTTCTCTATTTGTACATGGAGTCAAGGCATACCATTTGTGTAATCATATGTTTACATAGGGCAATGATGAAGAATGAAATCTTATCATTTGTGATAACATGGTTAGAACTGAGACTATCATGTTAAATGAAATAAACCAGGGGCAGAAAGGCAAGTACTAAAAGATGTAAAATCTTGATCCTACAAAAGGTTAATGTAGAATGATGTTATCAGCAATTGGAGAGAGGTTGATCAATGGATTCTTAGTTCTCTCTTGCTCAGTAGGGTAACTATAGATAACGATAATATACTGTATCATTCAAAAAGCCAGAAGAGAGGATTTTGAATATTTTCATCATAAAAGATTATACATGTTTGAGGAGGTATGTTTACCCTGATTTAACATTACACAATATAGGAAGTGATAAATGTTTGAGGAGATAGTTATGTTTACCCTGATTTAATATTATACTATGTATACATGTATGAAAACACTACACAGTACTATATAAATATGTTTATAGTTTTTGTATTCATATATCACTTGAAGTAAATTTAATAAATTTAGTTTAACACTTTTATAATGAAATAACAAATTTTGATTATATATTTTAAATCACAAAGTTGATTAAAAATAACATTTATGTACAATAAAATAGAATAAAATTGTATCAGATAATTTTTAAATGAAAGTTTCAAAATTATTTCTTTTCATACGAGTTTTGAATAAATTGGTATTTCAAGAAATTAAAACACTGTCTTAGTAACTTCACAGGGAGATTTATGAAGTAAAACTGGGTACAATAAAGACACTTAAATTTTGGTGATCTGATTATTTCAAACTAATAGTTTTGTCTGTCATGGGAGAAAAAGATCCAACAATTTCAAAATTTAAAATTATTTTTATTATCATAACAAAATTTCAATGGACAGATTTTCTTTCATTTTATCCAGCCAAATGTATGAAAACTGTATGCATATAAACATGCTGATTCTATCCTTAGCAAACTTACAATATTCATGATCCTAAATTCACTCTTCTTCATGTTTAGTCCAATAATGCTTCTTGTTCTCTCAAAGAAAGTGCCATATCCCCAGATGTAAACATTGCTTTAAGAGCCAACGCCATATGCTGACAGATGGCATCCCATCTGTGGTTCAGTTATTAAAAATAAATTTCTTGGCCATGTTCAATAAATGTAAGATATTCTTATCCATTTTTTTTCCCAGAAATGTTTAGTTTTCAACCACGGGTTTAGTAGACCAAATGACAAAGCTCAATTCTATATGATGTCTTGAGTAACCAAATAAGTTTCTTGTTAGGTTAAAACTGTATATTTGGGTTAAGATGTTCGGAAGAGAAAAGATAGAAAAAGACAACCATAAATCAACTTCTCTAAGAAATATACTGTGGATTTGGCTCAGTTGTAACTATTAGATAGGAAATGACAAAAAAATTTGGATTCAGTGTTAAGAGCTAAGCAATGGTGGATGGGAACATGGAATCCAAAACACGTACCATGTTTAACATGTTGTTCACACTCCAAAATGCTTGTCAGTAGGTTTGTGTTTTTTTCTGTCACAAGTTCAAATCAGTAGTTTTTCATAGCTGCATTATCAAACAAGACTTTGAAGAGAATATGAGGAATATCAGAAATAAATCTATGCTCAACATAAAGTGACAGCGTTTTGTCCAAAGGAAAGAGCAGCAATGTGTATCACTGCCAGTACTTCGTCAGGCAGGTTTCCTGCATGGAAATGTTGTATCAGGTAATCTCAGGAGTGGAAGTTTCCAGGCGTAGCAATGGAAGAAAGAAGCAACTCCTGATTGAGCGCTGCAATAAACAAACAAACAAAACAACAACAACAACAAAACTGGAGATCTCGTTTGTGAAAATCTTCAGTGCCTTTTGGTACTGATGACTAAAACTGGAAATATTTTTGTCTTTCTCTTCTACCTCTCTTTCTTTCCCTCTATCTGCTTTCCTTCTTTGCTATCTTCTTTCCCTTCCACATAGTTATAGATGGTAGGTCATGGAGCTAGATGGTGAGTGATCAAAACAGAATAAAGAAATGATAAAAGTTTGAGGAGACTGATATGTTCAATCAGATTGAATTGTTCACAATGTAATATCATAATACCTCATTAATATGTGCAATTCTTACGTTTTTATGAATTGACTAAAATTAAATTTCATAAAATGAGACTTATCACCATTTTATATTCTATTTGTGAAGGTAAGCATGCAAATAGGCTAGTAAAATAGCATCAGAGCACCACAATTGAGATGCTGTCTTGGAGAAGGGGAGGTGGCAGGGAAGAGTTACTGGACAACAACCAAATTACAGCTTATTCTCTTTCCACTTTCTTCCCTTAAAAGATACCCTTTGGCTTCTGGAGTAAGAGACAAACTATGAACTTAAATATCATTCAATTTTTTAAAAAAATTGTACTGGTTGATGGAAGTTTGAAAGGACTTTCTTTCATTCAATCCTACCATTTAGTGTTTTCTTTAAAACAGTATTTTAAGCTGAATGAAAGTAAGCAGCTCCTTCCTTCTCTCTTGTTCTAGCTATCCTATAGGCATATAATTAGTTAAGTGGATAAGCATTTTTAGGGGGAAGAAAATAAAGCATGGAGATAAATGTATTGGAATAACTGATACCAATCGTCTTAAACAGAAGTCACTAGACATTATAAAAACAATCACCACCTCTTCAACATTGAGTTGCATATCTAGTCTTGCCTTGTAAAATCCTTTCTATATTATAAGTATAATCTCACCTAGGAAATCCTCTGTGGTAGGCTGGACATAACTGCTTTCATCACAAAAGGAGCTCAAGAATCCTTTTGTTATTTATTTACTCATAATCTAACCAGAAGCAAAAGGTCTCTGGTTTGTCTCAACACCTGTTATCCATGCCCTTGTTCCTCACGAAAAAGCTAGATGTTCACTTGCGTATGCATGGGGTTGCCCAACACAAGGGGAGCACCAAAAATATAAAACTCAGAGCACTTTGCCACAACTTCCTCTCCAGAGACCTTTGCTAGAATGTCAAACAAATAAATAAGCAAACAAAAAAGTCCCTGCAGAGGTGGGTGGAAAAGGTCTCTCCCTTGGGAGAAGCAAATGACTTCCAGAAGCAGAAGATGCTAAATCTCTCAGGAGCAATGAGCTATCTCTAAATCTCCAAGGCATATTTATCATTTGATCTTGTTTTTAAAAAGATTGTGGATCCCTTTTTCTCAGAAAACTTGTATCATGCAGAAACATGAAAATATTGAGTAGAAATTATCTCCAAACAGGAATTAGAAAGTGATTTAATCAACAAGATTATAATGGTAACAATGGTTAGTTCCAAACTAAAACCTACTCTCCCAACTTCAGATCCCATTATGTCTACACTACATGACTCATGTACATGTGTACACATGTATTAGTCTGTGACTGATGAAACTGAGAGTTTTGGAATAGCATGTTCATCACTCCTCAGTTTGATCTGATAGAATGCTGGAAGAAGGGAAAAGAGTGACTAATTGCAATGGAAGTAGTATTCTTCCAATGTTAAACAAATATTTAGAGTAAAGCACAAGTCCACAGAATAAAACAAGTGACATTGCTCCCCAAAGTAATGACTAGAGTTAAGTTTATGCTCTAAACACATAAGGTCAGTACAAAATGGAAACTGATGTAGCAATCTCACTCTCAAACATGGTAAGAAAATCTCTCAATAAAGTAAGGAAACTGTGGTAGTCAGAATATTCAGATGGCTCCCAAGTTTCCCATCGTGTTCTATTTCCTCCCTTCAAGTGCAAGCACATCCTATGAATGCAATGGCTTATCACTTCTATGCTAACGTAGCATCATATGCAATGAAGCGGAATTTTGCAGATGTAACCAAAATCCCTAACCAGTTGATCCTGAGTTAATGAGAGAACATGTTATACTGGATGGACCTGATTCATCAGATGAGCTTTTTGATGAAGAGTGTCCTGCAGGTCTGGAGTAGGTAGCCTCTAAGAAAAGTGCTCCCCAGCCAATAGCTAGGAAGAAACTATGATGTCAATCTTAACAACTACATATAAATGAATTCTACCAACAACCAGGGAACTGAGCAGAGGAATCTGAGCCTTAGCTGAGCTCACAACCTGAGGAACACCTTGAGCAGAGGACCCAGCCAACCTGTATCTGAACTGCTATTGATTTGTGAAAAGCATAAGACAACAAATTTGTGAGTCTTTTGGTCACTATGTTTGTGACAATTTGTTATGCAGTAATAGAAAAGTAATATACCATCCAAGTCCAGAAGTGATACAATAAACGCAATTATGTAGGGTAATTGTTAGTCAATACTAGAGAATAGATTAGTGTAATTTATCATACTATATTAAAAGTAAAAATCATGCAATCATCTCTACAAATGTGGACCAAATCTATGTGCATTCTTAATGAAAGATGTAATTACCAGGAATGAGGATGCAACCTGTCACTCACTTCTGTTGCTCAAATTGTAGTAGAAAAAGTACCAAAGACATTAATATAATACACAGGAATGAAAGATGTGACGTTTAAAGTTAGAATAGATGAATTATTTAAAAACAATATGATTGTTGATGTCAGAAAGTCAAAAGTATGTGGACACATATTTATAATTAATAAAATAATTCAGCAGGCTTAGTGGAGACAAATGCAAAGATGTGTTGTTATTACATGCAGAGGCCATAAGCAATGATGAAATACAAGCCGGACACCCTTTAAATAGAAACAAAACCATAAGTCTGCTGGAAATGAAACTGTTATCAATTTCATGAAAACCAAAAGAAAACATGCAAACCAACAGAAAAAGATGTAAGTAAATGGGTAATTTTCTTAGGAATATTTCAATATTCTGAACATGACAATTTTCCACTATCATATATTGATTTTGGTGTCAATAAAAATTTCAGAAAGGTTTCTCATAAAATGTGAAAAGCTAATTATAAAATTAAAATTTAAGAGCAAGCGCTGAAAAGTAGATAACAAATCCTTAAGGAGGAAGGAGAAGGAATAGGGAGGTAAAGTTTCATTATGTTTCTGCGTGGTTAAAACTAAATAATGAAAGTTGTACATAAGTCTATAAAAAAGCAAATATACAAAATACAGTTTTGAAAACCCCAATATATATGATGAATTGCAAACAGTGTTAGAAATCATGTCAGAAGGAATGAGTTTATAAATATTGCTATGCCAATCAACTAAATAGAAAAGTAAACCAAATTCTCATATCACTCCAGATACATAAGTATGTTTCACATGTATTAAAGGTGATGTGGAAAGCAAATTTTAAAACTTTGAAAGATATTAGGAAGGCTCTATTTATAATTTTAAGGTATGAATTATTTTGAATAAAAAACTATGATTCATAAAATACATGGATTGATAATTTTGATGACCTTAAGCTGATAATAATAGCAGCAATAATAAATGGCTATGTAAGTAGCATATTAAAATTTGAAGGAAAGCTACAGACTAGAAAGGAGGTTTGCATATGCAAGATTTGCAATTAACAATATATAAAGAATTCTACCAATACAGGAGAAAAGGAGCCTCCCTCCACCCGAAATGGGCAAAGAGTAATATATAAAAAATAAATAAAAATGGACATTAATTCATTCTGGAGCATAGACAGATGCTCAACCTCACAAATAATGTGAAAAATCTATTTCTTACCCAAGTTGATGTTAAAAATTAATAGGTCTGAAAACTTCCAATACCTTCAAGGATGTGGGCACACAAAAGCTTTTATAATTTGTGGCCCAAATGTCAGCACAGTCTTTTTTTTTTTTTTGGCTGAGGAATTTTAATGGTATCCTTAAAATACTCAGGCAGACCAATGTCCCTTCTAGATATTTAAGGTAGAGAAATTCTCACTGTGTGTGTACCAGACATCAGGTTTAGGGGCATTAATGATGGTACTGCTTGTGAAAATAACGTAAGTCTCCCAAAGAGTTAAAGACATGTATCAAAAATATGAGTGATGAAAGCAACTACCAAAAAGTACCCATGTAAAAATAATGCACTGTCAGACGATGGATGAATAAATATGTGGTAAAATTACACAGACATCCTTTCAAAGTAGATTACCACTGGGGAGAAATGGGAGAGTTAACAAGGCAAGGTGGAACCTTAGCTGCATCTGTAACAATGTAATCTTTGGAGGGAAGTGATGTGGAGGGATGAGGAAGGGAGGGGAGGGCAGAGGAAAGGTTGCACAAGCTTCCTATTATGGACAAGGGCACAGGTCTTCCTATTATCACTGCTTTAAATTTTGTAAGTGTAGGAAATTTTGTGATCACACAAAAATAATTTAAGCAATTTAAAGGGGATAAGGAGTCAGGAAGTCCAGGTTAGAAGTGATATTTTCCTTCCAGAATTGTTGAAGAGCAAGTAGTGAAAACAAATGACCTGAATTAGTAACTTTCTAACATTGAAGGCCACGACCCATCCAAACTAAGCTTCTTCCTGGTTGACCTAATGCATGCAGAAGTTTTGCAAATGCTAGTTAACCCTTATTATTATGTTAGTTACCTTGGTCTTTCATGTGCTCCTGTTTGGTTTTGATTTATTTGCTAGTCTGCATTGCATTATGCTGTGCTGCCTGTGTGATGCATGCTATGCCACTTTCCCCCTTCTATGTGATTTTTAAAATGCCAACACTGACCACCGATGTTGATTTTGAGACTCACCAATAGATGATGACTCCAAGTTTGAAACAAGATGTTTGTTAAGAAAAAAGTCATTTTCAGTGGATCTGCAATTTAACTCTGACTTTGACATTGACAATCTTATATAACTCTCTTAACTGTGTCATCTCTGTTTCATGTTGGAGAGATGGAAATGACCTTGGCAAGAAGTTCATTTACTGAGGATCTACCATGGGCTAACTTCTTATGAAATATTGAGATCAAGGTAGTTGATGTTTACTGAAGACCTCTCCACTGAAGATCCTATGCTATTTTCGTTGTTTTATGAAATAGGACAATAGAGAATCTACAAACTATAGAGAGCAAAATAAAAAATCAGTTTCAATTAGACCAAAGGATTTTTACAAGACCTGGAGGTCTCAACTGTAGTCCTCTGGAGACTATAAAGCACGTAAACATTGGAAATAAAGTGTTTTACAAGAAAACTTCTCATACTATGCATTAAATATGAATTGTACTCTGATTCTCTGTGAACAAAATGTGGCCATGCTTTCAACAATCAAATTAAATCTCACTTCCAGTTTTCACTTGCTAGAACAGGGTGCCTCTCCACCTCTGCTTGCTCCTCCCTCAGGTCTTTCAGTGTGGTGCTTGTGATGTTAGAGAACAGAGGGGCTGTAGTTGTCACGTGCTTGTGCATGCTGTTGAGGTCCCCTCGAGTTCATTCCACCCTCCTTCGACTTTCTTGTTGCTCCCAATCCAGTGTTTCTTGGACAATACAGATCTCCATGTTAAGACTGGAGCCTATTATAGATCTTAGGGTGGTGTGGATCTTGACTGTCTAACGCAGCCACAGCAAACTCCATCTGTTCTCCACCTGTGTCTGCTGGAAACTGCTTGCAGCCACAGTCAAACCAGTATTCCTGCTCTCTAGACACTGGGACCTTACCCCACCCACTTGACCCTAGAACATTTTAATTCATTATGGAAAATCAAATATTTTAAAGATGAATTGAATGAAAGTATCTTTTGCACCCTATTATTCATCAGATATATATGAAGAGGAAACCTGAAAAAGTAATTCTGATTATTCCATAGCTGCAAAGCAAAACAAGTTAACAGCTCAATGAATTATTCTGAAATATACATGTGAAAAGTTTAATATGTAGACATAAACACCTATGGAAGAAACATTTATATGCTAACATTTGATGATACTTTTTCTTTCTAAAAATGGTGTATTTTACCATTTCTGATTATAAGCGCTGATCTAACAAGATAAATGAACCCAGAATCAACATAGTATTCTTAATATATTTAGCAATTACTCAGATTGCTGTGTTGAAATCTCTTACTTGAAGTTATTTCTGTCATTTCTTTCTTAACATAGAATGTTAAATGGGAAAATGAACATTTTTATATTTTCCTTGTGATTCTGGTTATTGTTCTTTGTATTTGTACCAATGTTTTTGACACTTTATCTGTAACTAATAAAATTACCCTACCTAGGGTTGGGGTTATAGCTCAGTTGGTAGCGTGCTTGCCTTGTGAGCACAAGGGCACAAGGCCCTGGGTTCAATTCCCAGCACCACCAAAAAAAAAAAAAAAAAAAAATTACCCTACCTATTTTTTGGTTAGCATTTGCTTGATATCATTTCCCAGTTTTTGTCCTCTATGTTGTATCTTTCCATTCTGTGTTTTAAATTTGTGACCTGTAAATAACAAATTCCAAAATCCAATTTGACAGATTACAACTAGTAAAAAGAGTCTATTCACTTTTAATTTTATTACTGATATATTTGAATCATTATATTTTGTGATAGATTGATTGCTATTTTAATGTTTCCCTATCTTCATTTTTTTTTTTTGTCTCTATAACTGCTTGAAATTTATTTGGGGTGGGTACCTGGGATTGAACTCAGGGGCACTCAACCACTGAGCCACATCCCAGCCCTATTTTGTGTTTTTTATTTAGAGACAGGTTCTCACTGGGTTCCTTAGCATCTTGCTTCTGCTGAGGTTGGCTTTGAACTTGAAGTCCTCCTGCCTCAGCCTCCTGAGCCACTGAGATTTCCAGGCATGTACCTCTGCTCCCAGCTTGAAATATTTTTTGATTTACTGTTTGTCCTCTAGAACGTTGGACCTTTAAATTTGTTTCTGTTTTTATGGTTACCTTAATTAAAATATATTAACACAATAAAATATTAATCAATATCTCTAGCATGTTACTGAATAACATAAGAAATAATGCATTAATTATTATCAAATTATTCCTACTTTTGTCAAATTCTAGTTCCATTTTCCTAAAATTCTTCCATGTTATTTTATTAGGATCTCAAGTAGTGAATATCGATTTAGATTTATTCACATATATAAACATTTAGTTTTCCACTTTTTTCTTACAAGTTGCTTTTTGCTGTCTGGGTTTAGTTTCTCTCATTTTTTGAAGTACAACCTTGTCAAAGCATTATTCAAATAGATATAAAGCATTCCTAGAAAATAGTGAATGTGTGACAAAGTTTCATTTGAGCTCAGAATAATATTATAGGCTCAAAAGACAATTTCAGAGGCTGGGATACACAGACAAGGAGAGAAAAGGAATGTGATATAAGAATACTATGTTAGATGCAAAGCAATTTAATATGAATCAGGGCACTAAAGGCCATAAGCTGCCCCATGTCTTCTCTGCTGAACAAGAAAAACTTACCCACCTTAACAGCTGTGGAAAATTATAAAATTTTTGGAACTTAATTTTGTGACAGCGCTGTATTCTAGAGAACCAGTTGACCTTTAGTTGATTTTGTTGGGAAATATCCTCACTTGTCTGACATTAACAAGTGAGTTACTTTTACTTTACTTCCGATTTTTGTATAATTTCCATTAATATTCTATAATTTTTTACTGAAGCTCTTTTGATGGTTAATCTCTCAGTACTTTTTATTTTTCTTTTGTAAGAGGAAAAGATCTTCTGAACGTAAGAATTTACCCAAAGTGTGAATACCTTACTGGGACTTAAAATTTTGGGTTAACAGTTATATTCACCTAGGTTACCTATTTGGCTGCTTTGAATGAGCTCTGTTCTTGCTGCTCCTTGTTATTTTGTGGTAATTTTTATTAATGCATTATAGTTACCCATAACAGTAGGGTTCATTTTGATATGGTCATAAATGCATGAAACAATTTGCTCTTTTTCAATCCCAGTCCATCCCCTCTCCCTGACCTCCTTCTTCCCCTTGATATCCTTTCCTAAATTCTATTTGTCTTCTTTCTATGTATTTATTTTTTACATTGACACATTATAGCTATATATAAAATTGGAAAGGATTGTGGCATGTTCATACACATTACCGTAAAACACATTTCTGTATATTTTGTGGTAAATTGTTGTTGCTTTTTTTCTGGCTGTTTTTTTAAGATCTTGTTTTCATCGTTCCATGATTTCAATATAATGTTTGCAGGTATTGACTTCAATTTGTTTGTCTCATTCGGAATTTTTCAACTTCCTGTATTTAATCATTCTAGTGGTTTTCTTTTTTTTTTTTCTTTAAAGCTATTTGAATAATGCTAAACCATCACATTTTCCTGTAGCAATCCTTCCTAACTCTTGCCTTTTTCTAGGCTCCTCTGGCATTCTGAAAACCTATTTTTAAATCCACTTATCCTTTCTGTGTCTCGGCCTTCCTTTTGTATCCATTTGTAGTTGCTTCTCTATGGAGCATTATAGTATTTATTTGGACTGGTGTTGCAGTTTAACAAGTCTTTCTTCACTTGAGTGACATCTAATATGTAAAGCATTTAAACACTTTGTTTTCAGTGTTCTTCACATCTCTGCATTCTCTTAGCTTTTTCTAAAAATGTATCTGGTCTTTAAGTTTTACCTTGCCCTTTATCATAAATTTTATTGCATTTAACAGTTTTGTTTTACATATTTTGGGATAATTCCAATTACTGGAATTCTAAAAGTTCTAACTCAGTTGTAATTTTTTTTTCTGCTGGCTTGTTTTGATGGTTTACTTCTCCATTAATGCTTTATCTTCTCCAGGTGTCCAGGGCTGCTGTGAACCAGGGACACTTTGATTACTTACTTACCTTGGAGTCTTTTGGAGATGATAATTGTTTGTGACAATTCAACATCCTGGGCTTGGAAATTTCTTGGAGAATCTTCCCCAATCCCATGTAGTGCCCAGGCTGAGACAAATGCATATCTTTTTATTCCTGTCTCAGATGATCCCATTTTTTTTCAAGTCTCCCATTTCACTAAGGGGCTGTGCGTAGAGGATGATCTCAAGTTCAACTCTTTAACTTGCTTAATCCTAAAACCTTCCATGTTTCCTCAGGACTCTGAAATCTATGAACAAGATCAAAAAGTACCTACAGGAAAGTCATAACCACTCTTATTTGCAGCTGTGTATTCAAATTTGAGCCTTTTAACAATTCTTAATTAAGACCTTAGCTATGGGTTCTAAATGAGACTTTTTCCAAGTATGTCTGTCTGATATTTTTATTATATGGAGGATTTTTTTTATTTATATGGAGGATATTTTTATTTATATGTCTTTTATTATATGGAGGATTTTTAGAATGTATTTCCAGGAATGGAAGTCCCAGGTCCCCGCTCTCAGGACTTATTTATTTATTTTGGGGTGCAACATATGCTATATTCAAAAAAGGAATTAAACCAAGAGGAAGTCATGGGATCCTTTAAAAGCAAACAAATGAAAACCCAGTAAGGAATAGAGACAATGGGGGAAATGCCAGGATGACAAGTATGCAGCAGTTGGAGGGCAATTAGCCCAAACTGGAGGAGCAAAAAGGTGATTCTGGGAGGTGTGCTACAAAGCGAATGAATGAAAGAAAGAACACACAAACCAGATGAAGAGTGTCTGGTTACTGGAAGTGTTCAACATGGTAAAAACAGTCCTCACTGTTCTATCCAAAGGAATTAAATATATTGAATGAAAAACGTCATCTTTTTACAAAATTGAGAATATTAAAAGGATAGGTAATTACAATATATTATTAGCCTGGGACAGAAACAGTATTGATCTTGTCAATAACGTAGATGTGACTCTCTATTCCACTAGAAGTTATGATACATTTATGTTGGAGGGACAGAGGGAATGGGTATGTGTCTGTGTGTCTGTGTGTTTCTGTGTGTGTGTGTGTGAGAGAGAGAGAGAGAGAAAGAGAGAGAGGGTATGTGTTTGTGTCAAGAGAAGGAAAGGAGTGATTTTTGAGTACTAAAGTCATAGCTTCCCTAATAAGAACTGAGTAGAGCTCTTCTAAAATGAATATAATAAGAATATTCTTAAATGTGTATCATTTAGAAAAGAGGCAGTTGGGATGTGGAACTTACAGGTGAAGAGGAGTAGGTTGAGAAACTTAGATGGATACATCTAATTGAATGAGAGAGACTCTTAGTTGTTTCTCAGAAATCACTAAAACCCCATAATCTCTCCTAAGGAGAATTTTGATAATGAACCTAACTCAGAAAATAATATATTAATTTGAAAATTAGATATATTGTGAAGAGGGGTGGATGATAAAACCTTAAGAGATTGAGGATGATGTTAATGGTCTCCAAACTGAGAGGAACAAGTCTGACCCGAGGGACGGGTGCCAGGGGGCTGCCCTCACAGGAAGCCTTATCCTGGAGGTGAAGCGGAGGGACCATGATAAACCCAAGGCCGACTCGGTGCATGCAGAGGGTGCTGGCCCAACAGCCCCCATTCTGCCTCTTACTGTCTCGAAACAGGTACGTTTGCCTGCACATTTCTCAGCTTTAGTTTCCTTGTCTACTGAGGGAAACAATATGAATAAGAAATGAATAAGGAAGATTAATCACTATGAAATTTGTGTGAGAGATTGTATGTGGGAAATGATTTTCAATTTACAAAGACCTCTACAAAATGTTAGCTTATCTGAGATATTACGTGGGGGTTCATGCTATTTTGTGTCTTTGCCTTTTTATTTCACAGACGAGATTAAAACATGCTAAAACTTATTTTTCATGGAGAACAACAATTGGAGTTCCTTCATAAGTTATGTCAACAGGGGGGAAATAGAAGGACAACAATTTAAATGTTGACATGAGTGAGTTTTGCTTTTGTCTACATCTTAGAAAATGCTCTTTCATTCCTGAAAGGAAATAATAAGTAAGAAAGAAATATGGTAGAAAAAAATTAGATTTGACTTGGTCATTGAAGAGTATACTTTAGAGTTCTAAGAGCAATGGTACTTATTCTGTTTGGTGTGCTTGCATAGAAAAGGAATGAACTGGCTGACTTTTCTGGTCTGAAAATGTGCCAGTGTTTGCTAAATGATTTATTAATTCTTCTCACATCTGCTCCTAATGTGATTGCATGAGGATTATTTTCATAGTTCCAACAAAGACACATTAGGTGTTGCTCTCTTTCTTACTCTGGAAATTAGGGGTGGGCTTCTAGGTGCTACTTACATGAAAGCCCTGGAGTAAGATCTCACCAAGTTTAATTATTTTTCCATACCATTCATCCTGGCAGATATGCCCTACTTCATGCTGGCATCCCTGTGGTATCTATATTTTCTTCCAAGCTGAGGGGTTTTGCTATGGGACATCGGAGTCCATGGCTTGAACCTGGAAGCTAAAAGATTTTAAAAATTTCTTGCATAATAAATATTTTGTTACTACCTATGTCTGGGATGGTGGCAATCCTCAGGAATAAGCTTTTGTGTCAACCCTAGTTTTGTGCCTGCCAATAGAATAGTGGTTTAGGATGTATTTTTCTTTTTCCTGTCTAGTTTCTAGTTGCATATTTATTTATTTTTAATCAAGACCTTTCCACTGAGACTTAAAAATCTGAAATTTTAGAGAAAATTCTCCTGAGTTTGGGTGATGATGAAAGTGTGGTAATATGGTATAACTGCTCCCACTGAGAACAATAGGTTGTATTCTCATCTTTTGTGACTCCTGGGCAATTTGCCCACTGAATCACCCATCTTGGGATTCTAGCCCAGGTGGTAGATCTAATTATCTCCATTTCTTATGTCCTGGCAAGAAAAGTCCTTCTAATTATTTAATAGTTCTGATTCAATCTGAAACAAATTTGAGCTTGTTATATTTTGCCATTGGTGAAAACTCTGTGTTAATTTGATTTTAATTGTCACTATTCAGGAGACTTTTGAAACCATTGTATATCACTATGAATGGAAACTAAAGAAATATGACTTAGAATCCATGTTTAATTCTTTAAGGAATATATTAGTTTTTGAGTCTCATTACAACCTATTTTAAAATGTATTATATACTATAAAACTGTGAGGATATATACCACATGGGTCTTGTTCATTACTGTAACTTCACTATGTAACAATTTGTCTAGCATATAGTAAGTGCTCAGTAAATATTTGTAAAAGCCATTATTGAATGAATCAATGAATGTATGTAGATCAGCATATGACTACATACTGAAACCAACACACTAGGCAGTAGACATATATTTTCAGTCTCATGCTGGTGGTAAACATGCTTCCTAAATGTTTTATGCTATATGAGAATAAAATAAAATTTAGAAAGCATAAACTTTTACCTGGCCTTCTCTATCCCAAGCATCATGTTGGCACAGTGAACAATTGAAGATGAGTTGTGATATAGCAAGGAAAATCGTGTCAACCAGACTCTTCTGAAGTGACATTTCCCACAGTATGTAGGTGGTTAATGTGATCCGATAGCAAAAAAGCATTTTGAAGACGCATGGCCTGACAACCCAGATTTCCAGTGCAATTATTTGAAGAAGTTTCAGCTTGAAAAATTCACTCTCTAACTAGTTAAGAGCTCTGGGAGAACACATTTCTTACATAAGTATTTATATTAATCTGTTTCCATAGTATCAAGTCTCTCTGAAGCCTTGTCTTAAAAATGAAATATTCAAGAATATCCAGGTAATTACCATCAGGATATATTCACAGAATGTACCTGGCTAGTATCATGATGTTCTTGGGAATCCAGGAAGAGAAAGACAGAGAAGGATAGAGAACTCCCACAAAAGAACTTTTAGGATAATCTGGGTGGGAAAGTGATGCTAAAATAACAATCCCCTTGTGCTAGGACCAAGTCCTAGCTACTTTTCTCACCATAGTACTTTCATCTAGGAAAGAGAGATTGAAGAAAATTCATCCCCTAAAACCTGTGGAAGTCCACAGTCTCTGGGTGAAGTCTTTTGGAGGAATATAAATAGAGATGAAGAATTTCAGAAGGCAGGGAATGGTAGAGCATTTAAAAGTCAGAGAATGGTAAATATAAACACACAGAAATGGTAAAGGTATGCACTATTTAGAAAAAAATGAGCTAATAAATATACTTAACCCCATTGTTAATACAAATGGGTCATAAAACAACTTAAACGCTTTGGTCTTGTTCTCACTGACTGTGATCATCAGATTCCTCCATTTGAATCATGCAAACATTGCATTCATCCTGTGAGACAGTTGTTTTAAGACAATGTGCAACTTGTTTGCATATAGTCACAGCTCCAGCAATAATGATGCAGGCTACCAACGACGATCAACTAGCTCATTATTTTGCCCCATGCAAAGATATTAAGTGGGGGCTCTTGGTGTCATACACTAGCAGTGTGCTCGATGCTCCACATGCCATTTTCAAGGTGAACTCAAATGTCTTTCCAGTCTTAGCTGCTGCTATTTAGTAGGTTTGAACTTGGGGGCCCTGCTATTCTGCTACTCAGGACTTCTTGCTATTATCTAAATATCTCAGCTCTTTCCTTTTTTGCTAGTGTTATCAGTGTCTCCCATTCTTCATTGGCTTCTGAGATCTCTCCAGGGCAGGCCTTTACCTGCAGGTAGAAATGCCAGGGAGGAGCTAATTACATTAATCTAAAACTCAGAGAATGGGGTAGAAACAGGCTGTTGACCTGTGAGAGCAAAGAACAGCCATTCACTGTTTTGCTGAGTCCATTTTACTACATCATAAATAGATGTAGTAAAATTAGGATGGCACCAAAACTTCCTGTCCTCCGAAGCTTTCCGTGCTATCGTTTTTTCCTTTCAGAGCTGTGCATGTGTTAGTGTTTGTATGTTCTTAGAAGTGTCATCTGCCATCTGTGACTTATGTCTCGGTATATCACAGTCTGTATGACACCTTTGCTCAAAATGAGTCACTGCATTTTTGATGACTAGATACCAACTTGGCCAGCAGCCATCTTCCTGGGTATTTTACAACTATGCCACATTGCCTTATCTGGAGGTTCAGAATCTCAGAAGAAGCTCCTACCATTGAGTTATTGTTAGCCCAGTATTTTAAATGTGCGGTGGTATCACAGAATTCCAAAACTGCTAGGAAAAGTTTTTCTCGATTTGCTTTTCACTGGATTCCCTTAAAATTTTTTACCTTGTTTCTTTCTCAGTGATATAAATTACAAAGCCTTCTGCATGTATTCAAGGTTTTCTGTGATTTGATCACAAACTAACCTTGAACTTTTTTTTTTTACCATTTTATCTTAAAATGAATCTTAATAATTTACTATTGTGTCTTAATATGAATCTCAGGATCATTCAGAAAACTTAGCTCATGTCTAATAACATTGTGACACTGACCTTTCTATCCCAAACTTCAACTCCCACCCCAATGTACCTCTCCCTGTTTAAGTAACTTTATTTTATCTCTCCATTTGCTGAGAACACACACCTGGAATTATCATTCTGGCATACACCATATTAAATCTATTAGCACACCTGCTAGTTTTATCCTTCAAAATATTTCTAGAACTAGTACTTTTATTTACTACTTCTATGTCATTATTCTGGTCATCTTTGACATGAATTTCAGCAGCCAGGCAACTAGCCTCCTAGCTTTGAACCCAGTCTTTCTTCAGTCTACAAGCAGAGAGCAGTCAGAATGACCTTTTGAATCCAAATGACATGTTCTAGCACTCTTCCATTCTCTGAGGTCCACAACTTTTAAGACAGTCCTACAAAGCTCCGGAATATTTCTCACATCTATCAAATTTTGCTTTCCAAACATTTCCTTCTAATCAACTTGTTCCAGTCATGCTGACATCTATTCTATGCCAGCAACATCCAGGCATTATCTTAGCATGTTTAGTGCTTCTGTAAAGGAATATCAGAGACTGAGTAATTCAGAAAGAACAGAGATTTATTTCCTGTGGTTCTGGAGGCTGAGAAGTCCACAGGGCCCTTCTTCCTGTGTCATTTCATGGTGGAAGGTGAAAGGTCAGCGGGAGAGGCTGAAATCCCTGTGTCAGGCACCCACCCCAGTGATAACAATATTAAACAGTGTGAGCACTCTGTCTTCATGACCTCATCACCCCTTAAAGATCTCACCTCTCAACACTGTTGCAATGGGGACTAAGTTTCCAACACAGGATCTTTGGGGAACACATTCAAACCTTATCTCAGGTCCCTGGCACATGCTGTTTCCTTTGCCTGAAATGCTCAGCATTCCTTTCCCCCCATATCGAAATGGCTTATTCTTTTACTTCTGCCTTTCCAGTGTGGCTTATGTGACCTATTTTCGACATATTTCTAGTCAGTAATTCCTATCTTCCTTCCCACTTTGTTTTTCTCTAAGCCTTTATCCTAATTTAACTTTTTAAAGAAATTCATAGTTCCCATGTTTTTAAAAATGTTTGATTCCCCACGTCAAATATGCCCCCTCAGAAGGTAGGAGTTTGTCGCTGTTTCACAAGTCCCCAGGAGTCCATTTCACCTACTATAATTTAAATAAGAGAATGAATGAATGGGTTTCTTTTTCTTGTCAAAAGGGAGCAATGGAGATTGCATTTTGGCCTTCTACCTGAGACAGCAATAAAACAAACAAACAACAACAAAAAAAAGGAGTTTTTTAAGACACTGGACTTTGGACAACATAAGACAGTGGTTCCAGAGAGACAGGAAACAATAGAGAAGCCTCACAAATTTCTCCAATAAACTGCCTTTGTGCAGTATTCATTCATAGGACAGGGTAAAACAGAGAAGGGGCTGTGGATGCTTTGAGTTTCAGAGCTGGAGCTGAGAGTTGAGGGAGAACAGGGATCTAGAATTTTCAGAACGAAATAGCTTGAAGAACAGAGCTGCACACGTAGAGACTACCTGGGTAGTGTCAGTCTGCACATGCAGTGAAGAAACTAGGACCAAAGAAATAACTTCAAAAGGATCATAGTTAACAGTATCAAAGACTCACATGACTTTGGGAAAATACCACCTTAATGAGGTATTCAAATCAATCAATTGAAGTAGACACAACTGACCAAATGTAATACTTAGTAGACAAAGTCCGTGCATAGTTCTTATTCTACCAAAAGATCGGTCCTTGTTCCTAATGCCAATTCAATAATGTGGACACAGTTTTGAGGGAAAAAAAAAAAAAAAAGAAAACTAAAAAAAAAGTTTTATTGCTTTGCTAGCAAAGGAGAAACACAGGGGATTCTTGTTCCAGAGACTGTGATTCTGCTCATCAGCAGGAAAAGGAGGCTACATTCCATGTGTTCTCTGTTGGAGTTGCGATTCACTTGTTAATTTGGGAGATAGTTATTTCTGAGATCTTCTGCTCCCATCCCCAAAAGCTGGATTACTTCCTACCTATGGTGGGTGTGTGCTCAAGGACAGATAAATTTGCCTAAAATGGGGAAAGAAGGTAATCCCATTTTCCCTGAGATTAGGGAGGAGCAGGGACAGAGGAAGAGAAAGAAATGTGTCCATTTAAAAACAGCTGCAGAGCAGCAAGAACTGTATCCAAAGCGTAAAGTGAACTGTGGTTACAGTTATTATAACTGTATACATATGTTTAAAAGAAAATTTCACATTTGATAGATGACTAAATTGACAAATTAACTTGTAACATTCTGAATACAATATAATTGCATAGTGTCCCCCGCCCCTGCCTCTATTTGACCGTCTTCAGTACAATGACATGCACTGATGATTATTGTGCCATCCACAGGGTAATTTTGAAATGTGACAATGAAATTTTAGAACTCGCATGTGTTTTTCATTTTATGGAGATAAATTTTTGTTTCCTCATTCTTTGTTTAGTTAATTTCTAAACTTCCAGTTATCAACTTGGAAACAACCACAAAGAGTTAAATCCTCTGATCACCAAGACTTTTTTATCTATTAATTTGTTCTTGGATTTCTTTTCGGGACTAAGCCACAAGTGAAATTAAACAATGGAAGTTCTAAGCACCCTGTTAAGTGTCTGTGTCCCTCATGAGGTGTACTTTGCATGGAAAAAGGATGGTGGATCTCAGTATATATCTACTAAGTATTTCTTTAGATGTGACTTAGTGTTAGTAGCCTGGGGGTTTCAACACATGTGGCTTAGAACCAGGCAGAAGTTCAAAGCAAAGGTTGTCAACTCCTCCCTCATGCCAAAGAGGATTATTTAAAAGAATGGAAATTTGAAGACAATGTGAGGGAAGTTTTATTGTAGTAAAGATTAGAGGGATTATGAACAGGGAATTTACATAACATCATACAAATAGGAGAAAGGCCATTCTGGCCCAGGGTTGGTCGATGGGTTGGGCAAAAGCAGTGTTTTCAGCGTAGGAGGTGCTGAACTTTAGTCAGCTAAATTTTGACGTCACCTTTGCCAGGACTACTGTAATCATCTTCTTCCTTTATTGCCTGGAGTGATCCAGTTAAAAAAATGCTGCAGATAAGTTCATTTTTTTCTTTTCCTGTCATTTCAGTGTACTCTAATTGCATTCAGATTAAAATCCAAAGCCTTTCCCACGGACTACAGAACTATGCATGAGCTGATGCTGACTCCTGACCTGGCCCTCACTTGACCTCATTTATGTCCTCTCTCCTGGCTCACACTACTCTGACCTGAATCATCAGTTGGGTCCATAAAAATGCATAATATACTCCTTATCCAGGGCTTTT
This sequence comes from Sciurus carolinensis, assembly GCF_902686445.1. Lineage (NCBI taxonomy): Eukaryota > Metazoa > Chordata > Mammalia > Rodentia > Sciuridae > Sciurus > Sciurus carolinensis. Next base: position 125,863,810 of record NC_062222.1, read on the forward strand.
GCATGTTCTTTGTTCAGAAGGCCATGTCACTCTCAGATCCTTCTGATCTTTGCTCAAGTAAAATCTCACTTGAGAATATTTTCTCTAACTACTCAATTTTATAAATCATTCCTCTTAATAATTGATTTATATCTATTACACTATCTAGTCTCTGTGCATTGTCTTAGTCTTTAGACTAATATATGTTTATTTCAGATTGTCAGACACCCCCCCCCCCAACACACACATTAGAATATAATATACCTGGGAGTAGAGATTTAGTCTGTTTTTATTTATTCAGCCAACAATCATTGAGTGCCTTCTATCAGGTAGGCACTGTTTTAAGAACTGGGAACATACCATTGAAAAGAAGCAAACTAAAATCAAGGATTTTGCCTTCAAAGAATTTACATTCAAACTGTGTCCTAATTTTGTCCCCCCTCCAGCCCTGCCTAATAGCTGAAAGAGCACCTGTAACAGTAGGGGTTCAATGCATGTTCATGGAGTGAAGGTACAAATCAGAGTGGATGGCTCAAAGCAGGTCAGGGGTACAGGGTCCAGAAAGGAGACCTCAAAAATCTTTGCACATTGCACAGTCTGTGGGAGATGGTTAGAAATGTTTTGAGAGATGAGGAAGAAGGAATCATTTAGGATGGCTACACTTTTCTATTGCATGCAATTTGTTCAATTGTGATAGGTATGAAATTGTGTTAGTGTCTTGTAATTATTCCTTGAAGTAGTGTTTTTGGACTGACAGGATTTCCCTGCAGTTTCCAAATTTGATAGTTAATTCCTGTCCTGGTGGATATGGGGACTGGGGCATGGAATATCAAATTCACATATAGTGCTTAAAGCTGCTGAGAAACCAGCCAAATGGCCATGGGCAATGCAAGCTATTGCCAATCTAGTGATTCATGCATAAGCATTATTTAAATGAACCTCATCTTTGACTTGGTTTTGTGTTCTTTGCTCATATTTAGATTTAAATTTCATGTTTGAATAAGACCCAGAAATTTGATTTTGAATGTGGAATGGTCTTGCTCATTAAGGAGGAAGCAGAGACCCCAAATCTTTGATCCCCTTTACTTGCCTGTCACTACTACCATATTCGTTCCACTTTGGCAAGAAAGTATTTAAAGAAATTACCAGGGTTGTCTCTGCATGAAAGGAGATCCTTCCAGTCACTGACTAAGTACATGTGATTTTTAAACATCACATATAATTGAATGTTACCTGATTTTATTATCTGTACAAGACATGTTACTAACTACTTTAGTATAGATGAAACAGAAAAATATGTATAAGATACTTAGCATATTATGTGATAGACAGGAAGTACTCCGTTTCACTATTTTTGGAAAACCTTCAGCGATCAACACAAGACACTCTGCATTCTGCCTCTGTATATTCCTAGAACGTTTGCTATGTTATTGGGTGTAAATTGCTTTGCTTTCCTTTGGTCTGACTCTCCACTGGCACAGAAAGCTCCAAAATATGGAATCATCTTGGAATTTTTTTAGAGTATAAGTTAGCTGTGAGGAAATTCTGAAGGTAGGAAAAGTGCGAAGTGATGCTGAAAGTAACTATTGATTGATGACTAGATAAATAACTGAGGATCAGTCTTGAACTTCACCAATGACGGGTGTGGGTATACCTCAAGGAACCTGAGTGTGCATTTCCATCCCTCTCTACAGGGTGTACTTTTGACCAAGTGGGTGCAAATTAAAGGCCCAATTCAGGTTATGCACTCTCTTACTTTTGTATATCAATTCAGTGGTAAACATGTAATCTAGGATGATCTGGTCTCCATATTTTCTGAGTTGTGAATTAGGAAAATTATTATCTAAATAACTATCCCCTTACAGAATACCCAGAGAAGAAATATAAGTGTTAGTTCCCTTTAGTGCCCGCATAGAGTCTGATGGCTCTTTTAAACTGTCAGTGATTTCATTCTAAATGGATTATGCCTTTACAAAAAAACTTTGTATTTTTATCACATTAAAACTCCCCGTATTTGGAAGGAAATTGTTTTGGAACTACTCTGTCTTAGTGTGCTCAGACTGCTGTAACAGGATATACTGGGTGGCTTATAGAGCTGAAAGAGGAAAGTCACTTCTTAGAGTTGTGAAGGTGGGAAGTCCAACCTCAAGTTGCCTGCAGATTTTGCGTCTGGTGAGGGCCCACTTCCTGGTTCACAAATGGCAGTGTTCTTGTGTCCTCACATGGTGGAAGAGACAAGAAAGTTATTGGGGTCTTTTATATAAGGCTCCAATTCACCTACTCTGGTGACCTAGTCACCTTCCAAGGGTCTCACCTCCAAATATGTTGCAAAGGGGATTAGGTTTCAATATATGTATTTTGGGGTGCACATTCTTCTCTTATATACTCTTTCACAGTTTCATGGTGAATGATAGCTATTATTCATTAATCCCAAAGTTAATTCAACAAATAATGTATTGCATTTTTCTAGTTCCCTGAAATTTCTTTTAAAATATATGCAAAAAAAAATTGAAAAATTACATCAGAAACACATAAGCACGCAGAAAAGTCAAGGTATCAGAGAGTTTAGGGTACAGTTGGTCTACATAAACTTTCCATTGTCTTCAGGGCTGAATCGAACTAATGAAAATGGCTAAAAGAACTGAAATGGACATCTTAGTGCTGTCTAGCTGTCTTAACAGTTGGAATTGCAATTGGTTAGCATTAAAAAAAAAAAAAGTTCCAAAACAAAATAAGAAGGAACCGAAATTTCAACTAAGTTGGCAGTAGAAATAGGATTTTGTAAAAATCAATTTAACACTAATTAAGGAGGGTGAATCCCTTGGTTTTAAATAGATTTCTCAGTGTTTATTCTTAAATCCCCTCCTATTCTAATTTTCAACCCCCAGCCTAACCATAAATGAATCCAACTCTGAAGAATATGGAAAAATAGTGTTTTAATAAAGATACTTAAAAAGATAAAAGGAGGTAAATATGTCCTGAAAGTGAAAACCAAAGTGGAGAGGGGAAAATCTGATTTTACAGAGCTGCATTGTAATATAAAACCAGATTTGTATACTTACAAATATAAGTTGTGCGCATTATTCCTCTGCCAGGAAACTACATTAGACACATCTGTATAAAATATATTTCCAATTTAACCAGTCTGGAATGACCACATTCATTTTCTAGTTCACTGCAAGGGTAAGTAACATAATAAGCACAATGTATTCTCCAAATTTAATAATTTAACATGCTTGTTTAGTTAACTTATTATTACCAATATAGCATCTTGGTCTTTGTTTCTCTCCATGTAAAATGTGAAGCACAATGAAGATACTTGAAAATTCAGAAATAAATTTTATCTTCTTCAAATTGAGTTTGTGGAAATGGGATTTTTTTCTTCTGTTTTTTGCTCTTAAAATAGTTTTTTATTTTAAATACTGTCTCATATTTGATAGTAATCATAAACATACAAATTTTTGGAAAAATCAAATGTTCTTCTTCTAAATGGGATAGAGATAAGCTAAGCAAAGATCTAAAAACAAGTCTAAGATGTTTACAGACAGAGAAAATCAACTTTAAAAGGAGCATACGCATACAGTAATTAGAAAATAGTCTATGGTTGATGGAATACAGACACTATGAAGTTACGTTTTTATTGTGTATATTTTAAATGCAGGAAATATATTCCACAGAGATGTAGTATGTCATTTCCAGAGGGGCTTTTTTGGGGCTACAGCTGAAAAACCAATATTTAAATACATGAAATATGCAATACAACATGAGAAACCAAATTAGTTGAAAGCAGGTGTAATTTTTCCCTCCAAACTTCCATTATCAATTTTATTATATCCAAACTCAACAGAAAAAAAAGCGAAACTTATACATACGAGAATGCATGTGCAAAGAAAAAAATCAGGTATTATGCAATTTTTTCTCCAAATTTACTTACACTTATGGATTTCAAGACTTGTCCTTTCTGACAGAAAAGTAAGATTTTCATGACTTTAGTTTTCACCACATTCAGTTTTTTTTCTGAAATGTTATTTTGTCCCTGAGTTCATTCTGAACCCCTCCATATATGATTTCACACATGTACCCTGTAGCATGACTAGTCCAGGTTTCTGTCTCTCTGCCTTGTTTTTCTCCATTGTATGTACTATTCATTTTGCGAATTTATTTGCTAATTGGTTCTCCCTGTTAGTTGTGATTAATACTCAAAATATTTTTTCTAAAACTCAGGATGCATTAAGAATTTTCCTCTATTGAATTTCTACTGATTTATGTCAAAGAAACCTTGAACATTTCTTGTGTTTTAGAAACCCAAGAAATTTTTTTTCAAGATATTTGTCTTCTCATCAGTTGTAGTCTTTCTCTCCTTCTTTTTCTGCAATCCCTTTTTCCTAAATTTTCTAGAGCTGGAAGCTGGAAGACTATGGCTCTTTCTTTACATAAAACCCCAAAGAACTACTACTTGTTACTGAACATAGATTATGACTTCCTAAAGTGTCAAATGATTTGTATATACTCAGAAGGGCAAGTGGAATGTATCATGTGCTTTATGTGGGGAACATGTAGGTTTCTTCAAGCTTCAATGGCCACATTCTCAACGAAACGATGTTTACATTACAATGTCATGTAGAACTTTTAACTCACTTCTTGATTTTAAAACACATATTGTAGTAATCAACCCAATTTTAATTTCAAAGCATATAGGAATGATTTAAGACACTATCTTCAACCAGAGATGTGGGAAAGTATTATTTTTTAAGGAATCCACAAAGACTTGGTTTGTAAATCAAAAAGTAGCAAGACAACCTCTTACAGGTGAAAGAATACCAGAAGGACAGTTTCCCAAGGGAAGGATGTTGTAATATTTCCATATACCTCATGCTTATTTGTAAAGACCAATTATGGCATGCAGATTGAGCTAGTATATATTTTATATTTAAGCTCTGTGAATGTTTTGGATATAGATGTTTAAATAAAACAGACATTATTATCTATAGCCCATAGATTATCTCTGTTAGTAGAGCTCAAATTGTCTGACCATGAGAACCTGTTTCCATGGCCTTGATAGCAGTCTCTCCTTTTAGTGTTGAGAAAATAACAGGAGTTGTAATGAATAAAGAAACACTTTCAGATGAATTTTAGGTGTCAAAGTGAGGACATCCACTCATACCTGTGATACTTCTCTAAATTTAATTCTATTTGTTTGAACTCCTGTTAGGGCTTTGTATGTGCTTGATTTGGGGACTCCTGTGGGCCACAACCTTTCACCCTGGTGATTGTTGTTCAGAGGTTGGGGACCATTATCCTCTGGTTTAAAACCTCAAGGAAATTCAACTGCCAGAACAATTTTCCTGCTAGGGAGAGTTTTTTAAAGACCATTTTGAAGTAAGTGATATCCTCAGGGCTTAGTCTGAACCAGAAGAGAACAGCACCAATTATTCACCAAGTCGAGCCCCTTGGTTGGAGGGAAGGGTTTTACACACACACACACACACACACACACACACACACACGCACACACACACACACTCACAAATCTAATAATAACAACTTCATAGTGTGAAGATGAACTAAGTTCAAATGTCAAAAATTTTACCATAGTGCCTGGATAATAAAAACTGAGCAGTATTCATAATAGTGTTTCACAAGTTCAAGAGACAGTAAAACTTTTAGCGCTCATGTAAGAAGACTTAAGAAGCTGTCTGTATCTTGGGACTCCTAAAACATTCCTCTTGCCTTTCTATCTTGAGAGGAATTGGCGATTGAGGAGTAAATAACACAGGCAGGCTCTCATCTTACAAGTATTTCTGTCTGTGGGAGATTCATGCTTAACACCTGAATGCATGTTGAATTGTGTAATAAAATCCATGCTTTGAAGAAGAAGTGTGGGAAAACTGAGGAATACTTCAGGACACCTGGCCAAGGTTCAGGGACTAAGGAAGACTTCTGGATGTTGTGGCTTTGAGGTCTCAAGCACCACTGCGGATTTATTTGTCACTGGTGAGGGGAGAGAGGCATTCTTGCCAGAGGAAATCCTTACCGGTTAGACTTCTGGAGATGCTGGAGGAACAGAAAGACCCATGTGATTGGATATCATCCTGGAGAAAAGTTATCAAAATCAAGAGTGGAGAGGGAAACAGGGTCAGGCAGACAAGGTCAAGCTGTGGATTCTATCTTATAGATAATAGGAAGGTACTAAATCATTTTAGAAAGAAGTAATGGCTTAATTGAAACATTTGGTCATTTGATTGTCAAATAAGAGAAAGACTACTAAAAGTAAGACTACTAACACTGACATGGAAAAGAATAGTCTTATTTAAACATTTTGGGGATAATCTGTAGATAAACTGTGAATCGTGGCCTCCCTAACACAGGTTTTATTTGGAGATGGTAATTTGCAAAGCACTTACTTAGTATATATGTGGAAAATTTAATAAAATGTAATAAAGGTATTTATGTGTCATTTTCTTGACATATTCATGTAAATGATTAAAGAAAGACCGAGAATTCTGGTTTTAAATTCTATTTCAGCCATTTATTTGCTGAGTGATTTTGGTGTGGTATTTTATGTGTGTCAGTGTTCTCATCTATAAAATGAGGATAAAATGTATTGTTTCAATGATTAAGTAATTAAGAACATACAAAGTAACTAGAAGAATTCCTGACAAAGTATATGTTCTTATAAATGCTAAAAGAGACTTGATCATTTAAAGACAGGCCTGTGGGGTATTCAACAGTCTATTTGGTTCTGTCAGGACAAAAATAAGATTAGGAAATTCTAGGCCATAATGGTTTTGTGAGGCAAAATGAGACATTACATATAAGGTGTTTGGGATGGCCAGAAGCAAATATATATATTTTAAGTACTGGGCTGGAGCCCAGGATCTTACAAATGCTAGGAAGTTTCCCCACCACTGGGCTACCCCCAACTCCTGTGCAGTAGCTTATAATGAACACTCAACAAATGTGTAAGCCTCAGGAAATTATGGAGAAGTTGATCTAAGAGTCTGGGGTCTCAAGAGGGTTACAAAAACAAAGGTAGAGTTCAGTGTTTACTTGAATCATTCCAGAGGTCTAGGGGTATTTCCACGTTTTCTTTATGTAGTTATTTTAAGAATGTTAATGGAGTTATGGATGGTGGAACAGACAGAACACATGATCAGGATGCCAGGAAACAGGAATTTTGGAAATGAAAGGGAGGACGTTTACCTGAATGACTTGGATATTAAAAGGAAAGTTTAAAAAAGATTAAGCTAGTCAAATATGAGAAAATAAAAGCATTGGTAGTCTTCCCTTAACTTACAACTACCTATATCTAAATATCTATATATAGACATTATTTTGAATTATCATTCAAGGCACCATAATCTTCTCAATGTTTAAGGGTCTGTAAGATCATGATCTGGCCCTTGAGGGACAGTCCAAACAGATGGAACTGGTGGCATTTGACCAAGACCTTCAAGTGGCTCAGAGGGAAAATATGCCATGATCATATTTGTATAAAGATGATTCATTGTCACAAGAACTCTGAGTAGGCTCTCCAAGGCACACCCTAAAAACTGGGTGTCTGCTGGCCACATTCATTTATTCATAAAAATGTTAATATTCATTAAACACCTATTGTATCTGTCAAGCCACTGTAATAAAGGCAGAAATCACAGCTAAGAGAGGATTTTGTACAAGGGCTGATTAAGTAGGTATAGAAGGACTGAGACGGTAACAAGGGAATCATGATGTACAACAAAGAACCACCAGAAGCAGGCACAGCCTGGGGCTGAGAGCTCAAAGGAAGAGGAATGAGGAGTGAATGTGGCAAATGTGGATGGAGACTAGGACTCTGGAGGGAGGGTGTTGCTGTGTTTGGTAGCAGTGACTTACAGAGGTGTGGCCTGGACCTCTGTCAAGAGGGCTGCTGCTTGGCAGGTGCTAGTGTTTCTGATGGGTCTCTGAACCTGGTTGTGAGAATGAGGAAAACATCTGGAAACCAGAATCAACTGTTGGTGCCAGAACAGCAGGAAACCAGAAAAAAGAACTTCCATCTTCCATCTTTCTGCCTTCCAGTGTCTCTCAGTGACCTAGACTGGCAGAAGCTAACAGGAATCCAGTAGACATTGGGCATGTAATTTGCTGAGTTTCAGCTTTAAGGAGTAGACTTTAGAAGGGTGGGTTGGGGCTAAGAGAAAAAAGCTCAATACCTGGCAGACCTACAATGTGCTGCAAATCACGCTAAACATTGCTGAGTACCAAACAAAGTCTCTGCTTTCATAGAACTCATATTCCAGAAACAATAATGAAGTAACAGAACAAATAGATATTACTCCAGAGAGTCTCATATTATAAAAGAAAATAAAATCTTAAAGAAGAGAGAAAGATGTGGGCAGAGGATAAGCAGGAGAGGAAGGCTTTGTTGGAAAGGTTTTCTGAGGAAAGAAGGATTACACGGAGGTCACAGAAACGAGAAGTTCTGTGAAGATGTGATGTAACCACAACTCCAGCAGAGGGAACTGCACAAGTTAAGAACTTGAGTAAGACAGCATCTTGGCAGAGGGAGAGATATGGGGAAATCTAGGCATGAGACAGATCATACAAACCATGAAATTATGTTTGATTTTATTCCAGGTGAAATGGGGAGACATTGGAGAATTTTCAGCTATCTAATTTGTGTATTAAGAAAATCATTCTATTGTTGAGAATGGATTGTAGATGGGTAAGACAGATCATAAATGGTCACAGATGTGTTTCATTTGGCTTGAACTGAGTTAAAAAATGAAGCAACACTTAAACACTGGTAAATTTCTAATAAAAATCATATTTCTGGCTTCTGTTGAAATATCTGAATTGTTGGCATACCAAGTCTTACAACATGGCAACCATCTGTTGGTCTAAATGGTTATTCTCCTTCTTGAAGGGACATGTAAGCTTTAATTTACCACTGTCCACTCAGCATCATATTTATCTCTGACAACTGTGCTTCCTTAACTAACATTTTTGCCTGGACTTTGTAGCACTTAAGACCCCTTATATATATATATATATATATATATATATATATATTTTTTTTTTTTTTTTTTTTTCCTTCAAGCAAATGCTTTTAATCATCTCCTCATCTACTTTTCTTTGGCCCTCGGGTGCTCGAAAGGGATAAAACATAAATCTTGAATTCTGACACACTGCATGATTGGTTCAGATGTGGGTCACTTTCACCTAGAGGAATTGGATGGGAGAAACAGAAGCAGAAGTCCAAGTTCTGCTGTATTTCACCCCATTCATAGCCAGCCTTGGTGCCCACTTGCCTCACACCAAAGAGGAGATACTCTCAAAAACAGTTTCAAACAGCCATGAAAAGCTCAGGGTATTTCCCAAGCCTTTTCAGGTTTGTTTCTTCATTCCTTTTATTAGACTGCCAGGTAGATCTTAGAAGAAGGAGCATTCGTGCTGGTTGGGAATGAGAAGCAGAACCTTATCATAATACATTGTGTTTTCCAAACATGGTGGTCAGCATCCTGAAGATTTGTATTAAAGCATGAGCAAAGAGATTGTGTTAATCAGAGTCATCTAGAAAATCAGAACCAATAGGGTATATGTAGAGTATATAATGTAAGATTTATAATGAGAATTGTCTCATATGTTTATTGAGGACACGGTGTTTCATGATCTGCCATCTGCAAACTAGAGAACCAGGAAAATCAGTTATGTCAGTTTGTCCAAAGGTCTGAGAATGGGAATTGTTTGAGATGGGGATTATGTATGTCCACTCAAAACCCAAAAACCTGAGGACCAGGAAGAGGGCAGGGAAAATGTATGTTGCAACTCAATCAGAGATATTGAGTTTCACCTTCCTCTGTCCTTTTAGCCATATTTGAATCACATTAGTGACTGTGGATCTGCTTCACTTAGCTCACCAATGTCAATCTCTTCCAGAAACATCCTCACAGAAACACTCTGATACAATGTTTTACTAGATATCTGGGCATTCCTTCACCCTATCAAGTTGACTTACCAAGTTCATCATCACAGGGAATCAATTTTCATTTTTCTTCATAAAAGAATTTTAGGAACTTTTCATTTTGAATGTCTGTTTACTATTAGGCATTTTAAAGCAAACAAAGTACAGTTTACCTAAAACTTGGCTTGTATAGTAGCTTTTACTCATTGTGGAAGAGTATAAACAATTAAAGTTTCTGATATTTTTTAACAACAATGTTCATGAAATAAAGATAAATGAGTCCTAAATATTTTGGTTTAATCAAGCATTATACATACTTACTAATTTTATAATCTTCTACAAATTAACTTTTTGTTTTGTATCAAATCTCAATTCACATTGGAAGTAGGAAGAACAACACAATTTAATAAAAACCATTCACAGCAATTTAATTTTCCAAATCACAACTTAAACAAAATCCATGCTGATATTATTATTACACATACAAAGATGTCCATGGAATTTTTCATTATGATTAATATACCTTGTGTTTAACATAAAATAGTTATGTATACTTAAAAAGGATTGTAACCATTTCATAAAACATTACCATTCTGCACTAACTTTGGGTAATTCTTTTCATTTATTTTCAGAGTTCCATAAGAATTGATAGTTTCTCCTCTCCCCAAATAAATTATTGAAAGAAAATGTACTTTATTTTTAAGCATTTTATATGGTTTTAGTATTTGGTTCATTATTCAAGGCAATTCCATCATTACAAAGTTAAGAGTTCCAGAAAGAATAAAACAAATGAAGGTTTGTTATGAGCAGTTTGAATTTCAGCTGGCTGTTTGTTTTTAAACCCAAGACATGTGGAAAGTCAGAATAAAAGCTCTCCTGTTCAAAAAATAAAACTCTAAAGCTATAGAGAAAACTACATTCGAATATTTCATTTTTTCTAAACTTTTTCTAATTCGAAATAAAAACACATGTAAGATGTAAACTTTCTCCAGAATAGGGAGAAAGTTTTTCTTTTTTTTTTGTGGTTGTATCTCTAGAGCCTAGGAAAGTGCCCAATATATGCAACAAAGGTTATTTAAATTCCTACTACATAAAAATCAGTAGATGCTCACTGATAAGTTCAACATTGGCCTCAACAAAACTTTGGAATTGTTTGTTGACTTTAGTAATTAAATACTCTCTAAATGATTTCAATTAATGGAATTTCATATTTAAACATGCACACAAAGCATATATGCACATACACATTGTTTCTCCAAGTCTGATCTTCAGATCATTTGTATTTTCAGTTATATGCTCAGTTGTAGTTAATAAACAAAGAGAAAATATTCCAGGAACAAAGAGAGAGAGAGAGAGAGTGAGCAGGAGGAAAAAGGGACAAGGGATTCAGACAACTGAATGTAGTAGTTCTCAAAGTGCGGTCCCTGAGCCAGTAGTGTCATCAACATTTGGCAATTGTTGGAAATGCAAATTCTCAAACCTGTACCAGGCACTGATTTAAAGCTCTAGACACAGGACCCAGCAATGGCTCTTTTAACAGGTCCTTCAGGTTATTCTGTTCTACACTAGAGTTTGAGGACCACTGACTTAAGGAACTGAAATGTTTATGCTAATAAAGGAAAACTGAAGGAATGGAAGGTGCAATTGATGAATATTACATTGTAGGGGGATTAGACAATTTTGATGATTAGCTCCTGAGCGAATCTGGAGTCACAGTGATTAGAAGATACAGAATGGCAGATTTTGAGTCATTGATTTGGAAAGTATTTATAAAATACCATTTGCAAGGTCCTCTGCTAAGTCCTAAAAAGGGAAAGTCAAGGAAGACCATCTGCTTTTAGGGAACTCATTGGGTTCTATGAGAGAAATAAATAATGTTCAACAGATGATGGGAATAAGGGAGGGACCTCTTTGTTAGACTGAGAGGTAAGGTGAGGTCAAGCCTCACTAAGCAGCTATCACTGAGTTCTGAGGACCAGGAGGTCTATACTAGACAAAGAGTGAGAATGGGATTCAGTAGACTAAGAGCTCCTCAGAAGTAAAATGGAGAGGGAGGAGAGAGAGAGGAGGACAGAGGGAGAGAGAGGGAAAAGGTGAAAGAAAGAGAGAGAGAGAGAGAGAGAGAGAGAGAGAGAGAGAGGGAGAGATCAGACTTTCTAATGTGGTTTCAAACTGCCTTGTCCTATGGGGTAATCCAGGAAGAAGGGGGCTGAGCCTGTGCTGTTAGATACTGAGGAGCCTTCAGTGGGATAATATGCTCAATGCTGATGGTCCATTCTAAATCTGGAGTCTCTGATCCTATCAACCTTAAGCAAGAAAGCAACCTCCTCTAATATTTATCTTTTAAATGCTGCCATTTCCACTTTTCTAACGTTCTAACATTCTCTCTGCCTTGCTCACCTTTGCTTTCCTCCCCATCACCTCTTACCACCACGTTTCTCAATCCTCCCCTAACATCTTCTGTCCCTGACAGTCACTTCCAGGTACTAACCATTGATGTTACCGCAGAGCATGGTGCTCTTCACCCCACTCTGAGGAGCAGCATATAGCAGCGTCTTTTCAACAAGGAAAGACTCAATCTTAATTCAAATTCTTCTCCTTTCATGGAAACACCAAAAACAGTCCAGATAACAGATTTTAGGTTGCAATTGTGAGTAGAGTGTTCATCAGTCAACTGAACTCTCCAACCACTTTCACCATTATTCTAAGGAAAAAGTACAATTGGTCTTAGGAGTTATTAGAAGTTCAATAAAAAATGACCATATTTTTTATTCACTCCCCACCCAGTAGTGTGGATACCAAGGGACGTTCATGTGCTCTGATTCTGTTTGGATAGGCATGGTGAGAAATAAGCTAAGATGGAACAGAAAGGTTTGAGATAGTGCTATTACTTATTTTTCCCCCTCCATAAAAACATAGGGGCCAATGTAGAATTGATTGCAAAGTGCTAGGAAAGTAGCAGTCCTAGCAGAATGGAACTTGAGAATGCTATGTGCCAGAAAAACAAAAGCATATGTGACCAGCCTACTTCCTTTTAGCCTCTTCTCTGGAACTAGAATGAAGAATTTTTTCACTCATAAAAAAGTAACCCATTTTAATGAGATAATATTGACATGTAAAAAGTTGCCTGTATTTAATGTTACAACCTGATGAATTTGGTGGTAAGGATACAACCATGAAACTGTTAATGCCATAGATATATCTTTCATCATCTATCTCTCTCTAACACCATCATCATCATCATCATCATCATCATCATCAGAATTAAGGACACTTAATGTAAATTCTTCCCCTTGGCAAATTTTAAGTACAGTGTCATTAGCTCTAAGTACTATGCTGTACATAGATCTACTAAACTTACATCATGCATAACTTAAATTTTGTGCCCTTTGTCCATCATCTCCTTTGGTCCCCTAAATTGTTTTCAAAAACTTAAATGATACTTTATTGAAAAAGTATGTGTACCCACACACACACACAAATTTTTAGTCTTCTGTACTAAATAAAAGGATTCTTATTTTCTCTTCCCTATTTCACCTATTGGTAGTTCTACTCACCTGAATTTATGATATTATTATTTATGTATAGGTGATAAATTTTCAGATGAAACCAAGGTTTCAAAATATTGTCTGCTTTTGCATTGCTCTGGCCTGAATACTTACAGCTCTATCTTTTACTGAAGGGAGCTTTGGAGTTAGGGTAATTTTTATGTGAGATAGTATCTAAATAGGTGGAGAACTCTCAGCAGAGATGTTAGACTGCAGAAGAGCTGAACTTCAAGAATTTTATGCAGTCCACAAAGATGACAACAAAGTCTGTGAGAAACTTGGTGCAAAAAGGCACCTTCATGCCATTTTGTGCATGGAGTAAAAGCAGAGATTGCAAACCCATATTTTGCATGTACTCTAAGTTCATGGGAAAGTTGCTTAACCTAAGACTTTCACGTCCTGGTACAACCTGATCACCTGTACCTAGAATCACATAGAAATCATGCAAGTTTAATTACACCAGGAAAAAATAAGGTATGATCATCATTTTAATATATACAGACCTCTGAGATGTAATGTTATTCTAAGTGTCATTAGATATCCTGGACAAACATCATATAACATGGTTCATAATTAATATGAAAAATATAGGAAATATTATTATTCAGCAAGGCATACAATTTTAAAAATAAGCCTTAAGATTGGCATTCTAGACCTCCTAAATATGAAAGTGTCAGGGTAAGAAGGAGTCATATATCTTGCTCCTTCCCTAGCACAACTTTAAGTTATAACCAGTATTGCCATGCAAACTGTTGATGATTAATTTCTTGCTTATTTAATAACATGTAACAATCCTTCAAGGCTTCTTTCAACAGTCAGATCAAATTACATACCCATTCACACACCTATCCTATCACTTGACTCCATACAAATCTAATTTTAGGAAATAAACTTACACACACACACACACACACACACACACACACACACAGATTTGGAAGAAAAGACTAGATCCGGTGTTATCTAATTTTACCTTCAAATAAAACATGAAATGATCCTGCCACTATAAAAATATAGATATGTCATATGACGTAAATTTAAACTACTTACCCTTTTACTAAAAATTAAATTTCATATTGTTCCCAGCTCTTCTCCTGATTCTTTTGTAAATGTCAATGAACAGGACATTTAAGAACACCATATATGTACTTAGACCATGCCCTGGTGTTTTCCTTTTGCTTTATTCAAAGATAAATGCTTTAGAATAAGACTCAGCACACTTTTTTTTTTTTTTTTTTTCTGAGCACATAAGCACCTCTGAGGGGCAGGTGTAATCTTAGGAGACTGCTCCTGCAGCAATATAAGGACAGCCTTTGAAGACCATAAACATGTCCTGGAACTTCCCAATAACCCACAGAACTTGTATTTTCCAGCAGTCAACACGAAAAGGATCCAAACCACAGATATTTTAAAAAATTTTCAATTTAACCCTATAAATGAGAAGCAGACTTCTATTTCATGCAAGATTGGTGCGTGCCCAAGCTCAACCCTTGCCAGAATTTGCAGGCTCGATTGGCTGGTGCACAAGTTTGCCTTCTGCTTTCTTTTCTGTTAAATAAAAAAAATAAATGAATAGGTGCAATTGTAAATGCTGTCAACAATATTTGTGCTATAGTTTTAAGGTACAGTAGCACTGTAGTTTGAGTGATTTATCTCCTAATGATCTGTCAAACTGACATAATTAAATATCATGCTCCATCACGAGTTTCATGTAAATAGCCTAATTAACCCGATTCTAGCTCCAAAGGGCACCTCCACAGAATTCCTGGATTTTAAAGTGAGAACACTTTTCCTTTTGGTCCGAAACAAAGGGCTACTTCTTTCTCTTCATCTGTAAGATTTATGGGCTTTACCTTCCAGCCAATAGGATAGAAAATCGGGTTACAAGCTTTCATTTTCTGTTGAAAGTTATGCACATTCTCTAAGTAGCCTGACCTTCAGGATGCCATAGGCTGAGTCACATAACTCTGTATTAACATTTGCAAATGACTTTTACCTTTTGGGTCATTTTATGGTGTCATTTCAGTGAGTTACCCATTTGGAATACTATTTAGTTGTAGGGATAAAATACTCTTTCTGATCAACTATAATTGTTTTGCATTTGACACAATAAATGCAGGTAAGTTCCTATAAAGTTTTTCTTCAACTGTCCTTGTTTTTCTGTAATAGGTGTAGGAATAAGGTAGTAGTGATGATATGGGAGAACTGACTAGATCAAGTTTTGTGAAAAACACCAATATAATCTGTGACCCTGAATATTTCTATGAATTATCTTGAGATCCAAAATGTAGATCTGTAGAACCCAGTGGGAAAGGTCATGAAACATTCCTAGTGGAACTTTCTATGCTAAGTCAGATTAAGTAAGCCTCTCCTGCAAATTTTTCTTTTAACTTTTAAACTCACATAAAATCAGTTTTTAATTTGAAACATATTCTTATCACATAGAATTATGATGCCTCTATAAACTTTCACCTACTTAAACAAACAAATGGACCAAAATTTAGCAACCCCTAAAGGGAATACTAGATATTAGCCCTCCCTGAAAGCTGTTGTTGTTGTTGCTGTCTGGTTTGGGACTTTCAGTTCAAAGCATATCTAATATAAAATATCAGATATGTTTTAACTTTTAATTTAGGGTGAGCCAAGTTTCTTAGGCCTGCTTAAAGTTGTAGACTGAAGAACAGAGTTAGCATTACCATTTGTCTGAATAATTGAGGCACTTTAATTCCGATTTTGTTTTAATCTAAATTGCTTTAGCTAAAATGTAGCTTATCTTTATGTACAAGTTCAAATTATCACAGTCCTCCAAATCCCAAGAATATTTTAACTCCTGTTTTCAAAGTCAACCAGAAGAGGCACAGACTCAGTGAAAAGCTCCCTTAGCAACACAAATGTTAAGTTCCTCTGACATGGAAGGAGCAGAGTAAACAAAGCAATGAAAAAGGAAAACATATCCGTGAAATCTTTGGGCTTCGTGAACCTTCTTTGGAAGATGTTGAAAGGCAGCAGGACTGATTCCAGTTCTGCAAGAATTTGTTTATTCAGCTTATCTCTGGTCAGAACTAATAGCCTTAATGGTTTTGAAGAGCCCTAACTGGTGCTGGGTTGATGTGGCCATTTGCAGATTAATGTACCTATTTGCAAATGATCATATTTCCTTCTATGGTTTATAACATATACACTGTAAGTTGTTACAGGATTTGCAGTCTAGTGAAATAAATACCATCCCCTTTTAATTCCTCAAAGCATATTGTCATAGCATCAAGCAAACATATGTGAATGCCTTTCCAAGTCTGGCTGCTCATTGACAGATATCTTTGGGTACCCTGGCCAGGACAGACGATAACCACACACAAATAAAAAGGAACTGTAATTCCAGATTTTGATGGCATCTCTATAACTTAAAATTTCATAAAGTTTAAACAAATGAATGCAAAGAAATGGAAAATAAAGTGGAATATAGTAGTGAGGAAACAGATTGAGTGGACTGGAACACTTTGTTTACTTATAATTAAACATGCATGCAGGCTGACTTGAAGTAAAGAATCCAAGAATTATATAGTCCTTGGCTCTTACTGCTCTGAAACAGCTAACAACTCTACCCTCCAAAGAAGAGATGCAATAAGCAGTATTATAGATGTACGTGAAAGGTTTAGAACCTTGTCTACTTATTTCATTTATCCGGAGAACTTTTAAAATTCTACTGGTGCTTGAGATACTAATGAGATTGAGTATTTGGGCTGCAGAATTTGATTTGAAAAGGTTTCCAAGTGATTCTAATATTCGGATGCATCTGAGAACCAAAATCTGAACAGTGGTCCTTGTACCTTAGCTCATCTTGAGTCACCGGAAGTTTCCTCAAACATAGGCATCAACTCCAGGGTTCTGGAGTAGAAGGTCTTTGATATGGACCCAAAATTTGTATTTTTGACAGGGTCCTAGCAATGCTAAGTGGCACTGCTGCAAAAGTCCCAGGAACCCCACTTGGAGAGTTGTTCTTGCAGGTGCTGCATGAGGGAGGAAGCGCAGAGTAGTTAAAATAATCGTGTCTATTTTAGTTGATTAGGGGAAGATTTTTTTTTTTAAATGTGACGATGTTAAAAAATAAGATTCTGCTGAAATCTCAAAAATGACACTTGTCAAAGTGAAATGTGAGAGTGACCATGTATTTCAACTTGAAAAAAAAGGTGATTATGAAACGATTATAAAACTCTTAACCCCTTTTCCCATATTGAGAGTAAAAGGGTGAATTAAGATATTTTAAGATATATTTTTGGAGAGAGTTATGCTATGAAACTTAACTCCTACCTCTACAGGAAGAGATATTGTGAACGTATCTCTTGTTTTATCTCAGGGGGTTTCCCAGGTTAGGAACTTTTAGCCCTAAAGCTGGGACAGTCCCGAGCAAATTAGAACAGTTAGTCACCCCACAGTTGTGCCTCATGACCAACGTAGTAAAATTTCTTGGATAGACTGAGACATCTTCTGCTGATGGGACTGAAGTGTTCTTGTTTAGAATCAAAACCTAATTATACTAGCAGTTAACAGGAGCCCTGGATAGTGGCTGATGGACAAGCCAAAGGAGAGGTGGCAGGATTGGATCAGGCTGCATTCCCATAGTATTGTCAAGTATGCATAAGGTAGTATGGCCATTTTGACAATATTAATTCTGCCTATCCAAGAAAATGGGAGATTTTCCATCTTCTAAGGTATACTTTAATTTCTTTCTTTAGTGTTCTGTAGTTCTCATTGCAGAGGTCTTTCACCTCCTTTGTGAGATTGATTCCCAAGTATTTTATTTTTTTCAATGCTATTGTGAATGGGATAGTTTTCCTAATTTCTCTTTCTGAAGATTCATCACTTATGTATAAAAATGCATTGGATTTATGAGCATTGATCTTGTAACCTGCTACTTTACTGAAAATGGCCATACTACCTAAAGTGCTATACAGATTCAATGCAATTCCAATTAAAATCCCAATGATGTACCTTGCAGAAATAGAGCAAGCAATTATGAAATTCATCTGGAAGAATAAAAAAACCTAGAATAGCTAAAGCAATCCTCAGTAGCAAGAGCGAAGCAGGAGGTATTGCAATACCAGATCTTCAACTCTACTACAAAGCAATAGTAACAAAAACGGCATGGTATTGGTACCAAAATAGA
Source organism: Sciurus carolinensis (assembly GCF_902686445.1). Classification (NCBI taxonomy): domain Eukaryota; kingdom Metazoa; phylum Chordata; class Mammalia; order Rodentia; family Sciuridae; genus Sciurus; species Sciurus carolinensis. The sequence goes on from NC_062222.1 coordinate 125,882,441, forward strand.
CAGGTAGATCAATGGTACAGAATAGAGGACATGGACACAAACCCAAATAAATACAATTTTCTCATACTAGACAAAGGGGCCAAAAATATGCAATGGAGAAAAGATAGCCTCTTCAACAATTGGTACTGGGAAAACTGGAAAACCATATGCAACAAAATGAAATTAAACTCCTATCTCTCACCCTACACAAAACTCAACTCAAAATGGATCAAGGACCTCAGAATCAGACCAGAGACCCTGCATCTTATAGAAGAAAAAGTAGGTCCAAATCTTCAACTTGTTGGCTTAGGATCAGACTTCCTTAACAGGACTCCCATAGCACAAGAAATAAAAGCAAGAATCAACAACTGGGATAGATTCAAACTAAAAAGCTTTCTCTCAGCAAAGGAAACTATCAGTAATGTGAAGAGAGAACCTACAGAGTGGGAGAATATCTTTGCCACTCATACTTCAGATAGAGTGCTAATTTCCAGAATCTATAAAGAACTCAAAAGACTCTACATGAAGAATACAAATAATCCAATCAACAAATGGGCTAAGGAAATGAACAGACACTTCACAGAAGAAGATGTACAAGTAATCAACAGATATATGAAAAAATGTTCAACATCTCTAGTAATAAGAGAAATGCAAATCAAAACCACCCTAAGATTCCATCTCACCCCAATTAGAATGGCGATTATCAAGAATACAAGGAACAACAGGTGTTGGCGAGGATGTGGGGAGAAAGGTACACTCATACATTGCTGGTGGGGTTGCAAATTAGTGCAGCCACTCTGGAAAGCAGTGTGGAGACTCCTTAGGAAACTTGGAATGGAACCACCATTTGACCCAGCTATCCCACTCCTTGGCCTATACCCAAAGGACTTAAAATCAGCATACTACAGAGATACAGCCACATCAATGTTCATTGCTGCTCAATTCACAATAGCCAGATTGTGGAACCAACCTAGATGCCCTTCAGTTGATGAATGGACAAAGAAACTGTGGCATATATATACAATGGAATATTACTCCACAATGAAGAATGATAAAATTATGGCATTTGCAGGCAAATGGATGAAATTGGAGAATATCATGCTAAGTGAGATAAGCCAATCTCAAAAAACTAAAGGACGAATGATCTCGCTGATAAGCGGATGAGGACATATAATGGGGGGTGGGAGGGGTTAGCATTAGGATTAGGGTTAGGTTTAGGGTTAGGGATAAGGAGTGTGGTAAGAATGAAGGAAAGAAGGACTGTATAGAGGGAAAAGAGGGGTGGGAGGGGTGGGGGGAAGGGAAAAAAATAATGAATCAAACATCATTGCCCTATGTAAACGTATGATTACACAAATGGTATGCCTTGACTCCATGTACAAATAGAGAAACAACATATATCCCATTTGTATATAATAATAATAATAATAAAAGTATGCATAAGGTTTCCTATTAAGAAGATAGGAAATACACGTGAGAGGGAGTCTGTGTGATCATATCAGACCAAGAGAATTTCTAAGATAGGTGAGTGAGCTGTTGCAGAAGTAAAGCAAAGGAATTGTGGACCCAGTGATAATGGAGGAAGTTGTAATGAACTCCAGGAAAGGAAATCACCAGGATTAAGGAAGTGAAAGGCAAGCGACCAAATGATAGTAGAGGAGGCTATGAATGACCCATGAAAACTTCCATGAGAGAAAGAACATTAAACACTTGATAAAAGTTGGATGCATAAAAGTCATTTGAAAAAAAAAAAAAAGTCACTTGAAAGTACCTTTTTTTCCCCCTTACTCCTAGATCTCTTTCATGACAAACTCATGGTAAATCTTACAGTATTGAATTTCTGGCTTGCAATTTCTTAATTCATGACAATGTTTTAACCATCAATATGTAAGGTCAGGTAATAGAGGCTCCCCAAGGGTGTCTCATCAATCTACTGAAAATATTAATTTTGTTAACATCTCCAGTGAACTTAACACTCACATTCCTTTCAAAGAAATGGGAGCAGAATTTTATAGACCTTCCATAGAATGGGAAGGAGGCTAGCAGGTGATGTAATGGACTATTTTGTAAATCTTTGATTATACTTTCAGCATGACTTCTCTAGGGCTTCCATAACAAAAAAATCACAGTTTGGTGGCTTACCCAGGAGAAATGTACTTTCCTGTGATCTTGTAGTTTTGAAGTCTTAGACCATGAGCTGTCGTTTCTTGACTTGCAGGTCATTTTCTCACTGTGTCTTCACACTATCTTCTCTCTGTGTGTCTGTGCTCTAATCTACTCTATTCTTTTTACAAGGACACGAGTCACACTTGATGAGGGCCTACTCATAAGACTTATTTTATCTTTATTATATCTGTGAAGACCCTGTCTCCAAATATGGTTTCCTTCTGAGGTCCTTGGCATCAGGATTTCAACATATGAAATTTCAGGGGACACAATCAGTTCATCACACTTTCTAATTCACAATGAATGTATTTCTGAAGGGTTATTAAAATGACTTTTTAATGCTTTAGAGGGGCTATCTGACAAATGAATATCCTCTTTTTACCTCTAAGAAAATTCAGATGTTAGATGTTCAAAGCCTTATATAAGGTCCCTGGTTGAATAATGAGTTGAACTTGCAACGGAATCTAGACTTTTCTCTTATATTCTTTCTACTCCACCAGCAGACTAATGTTTTTTTTTTTGTTTGTTTGTTTGTTTATGGAACGACAACAATACAACCTTGAAGGGAGACCGAAGAGCTGGGTGAGAGGTGACATTCAGGGGTGTATGGAGGGCCACTTAAGTCAGAGTGGCACCACGTACATGTGGGCGTGGACACAGAAAACCAAGGACCAACCCAGACAGTGCTGTCTTTTTCCCTAACAGAGTGTGTCAAGACTCTTTGGCCAACTTAAGTGTTGACCTTATTAATTTTATAAGACTTCAAATTTTATTCAAAAGTTCTACTTTGGTTAATTTACTCCAACTTCTCAATCCTCACGCAAAAAGGAAAGAAGGAAGAAAGGAAGGAAAGAATCAATGAAAAAACAAACTCCAATTCAAAATCTTGTTCCAGATCTACTACATTAACCACCATTTAGTTGTATCCTCATTATTGGTACCATCTTTTTGATCTAGTACATTTAACAATAACAACAATAAAAATGAGGATGGAAAGAATAGAGGTCCCTGTTTGCACTCAATTCACAAGTACTGCTGCATTATTTATGACACCTTTTAATACCCTGCTTAATGTAGGACGTTCTCTACATACACTTGCTAAATAAAATGATAGCATGAAAAAGAACAAATTCAGGTTTACTAAATGATGTACAGGGCAGAAAACAGAAACAATTTTAGGTTGGGACTGTTAAAAAGGGCTTTCTCCTTCTGTGTTTTTTCGCATCAAAATTTCTAAAACTCAGTAACTTGCAATAATCAAATACAAAAGAAGATGAACCATGTGAGATGAGATGATTTCAAAATGAATATTTATTTACTTTCTGATGGTTGTTCTATGAGGAAATAAATCAACCACAGAAATGATGGAGTTTTTAGTATTCTTTCTTAATCTTATCCCTTCCTGTAAAAAACACATTTGTAAGATTGGATGATTTCTGTCTTTCAGTGAAATAAAGAACAGTAGCACTGAGCAGGAAGATCATAAAAAAATTAAGATTTAAATGTTGAAGCAGGTCAGGGGATAAATAGTAGACTCCAAGGTTAGACATCACATCTCACAGCTGGCCACTGGAAAAACAGAGCAGCTGGTAAGGCAGAGGCCCAAAAGGAACGCTGTTCCTTGCTGCAATCAGAGAAAGAGAGTGTGGTAATTATGTGCACATGTTTGTGCTTTATAGCATTTCTGATACTAATCAGTGTGTATTTCTACATATGTAAATACCGGATCAATGAAAAAAAAAAACAAAAAACCCTCCCTGTGTGTATGTTTAGCTCCATGCACCACCTTAGTTAGAGATATAGGTAAATATGCTGAGAAGCTAATTGAATATGAATGAGAACCCAGGTTAAGGTACCATGGATGAAATACTGGTTAGCACAGGTTTGGAAATCAAGCACTCACATCCTAAGCCGTAGCGTTTTTCTCACTAGGTTATTGAAATTGGTCCAAAGCATACACAGTAAAGGACTGAATTACTGTAATGTGATCTAGTTGGAGATACTCAGGAGGCCACCCAGAAGCTGTGAAAGAAAAAGCACCCTTAGGAGCCCAGCAAGTCCAAAGGGACTCATGTGGGCGGGGTGGCCAGCCCTGGTTACCTTCATGTCTCTCAGGACAATTCGAGGTTTGAAATCTCAAATTGTCAGTATAAGGTAATGTGCCCACATAAAGCTCTGGGCATCTGAAGTACTCACTTTTCTTTTGAGAAAGTCATAAATGAACTCATACACACTATCTTCCCTTTCTTTGTATTATCCTCCTTCCTGGAGAAAACAGTTTGGTGACCTGATAACAAATTTTCTTTCTTTCCCACATGATATTCTCTTCTATTTTCTTTTTTTCCTCATCTTATCCTCTCCCATACATATTTTTGCAACGATCAAATTCGCAAATGAGAATATATGACAGAACATTCCCAGAAAGAAATCTTTCTCACCAATCTTTCATTCCTATATTAGAACCACATGAAATAAAATTAGTGCACAGGAGATGAAGAACATTCAGTAGGATGTGCAGGATTTTGGATGGCTGAGCTCATTCACTGCCTGTTTGAGATGATTTACTGATACGACTGCACCTTGAACACAGCTTATTTTGGCTTATTTCACGTGTCTGAGTTCATTAGTTTTGTCAGTTACTTTGGAAGTGTGTGAGCAAAACCTGTTTTATATTGTGGAAGGCAGGCCTCAGGAAATAGCATCCTTCACCATGCTTATTTGAAGCACAATTCTGAAAACTTAACAAAAAATGTGTGCCATATTTATTTAACACAATCACGATTGTTCTGAAAATATGCATGGTTTTTGCAATGCATTCATTTTATACTTTAAAGTAACTGTCATAGCAAAATTGTTTCTTTAACTCCTTCTTTGCCCTTTCCCAATCCCTCAAATGCCACTAGGCATTTACCCAATGATTTGGAGAAACAATAAATTTTGTTGGTTTGAAAGTTGGATTTTCATTTTAGAATGAAGTAAAAGAACAAAATTTTAAAGAACCCGAAGTAGTAATTATCAGCATGATATTTTAATGATTTGGAAAATTCACTGGAAAGGAGTATTCTTCAAAACCTTAACACCTTTCCTGGTGATATAACTTTACTGTTTGTGAACGTGACTTAGCTTATAGTGCACTTTCATGTTTTCAAGAATTTTGCTCTCTCAACTTGAGCTCTTGCTATTAAAGATGCAGCAGGACAGTATGAAAAGAACACAGCTTTCGAGTTACATGAAACGGCAGCCCTGAGAAAGTGAGGACGTGTACATAGCCGTGGTTTCCTAACTGGGAACATGGAGAGACTTTGACTTGTTTAAGAGATTAGCAATAATCCCAGGAGTGGTGGGGCAGGCCTGTAATCCCAGCAACTCAGGAGGCTGAGGCAGAAAGATAACAAGTACAAAACCAATTTCAGAAATGTAGTGAGACCCTGAGCAACTTTGTGAGACCCTGTCTCCAAAGAAAAATTAAAAAGGGCTGAAACTTGTAGGTTCTCAATAAATGATAGTTATTTTAGATTATTGTCTTCCACCAAGTTTCCTACATACCTTTATATATGTGTTTACAAAAGACTGGTATGCGCTTCTTTACTTGGGAGTATTTACCAAATGTGCTTATTGTGATCAATTTTGGGTGGCTATTTGCCATCTCTATTCTGACTGCAGAGGAGGGTGGCCTTTAGCTTAAGAGGCAGTGGCAGCAAAATCCTTTTGCCAAATGGGCAGTTATCTTCCTTCTGTGGAACCGCCAGCCTCAATCTGGGAACAGTAAAGGGACATTAAAGGAAAGACCATCAGAAGACAGAGGCAACTATTATGTAGGGAGCACCTTTACCATTTCAGGGTGATTTTAAAAATATCTTAAGTCACTTCCACAAGAAAAACAAAGAAAAAAGTTTCAAAAACATGTCAGAAATAGTATTTAGACATTGATAAAGTTGACTGATTATTATTTTCTTATTTTATACATGGCATATTTTGTGAACACATCTAATGAGCACACATTGACTTACATTCTCCATTCATTACCAGGATTTATTGAACTTAGAAATTAATATTGACTGGGGCAAAACAGCCACTGACTTCTCTTGCAGGTCAATAAATCTGGTGATGGAGGAATACCAAACCAGGAATTGGTCATTTTTTTCTTAGTAGTTATTTTTTTTCCTTTGCCCTAGGAGGAACGTCAGTGCAGCTGCCTGCTTCCAGTGGGCCTATCATGTTTTTAAAAAATTTAGTAGCTGGCCATTTAGAGTCTGTTTCCAATTTACATTGTGTGTTAATAAGGGCCCGAATATAAAATTTCCTTTAGATGCATTAATATGTGTAGGTATAATGAGTCAAAGTATATTTATCACAGTTAAATTTCAAAAAATAATGCCAGAAGAAAAAAAGAAAAATGGTAAATTTAATACACATGACAATAACCTAGAAATTGTGCACAATTTAATTATGTATTTGAAAAGAAATAACTGAAATCTAGTCGAATCACTCCCTTTTTCTGGATGTTAGTTCTTTTGTCAGTCAATTAAATATTTGAATTTATCTTCCAGGTGTCTACAAGCTTTAAGTAACCTTCGAGAAAAAAATAAATGCCTCTCAAAAACTAGAATTTTGAAATATGAGTTGTTCTCTCAAATGGAATTCCATAGACCTATTTAAGATTCAGGAAAAAGTAAGAAAGAAGTGGTTTGTGCCATTACTTTGTTCTTTCCCCCAGTCCTCAGACCTATTTATTTATCAATGAACTTCCACTATCTTTTTGATTTAAAGAATGAGTGGTGGCGTAAGTGTAGATTTTGATGTTTAAAGATATGTGCTTGAAGTCCTGATCAGTTGTGTGTGTGTGTGTGTCTGTATGTGGGGGAGTAGGGGAGGGAGAAGGAATAAAATTAAAATAAATCAGCACCTTCTGTGCATGGATCATTTCTTTCTCAGGTACTCAATCTTCAAAATAACCTTGTGCCTCTGAGCTTTTTGTTGAGATCTGAAGTCCAAAGAAATTGAGTTGCTTCCCTAAATTGAATAGCTGGGCAGTGCTGGAATCCATGCTGGTCTGACTTCACAGATAATGTCTGGACTGTCACTCAGCTTCTCTGCACTTCTGCTCTTTTCATTTCAAAATGAGCTGTTCCCTCTCAGCGAAGGAAGGCACAGGGAAGACTGCAGTCACCCACGGTCCTGTGTAAAGGCAAATAGCTATTCATAAAAGGAGTGATGACGATCTGATCTTAGAGTCTACCAGTTGGAAAATATTTTGTACTCAAAGGCCATTTTGAATAACACAGAACTTGAAAGAATAAATAGATAAAATACCCAAGTAGATTTCTGTAAAAGAGTCGGGAAATCTTCTAACGAAAATGTCAAGCAGAATGTCCAGAGAAACGTGGGTCCTTGGCCTTTTCTTCCACGCAGGGGAGTCACATGTCCTGCTCCTCACCTGGATGCCCAGCCTTTTCCAATTCCTGATTGCTGATTGGACCTGCTCTACAATCCACCTCACTATACACTTACAGCAGCATAGGGCAGCAGATTCTGGGGTCAGCCCAGGTGTTTGCATTCAGCAAGACTTGGGTTAGAATCCCAATTTTACCACTTAACCATTCAATTTTAGGAAATGATATTCTGAAAGCTCAGTCTCTTTATAAAAGGGATGGTATTAGGACTGATCACTTAGGATTGTTAAGAGGATAACTATGGCAGTGGCATGTGAGGGGCAATGGATAGTTCCTAGCTTATCCAGGATCCCAAAACATTGGTTCCTATTATTAAGAGCTCAAAAGAGTCTACAAATCATTTTAAGCTGGATTGCTAACATGGACAGTGTTCAAACTCCAGGATAAAGACAGAGGAGAGTTGGTTTATATTGGGATCAGAGAGATCTTTTCTTCTCTGATCTTCATAGACATGTTCCTCACAGACATTTTCTACTCCATCTCTGCCCTGGTCATGATAATTTCTTTTTGTATTCATATAATAAAATGTGTCAGTGTAAAATATAATGCTCTTACTTGGTCATGTCATTTTGCAAAATTACTTTTCTTGAGATTTCTTCCATAACTAGAATGCTGAGATTCCTGGCAATGCCATGAGTCAGGGAATCCTTCTTCACCATAGTCTGGTTGTTTATTGAGGCATTGTGGGCAGGAGGCACTGAAGGTAGGGAATGAATAGTAATCTAGGAAGGCTGTTGCTGGTCCTAACACTATAAGGCAACTTGCAGGACCATACATGAGGGTCTGACCAGCCAGAGCTGTATTTTCCACATATATGAATTGTGCAATAATAATTTTTTTTATGGTTGTATTTTGAAAATGGATTGATATCTCTAATCTTATATCTGTGTAGGGAGGACAGGAGGGCTGTCTTTCTTCTTTCCTCCATCTTCTTTTCATTTCCTATTGACCCTTATACCGCCCTTTCTCCCTTCCTCACTTTACTCAGTCCTTCCCTGCCAACTTCCAGCAGCCCCTAGACTATCAGCTTACTCTGTTGTACCAACTCAAGAAAAACTCCATATGGCAAAACCCCTATCATAGGAAAATGTGATCGCTTATTTATTTGCCTGAGACTTTCTAAGGACTGCAAGTTCCACTAGGACAAGATTTCTATCTCAGTTGCTGAGCTGTGTATCACTCTCACCCAGCATGGGGCCTGACACATAGCTATATATTCCCTGTTATTTGTTGTGTGTTAGGTACAGGATAAGTAGCAAGACACAGCACTCTGTTTCTGTACCCTCACACACTCATTGGCTGCTAACAGCATCCCTGAGTGTTTATTTACTCATTCATCCATTCTATGATCATTCATGAGTATCTACTATGCACCAAGTGCCACAGAGGTAGGAAAATACAGTACTCTGTTTGCTTTCTGGAATTTATATTCCAGTGGAGACTGACTCTGCATATCATCATCCAGACAATTGCTCTGAAGATGATATAACTGGAGTACAGAGTTGGAGAGTGGACGGGATGAAGGAGTTATTTTAGATGGTGCTTGGGCAAGGCTTCTCAGAGAAAATGATATTTGAACCCACACTGATGGAAAGGTGGGGTGCCATATAAAACTAGAAAGGGGGAAATATCACTATGGTTTGAATAAGTGTCTCCTTAAAGCCCGTGTGTGAAAGGCTTGGAGGTGCTGTGGGGAGGTAGTAAATTCTTTTTGGAGGTGGAATCCAGTGGTAGAAAATTAGGTCAGTGGGAGTTTTCCTTCAAAGTGAATATTGCGACCTCACCTCTTCCTGTCTCTCTTTTTGCTTCCCAGCTGCCATGAGATGAGAAACTTTACCCCAACATTCTCAACATGATGTTCTGTCTCAAGCTAAAAAGCAATAGGACCAATTGACCATGGACTGAACCTTTTGAAACCATGAGCCAAAATGAACCTTTCCTTCTTAAAAGTGGTTTATTTTGGGCATTTTCTTACAGTGACAGAAAACTGACTAACACATGTATTCTTGGAGGAGGGAATAGTACATGCAAAGCCTCAAGTTTGGAGGAAGATTAAATTGCATGAGGAAACACTAAAAATCCCTGTGTGTCTAGGGAGTGTATTTTGGGATAAATTAGGTAAAGACCATAATGTTTTGAGGATCTGTACACATCCTTATTTCTGGTCGTTTTGGGGTTCTCTATGTTTAATTAAACCACCTGGAAAGGGTGTTGAAAGCATCTACTTCAACAATTAATCTGAAAGTGAACTGAAAAAAATCAAATACATTAGATATCTGTTACAAAATAATATAAAACACATAGTTTAAAAACATGGAAAAAAGTAAAAACATTAAAGTATGGGGAAGATTCCATTTCTGTGAATGGATTTATTTTAATAAAAGGACACTTTGCAAATGCAAACAAGTCCTAAACGCTCACCCCTGGGAAATGGACAGGCTGGCTCAGATAAGGACTGGCGTCTTCCCATCATTTTAAGAGAAGACACAATTGCTGTAGCGATATTTTCTGAGCTAAAGAATCTGGAAAGTGGAGGAAGCACATTTTTGTTGGCTGTTTTGTTTATAAATGGGTCTCCCTTTATATAGATAAATTTATTACTTTTTATCCAAAAGAAAGTGCTCATGCCAACACCTTGCTCTGTCATTCTGTTCCCAGTAATTCACCACATTTTTTACTGACATTGTCATTAGGGAATGCCAGGGAAAATGTTTAGTACTTTCTGTGAAAATTGTTTCACTAACGGATAGCAAGACAGCTTAGTGATAAGATAATTTAAATGGCAGCAGGAAAGATGCTTGAAATGACAGGAAGTATAAATGACAGAAAGAACAGAAAGAAGAGGTTTTGAGGATATGATGTGAACAAGAGCTCAGAAGATCGTGGGAAAGGGCACCTGGAACATGGTAGCATTTTGAATTTTCCTATTGAAGAGGAACTCCTCATTGTTAGAAGTAATGAGAATAGTCATAGAAAGTTAATCCTCCAAAAGTATGAGAATACAAAATGACCTGTTAATGGAAAGGGAGAAGACAAAGCAAGTACTGGGTTCCTGTTCTGGGTCTGGCATCCTATGAGGTGCTTTGTAGATATTTTGTTACTTATTTCAACTCAGTAAGGTAGGAAATATTATTCTGTTTATTATTATGATTTGAACACAAATATATAGTGTCCCCAAAGGTCCATGTGTTAAAGACCTTGCACCCAGGTTGGCACTATTGGGAAGTACTGTGGACCTTTGTAAGGTAGGACCTTAAAGGAAGTCCTTAAGTCATTGAAAGAACACTCCCTGCCATTGCTCTCTGGCATCCTTACCAAATACCCAAAACAATGTGGCCACCAGATTGAGGACTAGAATACTAAAAATGTGTAATCATAAAAAAAAGTAATAGTGGTCCATTTTATACAGAACCCAAGGGAAAATCCCTGAGCTGTGCTAACTGGGGCACTAGTTGATTTACTGGTGGGGTCCCCGTTAATGGATCTGCCCTCAGGTTCACATTTGTTTCTTCTACTTTGGCTGAATCAAAGGGGAGGTGGTTCTGATCCCTCAGGTTGGATTTCTAAGGCTGTCATGTCCCCTGATTTCTGTTTTGGCTTGTCCAATAGGTGGTCCTGTGGGACATTGGAGAGAGGAGAGAAAGAAAATATTCTTCCCTCCTAGTATTCTCTCAAGCCCCACTTGGATTTCTTCTAATGCAGAATTCTACCAGGCAGGCTCACCTGTTTCTGGTTTTCTCCAGGTGACCCTTCACCTGGTTTCTGGATACCACCAACTCTTGTTCTTTGGCATAGGAGAGCCCATTGCTAATGGACTGTGTTGCTGATGTCTCAGTCACTCTACAGATTCTTATCTGACTTCTCAGATTTTCCACCCTATGAAGCAAATCCCCACCCTTTCATGTGCTCAGCTATTTTTGGGTACTGCTTAGGCATTGACACCACAACTGGTAATAGAGGAGTCCTTTGTGAAAGGGAGAGAAGGTTGAGGGTGTTTCTTGGGCCCTATCAATCTACTTCCTGTCTGGTGATTCCCTCCCATTTACAGAGTTCCATGGGCCCTCTCTGTCCTTGATATGGTTTAGATATGAAACATCCCCCAAATGCTCACATGTGAGACAATGCATGAAAGTTTAGGGAGGAATGACTGGATTATGAGAGTTAACCTAACCAGTGCATTAATTCCTGATAGACATTAACTGAGTGATAACTGTAGGAAGATAGGGTGTGATTGGAGGAATTGGGTAGCTGGGAGCATATTTTGAGGGTAGATATTTTGTTCCTGGTGAGCCAAGCTTAGTCTAATGTATTAAAGTTAAATAATCCCCATCTAAACACTCATTAGCAATTAGTAAGAATTCTAATTTTTATTTTAATCTCTCAAAAGATGAAGGAAATAGGGCTGGGAATACAGCTCAGTGGTAAAGTGCTTGCTTAGCATGCATGAGGCCCTGAGTTCAATACCCAGCACCACCAAATAAAGAGAGAGAGGGAGAAAGGGGGGGGGGGGAGAGAGAGAGAGAGAGGGAATTCAGAGCCTGTAGCATTCTTGCCGAAAGTCTCAGCCTCTACTCTGCAATTCATTTCAAACCCTTAAAGGTTCAACTACTCCCCAACTTTCATCAGAAGGAATTCATAATAATCTCCCTAGTCTTAAGTTGTGAGGCCTTACTTGGTCTTTCAATCTTATGTCAAAATGCCAATTTTTGAAAATTTAAATCAAATTAATTTCTCTGGCTGTCTAGTCCTCTTTCCTGCCTTCCCTCAGTCTTTTCTCTACTTAAAAGTTTTTGAGTTCTACCTTAAACAGAACATTGATGATCATATCAAAGAGACAGCAAAGTCTGCCAGATTTTGGATTTGTTTCTCTCAAATAGTGAGGAAAATGGAATATAATCTAGGTTACTTTCAATTCTTAAGCTTGTTGCTTTCTTTTTGCAGCCAAAGTGATGGAAACAAATTTCTAAGTACATGATACTAATCGAGGCCTCATGATCATCATAGTTGACACCACCACAGACCTCAACGTCACCTGTGATCATTAGCCTTATCATTATTCTCTTTTCAAAATTTAATTCTATGTGTCTCCTGACATTCTAAGTCTTTTGCAAGCATTACCTCATATCCATGGGATGATAAGCCCCACAATAATATAGAAATCAATTTCCTCTACATCATATGGTGTCTACCACATGACCCCAGATGACTGTACTAAAGTTGGTAGCATGTCCACATTCCACCCAACCAAAAGGAGGGATAAGTACAGTAGGGGACAAACTCCAGTAGCAAACACACTCCTTTTTCATAACTTGGAAATCATACATTTCTCTTCATCACATCTAATTAATTAGTCAAAAACTTTATTACACAAGTAGAGAACATGTATGGCAGAACATCAAGAACACTATTAAAGGGATCCTGTGTTGTTTGTATCTCTCCCTGCATGTGGCATATGGCTTGATACTCAGTTCTGGCTAATAAAAGCTCATCGACTGAAAAAGTAACATCTGCAATGTAAGAATATCACGAGAAACTGCTGACTCAACAGTTTCAGGAAGCGGTGGATTGTTTGCTGAGCTCCGAAGACTGATTTGGGTGGCTGGATAGGGAAAAGAGGCAGTATTACTGGCATGTCCTGTGAAGACTGGGAGGCTCAGGTGTACAGGTGTCATAGGTGAAGGTCGATGAGAAGAGCCTAGCTGAATTCTGCCAGTTCTACAGTTAGTCTGACAAGACCCTCCATATGACCAAACTTTAGTCAAGTTCCTCTGTGCCCTTTTCTTGACTAGACGTTTAGACTTCCACATTCATCTTAGCATTGACCAATTATAGCAAGCATCTTGCTAAGTCAATTTAGACACAAATCCCCCATCCTCAATACCTGATCACACTGATGTATGATCAGATTTTTCATCTCTGAGACTCCCTTGGTTGATCACTGATCATTCTGACCTGCCTTCAACTAGAATCCCTTTAGATTGGTTTGTGTAGAATTACCCCCTCCTGCTATCCCTAAGGCTCCTTTAATAATATTCAGAAATAAACCCTTGGTCATCCTGGTTCCTTGGGATTGAGCCCTGTTCCTTACTGAGGTTTCTTCCCCGCTATTGAAAAAGATCCTCAATATCATGTCTTTACTGCTCTAATTCCTGTTCAGTTTTCATTTTCTTTGATGGTATTCGGGGACGATAGAACATCAGATGGCCTTTAAATCTAGACGATGGGTCTTTGACTCCGCTTGTTGATAAAATGCCATGTTATAGGTTCTTGATTAAGGAAGTGATATAGCTCATATCACCCCATAAAGTGAATTGAGTCAGCTGAGTCGCAGTGTATAACGTGGATTGGAACGAAGAAGGACTGAACTCAGCCCTAAAGGAGAGGAGATCTTTCTTGATGTTCAGATAAAATTGGGAGAAATCCTGCACCAAGTAGGGGCAGAGAGACAAACACAGTACTTAAAAAGGAAAAAAGAAAGAACTTTTCTTTCACCATTAGATATGAACTCAGAAGAAGAACAAGTATTTGAACATAACAAATTGGTCTTGGAATTTTGGGCTAAGATGATATACTGATTCAGGTTAAAGGGAAGTTGGCATGAAAATGAAGATAACTTTGGGAGAAAATAATGGGCCTGTTGAAACGGGGATATAAATTGAACATTTAATCCAAGGTGTGTGAAATATGAGGGGAAATGTGAAGTAGGAGGAACAGTAGAGAGATTTGGAAATTTGGCCAGCAGATGTGTCAATCAAGCTCAGTGGGCACAATGGAAACAGATATGATCTCAAACACACAGTCCTTGCTGTCCTTGTGCAAGACACGGGTACCTAGACTCCTGCCCTCTGACGTCCAATGGAAGTTACTGAGATGCAGCTCTATGTGTGACCTCTGCCTTCAGAACAAATTATTACAGTTGCTAAGGCAATCACATTTACTCAGGTTCTCATCTGTTTCTGAACTGGTTTTGGAACTCCTCACAGAACATGATTATTCATAGACACTATGTGAGCTTTGCTGGGAATCTAAGGGTTTCTAAGCCAGCAACACCAGACTTACAAGCTGTTTCAATACTTCTGATAAGGTTTTCATGATCTGTGGCAATGAGCCTGCATCGATGGATCAGTAGAATTTATCTTTTCTATTATTTTAGGTCCAAGATTGTAATGCAGGACTCATTGCTTAAGAGGCAGCCAGATTAATCCTTTCAAAAATCTAAATGTAATTCCTTTGGCCAATCACATCTCACATTTTACATTTTATACCAGACTTTTTACATTGTTCTCATGATAAACCAATTTTCACTGATGACAAGATCCTGAGTTACCTGGTCCAGAACCCTTCTTGATTTCCCTTTCTACCTCAGGATCTCAAACTCACCATTGCCTCAGTGGCAAGTGTTCTTTCCCCAGATACATCAATGTTCCCTCCCTCCAGCAGGCTGGAAAATCTCAGTGAGTATTTCCTTATGACTATATAAGTCCTAGCAGCTTACTACCCTTCTCTCTTTGTTCCCCTCAACCTGTTTTATAATAGTCTCCCCCTTATTGGAAATCTTACATACCATGATTTCAGTTGCTCCCACTCAACTGGTCTGAAAATAATAAATGATGTATTCCAGAAATAATCGATTCATACATATTAAATTGAGTGTTTTTCTGGGTAGTATGATGAAAAGTTTTATTGTCCTGCTGCATCCCACTAGGGACACAGATAATCCCCTTGTCCAGTGCACACTGTATATGCTACCTGCTTGTCACTTATCCTACTTATTGACTATTGCAGTACTGCAATCCCTGTGTTCAAGTAACCCTTATCTAGTAACCAAATGCCACATCACAATGTCTATTATTCACCTGAATTTATTTCATCATGTTGGTACTACATCATCTCATGTTATCCTGAGGAGGTTCAGTAGAATGCATTGAGATGTGTTAAAGAGAGAGAGAGAGAGAGAGAGAGAGAGAGAGAGAGAGAGAGAGGAGAGAAACAACATTCATGTCACTATGAAATTTTTATCATAGTATATTGTTATAATTATTCTATTTCATTGTTAACTATTGTTATTCATCTCTTACTATTCCTAATTTCTAAATTAAATTTTATCATAGATGTGTATGTATAGGAAAAACATTGATATATAGACTTCGGTATTATATTCAGTTTCTGATGTTGGTTGGGACATTTGGAATATCACTCCCAAACAAGGGGGAACTACTGTTTTTATCTTTATGTGACATACAAATTAATGTGCCATGTTTTGTTTGCATATTGTCTCCCTCCTTTCTCCCATGAGAAGCGTTATCAGGATAAAGATGTTGACTGTTAATATAAACTGGATTCCAATGCAAAGAATAGTATATGGCACAGAGTAAATATCAATATATGTTTCATAAATGAATACATTTGCATGGTGGGGCAAAATCCAGTTCTTTGGCCAGATGGTAAATAGTTTACTTCTCTTGGTTACACAAATCATCACTCAAAGTTTGTGTTCACAAACGAGCCCAATCTTATGCCTCTGTCTCATTTCAACCAGAAGCGGTATTTTCTATTCGGAAGCAGCATGTCTATTTCCAACACATTTTTCTATATGTGGTTCATAGCTATGTGGACTTAAGTTTACTACTTATTATGAACCTGCATTTCATCATCTGAGAGGTGAATAATACTCTCTCGTGGTGTTTAATAATGAAGGTAAGTTAGATCACCCTGGCATGATGTTTGGCATGGTGCTTGGCATGTACTCTGGGTGGTTCTTGAAAATAGATGCTGCATGTTTTCAACTAAGTTGTGACTTTAGGAAGCCAGAATTGTGAATATAGCCATGGGGAAAGGGAAGAACATATTCTCTGTGTAGCGATAGCTGAGGGTGACTTATAGGAGGAATTTCTGACTATATATTTAGAAGTGGAGCTTGAAATATTTTGGTAGCACTGATGACTGCATGACTTCTGGTAACTTCACCACTGTGGGAATATCCCACATAGACAGGAACTGGAAATTTTATTTCAGTTTTGAAAATATTCTGAGCCTACCCACTGTCTATTAATGATTTGGGTTCCTCAATTATTCTAGCTAAGAGAAGGATGATATGTCGCATTTCAGGAGAAAAATGATGTTCTAAAGTAACCTCTTCTGATTCCCAATTTTAGGTTTGCCAGGACTGAAACTCAATCTTAACTATAATCATCAAGAGTAACACTGTTGAAACCCTCCTATGGATATGGATATATTAAGGATGCAATAATACATCATGTGTCTCCTGAGGTAGTTTAAAAAATGAGTTAGAGGAGAATGTGTGTGGGTCACTGACTCAGAAGACTGAGATGTAAGAACAGAGCAAGTAATAGAAGACTTCTTTAGGAAGACTGAGGACCTGCCACAAAAACTAGAAGAGCTCTCTGAGTCCCACCTGCCATATGCTCAGTCACAGTGTATAGTTGACAGTCAGTCTACACAGGTGTATTGACCCCGACCTCTGCAGCCTTGTCTTTACAAGGTATCTCATTACATAATCCCTCTGCCGGGAACTGGGTGGACAGGACAACCAGGACAACTTAACCAGTTCTTCAATGGATACAACTGAATCCAACCATCCCAGATTCATAGATTAATTGACTTACATGAATGAACCCACTCTGTGGGATGCAAGCCAATTAATTTCTTAGTCAATGTAAGTCATTTATTACCTAGGCTCTTACTCGTGGACAAAGAAGAACTAGTAGAAACTCCTTAGTGACACTAACAACCCACTATCAGTACAAAAGGATTATATTTTCAGAGTCTGAGCATATGGATCAGATGGTTGTGTTTCCTCTTATCCATGATGCGCGTTATCCCAAGTAAACTACTAGATAGAGGAGAGCAGAGGTTTTCATGGGTTTAAAATTACACTCAAGGAAACAATATTTTCCCTAACACTGGCAAAGGTGTGGTCTTCTCATTGTGCAGTTGTCTCAATTCTTCCTGGGTCAGGAGGCACTTGTCCCAAACCCTTCTATCCCACACTCCCAAGAGAAAAAGTAAGAGTTAATATTTTGGTCTTTACATTGAAATGTGTCACTTAGGCCTAGTGGGTATTTTTATAGATGAGGACAAGGCCAACTTTATTCTTCCTGTACATAAACACTACTGTCACCTCATCATTGTTCTAGGTTAGGTAATACTAAGGAAAACAAGACAAAACAAAAAACTTCCAAAAAATTGTCTCCTTAACAAAATTTAAGCTAATCAAATAAGCATGCCCCCCAGTGTGAAAAGTTGTGTTTCAATAGAAAATACTGAAAAAGGGAGACCTAAGGCTTTCTCTCTGTTCTTTATAGCAAGATATCTCTGAGCATTTAATTTAAGGCAGGCACTGTACAGATGTCTGCAAGAAACTGACTACTTGGAAAAACAGATGTGCTGACAGAAAAACCCAGACCAAAACAAAAGGTAACACGGTCCACATTGGGATAATCGGTTGTGCTCAAGGGGGAAGTGGACAAGGGAAATAGAGATTTTTCAAGGCATCCAGTCCCTATCTTTGGTTCCATTAATCACACTGGCAATTCCTTATCTAGTGTCTGTCTCTCCTCTACAATATGAATTCCAGAAGGGCAGGGTTATATGCATTTCTTTTCACTGTTGCATTGCCAGTGTCTAATTTTAGAGACAGATTTCACAAAGACCCACAGCCTGGGCCTGCCAGAGAAGTACAGAGCTCAATAACAGCCCCCGAGTTTCTCTTTGATTTAGCCTTTTGCTTTAAGCATTTCGGGAGCTGTGGAGTTGTTGACAGTTACTTTCACCTGGTGGGCAGATAGGCAAATAGAATCTACAGAGCAGTTGGGAGAGGCCAAGAGGGCAGGAAAGAATCCCATGGGAATGGACAACTGAGCTTTGCAAAGCACCTGATGAAATTCTCACCCTATTCATGCAGCAGAGATTGAAGGGCAGTACCTTCCTGGGAATTGGAAACTAGGACTTTTTGTCTCTCTCCCACCACACACAAAAAAATGCATCCCACTCAGTCTCCTGGTTTGCACAGCTGTTTTCCTAAAGTCAAGTTCATGAATTCTTTCCTGACAATAAAGAAATGTGAATTTTTTCCTTTGCTTATTAATATTTTCCCTCAGGGTCAGTCATCACTTAATGAACACCAATCCAGACACTTAATTAAATGTTCAATAGGCACTTCTGAATGCATGAATATTAGATGGACAAATTTTCTGATTATAGAAGTCCTTTATGGACATATTAAAAATTTAGAGAATTCAAAAATGCAATGAAGACAGTTAATATCTATCCAAACCCCCCTACAAGCAAATCAAACGCATAGTATTTAATTGATGTCATTCTAGATATTTTTCAGCATATACATTTGAATATGTATAAATGCAAAGAAACAATATATTTCAGAAGGATCTGAAAGAAGTTCCCATTTTAAAATGTATTCTAAGAAAAATATATTTGTAAAGAATGACTGATACTTGGTTAGATATAATAGTTTGCCTTATGATCATCAAAATGTCTCTGGTATCTATTTGACTATTTGATTTGTCAAAGGTTAGGAGAAGTATACTAAAGGTTCCTATGATGATAGGGACTCCCAGGTTTTTCCAGTGCTTTTAAGAATATTTTGATATCTAAAGTAAAAGAGTTGATGGCTGTTCACCTTAAATTTTGATTGTAAGTTTAATCGAAATTACACAATGCTCCTAGTGTGATAAAGTTCCCAAGTGTTTGAAACCAGCATTACCATCCCTAATATATTTGTGTTTGATGTTGGAAAATACTTTTTAACTCTTATGTGAAGTTGAGATGTATCTCAAATTGTTTTTATTTTTAACATCTTAGGTTACATCTGTAAAATGTGGACAAAAGTCATATTGCTCAAGAGCTTTTCTGCAACTACATAAATCATCTGTGAATTTTTGCAACTTGCATGGCAGGGAATAAGGGTTACCCTTACAACCTTGGATGTGGCATTGTTCATTTCTTACATTTTATCTCAACGTGAAAATCTTTGTTCTCTAACAATTATGGAAATTAAATTAAATTTCCTTTATTTTTAGAGTTTATTTGACTGGTCTCAGATCTTTAATTTAATTTAGTATTTCAAGATCTTTTTAAAAATCTATATTTAGATAAAAAATAGGGTATAAAAATTTATGGTTTGCAAACTTGAATTCTTCAATTCTATGAACCACGTTTCTTGGCATTACATATATAATATATATATACATACATATATAGTACATATATAGTGTGTATATATCTAATATATATATGTTTATATACATAGTAAAATATATATTCCATTTGAAATTTTTGAATTAAACTAATGGTTAGTTTTAATCTATTTTAAACTATATTTTTAAATTTGATTTTACATATATATATATACTTAGGATCAAATTTGTATAAAATTTTCTCTGCCTTATATATGCACATATAGACATATATACACACATTCATATACATATAAGTATATACACATTATATATGCATATATATAATTTTCTCTGCATTCTACATGAAGCAGAATTTAGTCTGTTGCTCAGTTTATTGGCTCCTATTATCCATTTATTTGGATAATAATCATTTCTATGATAAATTTTATGATAACTTGGATAATAATTATTTCTATTATTTCCATCTATGGTATTTGTTTTCCTTTAGTTAACACAATATACAATGATAGAGATCAGATATTTTCTTTCACCAATTTCTCTCTTAACTGCCATCTGTTTTGTAAACTATCTTCTCTGCTACTGAGATCTTGATTTTGATTCACTTCAATGTCACCCAAGAATGTCTTCAGCTATTTCCTCCCCATGTAGCCTTGTGGGTGTTTTCTAGTGCTGAGACTTAGCATTATTTTATAATTCCTTTCTTTTGGCTTCATACACTAGTGAAAACTTGTAGGGTACAAAAATTTATGGTTTGCAAACCTTCCTCTCCTCATAGTTTCATGACTGTTTCTCTAATACGTTCTGCCACTTAATGTTATGAGAAAGCCTGAGGACAGCATAATTTTGTCCTTTTTTACATGCCTTTGGAGTTCTTCTCTTTTTTGCCTGTTGGAGTGTTGGATTTTTTCCCTTTATTAGTTTAATTAAGATCTTTCCAAATGAAGTGTCTAGATATCTTATTCTTTTTATGTCCAGCCTCAAGTGCTCAGATGTCCTTTTCTTCTTATTTTTATTTAATTTGTTCTAATTAGTTGTACATGGCAGTTAGGACATTCTTTAGGTGTTAACCATCCCTCTTCAAATATGTAATTTGGCCTTTGTTTAGCTATCTTGTCTGGTTCCCTCTAAGAGGCTGTGTCTAGGCCTTGGGTGGTTTCTCTCTCTGTTTATGTGCCAACCACTCTTCTATGATTTGGTTCTCACACTCCCCACCAAAATATAGATCACCCCACTGATTCAATTTTGTAGCATTCATTTCACTCATTAAACTTTCCTATGGAGACTTTTTACTTCAGTGTTTTAATTTTTTGAACATTACTCTTGTCCTTTGATTCTTGATCATCTCAGCTTGCTGTCTTCTGCATCCACTCAATTATTCCATCCTATTCTGCTTCCCTTTCAGTTATCCCACTCTCCCTTCACCCTATGACCGTCTATTTTCACAGAAACCATAGGTTCATGCTTCTTACCAATGATGTTTAATAGATTTTTATTGCTTCTTCTACACATGATTCTCTCTTGTTTAGGGGATGCCACAGAATCATTACTTTGGGGGATCAGTTGTTCTTATTCTATTTCTTCCTCTCCCTCACTGTTGTCCAAATAAATCCAACAGCTTTGAGTTTGCATTTCCTTCTCTCTAACCTTCAGCCATCTCTCTGGCACCATCCCTTAAATGTTCCGCATATTTTCAAAAGTCTCTGTTCCCAGTGAATTTCCAGCCTGACCATTCTTCTTTAATGAAAAATGTCATTCCTCTCTCCTTTTTTCCTTAATATTCTTTTCAAGGGGCTAAAAATTCTCTCACCTAAAATTCTGCTGAATTTTCTCTGTCTTGTGGTACTACAGATCTTCTCTTTATGGATAAGTGAGCTAAAATCCAGTGAATGAATGGGTCAACAAAGCCTTTTCTACTTGCCTTCAGGTGGAGAGAGCCACGCTAACTTACAAAGATTCATCATGAGTCAGCCCATGATCCATTTTATTACTTTGGGGCCATCTCTCTTAAAATTTTCTGGAAATTCGACTCAGATTCTGAGGGTATATGCTCAATCAAAATGAGTTGAGGTATTTTTATGAGTGTTTCTATTTATATGCATTCAAATGTTCATTTTAACCTTTAGGCTTTTCAGTGGGAAGCTAGATAGGTTACAATGAAGTCTATCTACCAAAGTACACTTTCAAGAGAAACCAACTCTACTGGGGATGGAAGGACAGCTTCATGCATATGGCAGTATTTTAAATGAAGGGATTGAGATATTTCTAAAATTGAGAGTTGAAGAAGCAAGAGGGGCATTTCTGACCAAATGTGGCTTTCTGATTCCTGATTAAGTAGATAGAAACTCAGGAAAGAAAAATCCCAGGATAAGTGGAAATATTTGAGGTTTTATAAGTGTATGTAATCATAATCATATTTTAAGTTAGAATTCACTAAACCAGGATTGGGTCTCAAATTTTTAAACATGCAACCATTTTCTATTTTAATATGTTTGTATGGAGTTTAAATAAAGCAGTTTCAAGTTTATCTATAGTCGAGTATACTATAGGCAATTTGTGGTTTGAGTACCTTCTTAAATAGGGACAAATGCTCCTTTGTTACGTGGTTTGGTCAATGGAATCTTTGTAATTAGATGTATAAGTTCTTCCCTTATCAGCAATTTGAAGAAGTCTGATCATTTTATTTGAGAATTTGACTTTAAAAATGTAGCAGCACTCTTGCAATTCTTCATATTCTCTATTTCTGTTATTTTAGTTTATTGATGATTACTTGCTTCTTGTCACTTTTAAATGATTACTTTATTTAAAAGTGAGCCCAATGCATTTTGATACCAAAATGTTCACTCATTAAAACTGGTGACATTAAGTCATATTGCTTTTATTGCATTGGTTGCTAAGAAAATCATCAGCTTAAGCAATACCAACTGTATTTCAATAGACGAATTAATCTTTTCTTGAAAGCCTCATCTAATCTCCCTTGTTCGACAGGAAGTTTTCTGCCTTGTAGGCATTTGTGATCTTTTGGCAGTAAAGAAGAAATATGATCTTTATAAGTAGAACTTTAGATGATTTTTTTTTAAGGAGGAACACATAAATGTTCTAAAAATAAGATTGACTCTACTTGAACACAAGCTTCAGAGGGAATGGATTTATAAAGTATTTATTTCTTCTAGAAATGCCATTTGGCAGAAAAAGCACTTTCTTATAGCAGGCTGAGAATAAGATAGAGGCAACCATGGCAAAACCTTAATTTATGAAAAATAACATTTGTATTTTTTCAGACTTCTAACCTTGAACAAAACCTATTTATCCAGTTTTTTTTTTTTTTTTGGTCTATAATGAGTATTCATTCTTTCTATCTGATTTGAAAGGTCATTATGAAGATTAATGATGGTTTTCCAGGGATAAGTTCTGTGTAACTTCTTTTAACAAAAATGTATTAATATTTTACTTGTCAATGAACTTAGTGCAAACTGAAGTTGTTCAGCCATTCATGCAGCCTGCTGTCACCTCTCACTAGATAGGGAAGTTGAGGGGAAGTTTTATTTTGGTGTGCCTTCCTAGTCTGTAACCATTTGCTGAGGACCATCTCAAAATGAGTCACTCTGTTCCTAATTACTCTGGGCGATGTTGTCTGCTGGCTCTTATGGTTTCCCAGGAATATGCAGCCAAAGAAACATGTTTGAAGTTTTGCCTCAGTGTGCATGGGACACTTCCAGATGTACCACACAAACTCGAGTGGTAAATGCTTGGATATCCGGTAGGAACTTCTCCCCAGTGCATGATTTCCAACAAACCAGCATCAGTATTATACCAGTAGACTGTTTGCATTTTAGAATTTTATGTCTAGTGCTGATATTCCAAAGGAAGTGAAGACTGAGGGACCCACGAACATGGACTATGGTATAACAAGAGGCCTCATAGTTGTCTTTAAAAGAGGGAACATATTATCTCCCTGGATTTCCAAATTTTGGACTAGATATAGATACTGAAATTCACAAGAAAACAACAAAGATATGATTCTTTTCCTGTGAATCTTCAATTCAAATAGTACAAATAAATGTGATATAAGATTAGGTGTAAGTTTTTTATGCAGGTGCTGAACTATATGCAATTATGAACCTTTCTTTAAAATATATAAAATTACATATAAAATGAGTATTTATTTTGAAAATTGAAATAGAAAAAAATGTAAATAGGGAAAATCATAAATATAATAAAATCCCCAAAATAAATTCATTAAAAAAAATAACTTCCTAATACACTGCTAAATGTCATTTGCGGTCTTCAATTCTTGACTCTATACTCTCTTGATCTTGCTTTATATGACAATAATTTTGGGAAATTGTCATTAAAAAAATGATAGGACACTGAGGTTCCCTTTAGAGTGGTCATGAAAATAATGCTTTTTCAGAGTACTGAGATGCATAAAATATGAAAATTCTCACTCAGAACTTTGATGTGCTTATATTACTGAAACAGGATGAGCTCTACATTCAGAATTTCTGATAAACTGTGTTTTGTAGAATTCTTTTTACTTGAAATTCACTTCTAATAATGAGGGTTAACAATCAGTAGGTAGGATTGATCAGCACTATGCATTATCTATCAAGAAGAGACACATAGTCTTTGAGTGTTGTAACAAACAGGTGAGAGTAGATACTTTATAAAGAAAAAAACAGGTTGTTTAGGTCATAGTACTGGAGACACAAGAGCACGGTACAAGCATCAGTTTCTGTTTAGGAACTCATGGTGGATGGCATCCCATATTTAGAGTATGCACATATGTGAGAGAGAAATGAGAGAGGAAGTAAAATACTGTTTTGATAAAACTGAACTCACTTTTAAGAGCCTGCTCCTGGAGTAACCAGTCCAGATCCAGGAGACTTAATCCATTCCTGAGAGATGGGCTTTAATACCTTCTGAGGTTGGTGGATCTGGGCTCCGGCAAGCCATGTTTCAACCATAGCAAGATGAACTGCCTCTTTAAGTATATAAAAAATTTAACTCTGACTCTAGGAATTTGAAAATGGGAAAAGCAAATCCAAGCAGGACCAAGCAATCTCTAGTATTAGGAATGCTTTTCTCAGACCCGGATCAGGATGGGGTTGATGTTCTTATTAGTGCTGCAGGCTGCCCACGCTCTATGAGCAATGGTGTATACAATTTGTCATATCATGTTTTTTCCTTTTTTTTTTTTTTACTTTTCTCATCTTGGGCTATACTTATGTTATAAAAAACAAAATGTAAATAAATGCTAAAACTCAATTTCATTGGCTTATAATATTCTCAAATCAGGTTAGCTGGACACTGATGGAGGGATTGTTAACTCAGATTAATTATTGTCACTTTTCTGGTGTGGAGACACTGGTGTAGTTCTCTAAAAAGCAGGAAGCACTTAGTAGAATGTCATGCTCCCAGCTCGGGCTTTCCACTAATTTAATGATGGTGATGAAGATGAAAGTGAGTGCTGCAATAATGCACATTTAACAATATTTGCTCCATTACTGGTGGCCGTGATTATCTGAAATGTGAGCACAGTAATAGATGTCATTTTGATTTGCACTCTAGGACAAGTAAAATAGTTGCATGTCAACCAGGATGAGATATATAGAATGTGCTAAACCAATCTTGTCATTTAATATCTGATGAAGTACCAGTGATCACCCTTCCTGAAATATGTCAGTTTCTCCTGGTGGAACACTAGGCATTGTTGTTATAGCCTGTACAAATTGCTGTCTAAATGTACGCTCGATTTAACAACTGTCTGTTAAAGTTATCAACACATTCCAACATCCATTATACCAAAGAACCCCTTCATGCATTGAGGCAGAAGTGATTATTAAAATGATGCAGGAAAGGGGAATATCCTTTGGTTCACCTTATAAAACAGGCACATGCAATAGTTTGGAAATCAGGCATTTTTATTGCATGGGGATATATAGTATAAATTTGATGTTGCAGTAAAATTTTTAAAAGAGAGAGAGAAAGAGCAAAGAAATAAAAATCTTTCCATATTGCAGACAAGCTAACCCCCTGCTCTCCCAAACCATAAAAAGCATAACGCACCCAGCAGGTGTTTTAAAACTTAAATTAAATTAATTGGGAACACATTATTATTAATTTAAAAAATACTGGAAAGGGAATATAAAAAGTGTACATGTTGACATAATGGTAGAGAGGATTTTAAAAACAAATATAACCATAATGAATTTCAATTAGAAGAATTTTGTTCACAAACAGCAATTACTAGAATATTAACTGAAATATTGGATTATTAGGTCATGGGTTATTTGGAAATGTTAGAGAGACTAGGGGAAAACAGGTAGGGGAATTAGCTATATCAAATATTCCAAAGAGAAAATATGGCTGCATATTAAAGTGAGAATATTATTAAAGTACTCCGTATGCCATTCTGTATCCAAACTCTATAGGCATATGCTAAATAAATAAAAATGGAAAATACATTATATATTTCAACATATTCAACTTTCATGGATTACATCAGACATAATTCAGTAAGTATTCATCAAGCACATATATGTACCTCGTCTTGTATAGATACTGTGGGAAATAAACATGATGACTTCTTACCCTTTTTTATGCAGGAATAATTATTGCATTTCCCTCCAACTCCAAATCATATAAACATTTATAGCAAGCCACATGGAATGGAGTTGAGAACCACAGAAACATGGATTTGAGTCTGAGTCTGCTACTTGCTTGTTGTGTAACAACGGTAAACTTATTTAATCATTCCAGGCCTCAGTTATCCCTTCTGTAAAAAAGAGGATAAGACATCTGCTGCATAGGATTCCAAGAATGAAATCGGATTTAACTTTAGCTTTAGGCCAGGGCCCAGTGCTCAGGGAAGTCTTAATAGCTGAGGTGATTTCTGCACTTGTTTGTCTGCCTCACTAGACGGTGAACCCCTCAAAAATGACTGATTATCAATGAACAGACCATTATTTGCCTTTGAATCTCATGCATCTAGCACAGAATCCAGTTTCCTATTTGTAGAATGAATAACTGCAAATACTTTGCAAAACTGTTGTTCTTATCTTCAGTATATTATATTTGCACCAAAGATTTACATAGAAATATTTCTAATAATAACTATGTGTGTATACCTAGTTGCTATTTAGGGTGAGGAAGGAAACTTTTAAATTTATTTTACTGCAAAATTCTTTGTTTTAGATTTTAGAATTTGGAACTAAATGTCTTGGCATTTATACACCATTTGAACTGTTAAGTAAACAAAAGATAAGAAAATATTGAACTGCTAAGTATGAGAAGAAGATTATTGAGGATGCTACTTTCAAGATCACAACATAATCAAAAAGCTATGACCAATCCATTGGGCATATCTGGAGCAAATATAAGAAATGATAACATTTACACCTGAATCTGATTTTAGCAGCTAGATAGGAATCATAATAATTTTAGAGGAGAGTAATGGACAAAGAAACTAGAATAATGACTTGCAGCAAAAACCTGTGTCTATTCAGTTCTTCTCTACCCTCCAATTTATGATTGCTACCTTGAAACCATCTTCATTAATGTACTTGGAACCAAGCAAAGCTTTATCCAGATGAAGGTGGCAGGATCAATACCTTTTTATGCTGGTAGTTTTAAAGTTTACTTTTCACTTCTACATGACAAACATTCAGTGTAGGATAGAGAGAGTTAGATTTTTCAAATCTGTAAAAATCCAAGTTATGTGCCTTCACTCAACTTATATTGTAAACTGTAGGCATAGAGTTCTTCAGCAAATTGGGATTGATTCTGTTTCTCCCTTTGTAGAAGTTTACTGAAAATGGACCAAGCAACCAACACATTGTTCTCTATCATTTGCCCTAATGATACTGTCTTGTCTGTGGTTTTCCCAGCAAGGAACACTAGAAATGAGTTTGATGTAATGTTTGCACGGGCTAAGAAGAGTTACCACTTGCGGCCCACCACGCACTGTCTACTCACTCAGACTGTGCTGTATTTTTAGCATGACCGCACACATTACGCAATGTTCAGTTGCTAAACTCTGCTTAGGTTAAGATCAAGTCACACTGAAAGCAACACCAGCAACAAACTCAGGATCTGGAGTAAAGAGTCAAAGTCACACGTGACCAAG
Source organism: Sciurus carolinensis (assembly GCF_902686445.1). Taxonomy (NCBI): domain Eukaryota; kingdom Metazoa; phylum Chordata; class Mammalia; order Rodentia; family Sciuridae; genus Sciurus; species Sciurus carolinensis. The sequence continues at coordinate 125,910,343 of NC_062222.1, forward strand.
TTCCCTTCAGTCTTCCCACTACAACACATAACTTCCACATCATTGTTTTTGATGTATCTATGTTTTGGTCTATGAAAAGAAAAAGGGCTGAAGAAGGAACATTCCATGCTTTTAAAAACATTTCCTAAAATTTCACACAGATTCTGATTCCATCATTGAACAGACTGTGAGCAGGTGGACTTTCCACAGCTATCAGGGAAGATGAAGGATGTGATTTTAATTCCTTAGGACTGTATGTTAAATAAAATCTGGCAGAATCTATCACCAATAGGAAGGAAGATGGGTACCAGGGATTCATAGTCTCTGCCACAAGAAAGTTACAAATTCAATATGCTTCTCACAAAACTTTTCAGAATTATTCAGGTATTTATTTGCTTTGGTAATATGTTACTCAATAAAAACTTGTTGACACAGTTTAAATTAAAACGTAAATAAAATATCATTTATCCTTAAAATGAAGATGGAATGAGACAGACATCACTACCCTATGTACATGAATGATTAAGCAAATGGTATGAATCTACATCATGTACAACCATATAAACAAAATGATGTACCCTATTTGTGTACAATGAATCAAAATGCAGTCTGTGAAAATTAAAAAAAATTAAACTAAAAAAGAAGCAAATTCTATATCCAATTGACAATCATTAAAAGATGACTTATGTATGTGGTGATGATAATTTTTGTGTCAAAATTCAGAACAAAAGAAGTAAGTAGGACGAAATACTAATGGAAAATATAAGAAAAATATAAGCAAGACTATAATTAAGTCTGTTTCAGAAAGTCATGATTGTATGATATTTATGCTAACATGATGCCCTTGAAATTCTCAACATAAAATCAAGTACTTGTTCTTAAGTAAATATAAGTGACATCAGAAATATGCATTTCTCCATTGCATATTTTTGGCACCTTTGTCTAGTATGAGAAAATTGTATTTATTTGGGTTTGTGTCCATGTCCTCTATTCTGTACCATTGATCTACCTGTCTACTTTGGTGCCAATACTATGCCATTTTCGTTGCTATTGCTTTGTAGTATAATTGAAGTTCTGGTATTGAGATACGCCCTGCTTCATTCTCACCCCAATTAGAATGGCGATTATCAAGAATACAAGCAACAATAGGTGTTGGAGAGAATGTGGGGAAAAGGTACACTCATACATTGCTGGTGGGGCTGCAAATTAGTGCAGCCACTCTGGAAAGCAGTGTGGAGATTCCTTAGAAAACTTGGAATGGACCCACCATTTGACCCAGCTCTCCCACTCCTTGGCCTATACCCAAAGGACTTAAAATCAGCATACTACAGAGATACAGCCACATCAATGTTCATAGCTGCTCAATTCACAATAGCCAGACTGTGGAACCAACCTAGATGTCCTTCAATTGATGAATGGATAAAGAAACTGTGGTATATATATACCATGGAATATTACTCAGCTATAAAGAATAATAAAATTATGGCATTTGCAGGCAAATGGATGAAATTGGAGAATATCATGCTAAGTGAGATAAGCCAATCTCAAAAATCCAAAGGGTGAATGATCTCGCTGATAAGCGGATGATGAACATAATGAGGGGTGGGAGGGGAGCAAGAATGGAGGAAGGAGGGACTGTATAGAGGGAAAAGAGGAGTGGGAGGGGTGGGGGGGAAGGAAAAAATAACAGAATGAATCAAACATCATTACCCTATGTAAATGTATGATTATGCAAATGGTATGCTATTACTCCCATGTACAAACAGAAATGACATGTATCCCATTTGTTTACAATAAAAATAAATTAAAAGAAAAAAAAAACTACCTATTTTTATAGAGCCCTGATATTATCTACAGCTTAAAAAGTACTTGAAGAAAAAAAAAAAAAAGAAAAAAAGAAATAAAGTATTGCCGATAGCACATTGCTGTATTAACTTTAAAGGTGGATTACTAGTATGGAGTAAAACAATGACTGGATTTTAATATCAACTTAGAGTATTTACATATAAAAAGAATATGGAGAAAGTGTGATGGCATTCACAGTTAGTTAGAAATCCTTTATTATTTTTATTTTTTAATTTTTATTTTTATAGACTGCATTTTGATTCATTGTACACAAATGAGGTACAAATTTTCATTTCTATGGTGGTACATGATGTAGATTCACACCATTCGTGTAATCATACATATACATAGGGTAATACTGTTTGTATCAGTCTACTAGCTTTCCTTCTCCCACCCACTCCCACCCCATTTTCCTCAACACCATCTAAAGTTCCTCCATTCTTCTTTTGCCCTGTTCCCCACCGCCTGGCTTGCCCTGCTCCCTGCCAACCCGCCCTCAGGTATCATCATCCACTTATCAGAGAAAATATTCAGCCTTTGGTTTTTTGGGTTTGACTTATTTCACTTAGCATGATATTTTCCAACTCCATCCATTTACCAGCAAATGCCATAATTTTATTCTTATTTAAGACTGAGTAATATTCCATTTATATATATATGTATATGTATGTATATATATATGTGTGTATATATATATATATGTGTGTATATATATCACAGTTTCTTTAACCATTCGTCAATTGAGGAGCACCTAAGTTGGTTGTATAGTCTAGCTATTGTGAATTGAGCAGCTATGAACATTGATGCAGCTGCATCACTGCAGTATGCTGATTTAAGTCCTTTGGATATAAACCAAGGAGTGGTTAATCTCCAAAGTTTATAAAGAACGTAAAAATCTTTACACCAAAAATATAAAGAATCCAATCAATAAATGGACTAAGGAACTGGGCAGACACTATACAGAAGAGGATATGCAGGTGATCAACAAATATATGAAAAAGTGCTCATCATCTCTGGTAATAAGAGAAATGCAAATTAAAACCATCCTAAGATTTCATCTAACTCCATTTAGAATGGCGATTATCAAGAACACAATAATAAGTGTTGGTGTGGATGTGGGGAAAATGGCACACTCATACATTGCTGGTGGAGTCGCAAATTGGTGCAGCCACTCTGGAAAGCAGTATGGAAAGCACTTTCTTTATGAGAAAATACCTTTATGATATCTTGGGGTAGAATTTACACATTTAAAATCTAGATATCAGATTATAGTAAGACTTCTGAGGCTTCAAACCCAACCAGAAAGAGAGGAAAATATTTCGGAATCTTTGGTGATAAATGGGAAATATCATTTCACAGGGGTAGAAATGGAGAAATGGAACATGAGTGATAGAAAAAAAAAAAAAAACATGAGCTGTAAGCATTATGAGCTCCTCCTCTGGCCTCCAAAATCTTGAGGTGCCTATATATTCTCCAAATATTTATCTTGAATGTCCTCTCTCACTTCCCCTTGACTCCTATATGTAAGTATCCTGACAAATGTTGGCATGTAGGGTGTTTCAGGACAAACAAGCAATAAAACAACACAAGAACAGGAAACAATGGAAATGCATGAAATTAGAGGGTTGAGAACTTGCTAAAAATATGGGGAGGCCTAGAACTCTTTGTGTGGTGGACGTGGAAGTCTGAGTCATCTGACTGAAATCTGTGAGTGCCAAAGACAAGCTGGCTTGTATCTCGTATCTGCCATTGACTTTTTGTCCTTCATTTGTTTCAGCTTTTTATTCTGAAATCATATTATGTGTACAGGAAGTTGGAAAGATAGTAAAGGGTGTTACCATGAATCGTTACTCACTTTTCTTCAAGGTTACATTTTATATATCTATAACAGGCTACACTATCAAAACTGGACAACTCTCATCTGTGCATTGTGTCCATATAGTGCAATACACACATAAAGATGCATGTAGACACCACATTCATTAAAAAATAAAAGTTATTCCATCACATGCTACTTTTTCAGGGCCACGATCATCCCTGACCCCTCCCCCCACCGTATTCTCAGCCTCTGGAAACCACTAATTTCCTCTCTATCTCCATCATTTTACTGTTTCCAGAACATATGTAAATGAAATTATGTTGTCTGCAGCCTTTTGGGATTGGCTTGTTTCCACTCAGCATAAAACCCTTGAAGCGATCCAAGTTGTATCATTTCTATTTAGTTGTTGAACAGTGTTCCATGGCGTGTCTATACTGCAGTTGTGTCATGTTGCTTGAGTTTGGTTTTGACTACCAAGAACAGATCTGCTATGAACAATTGTGTGCAGGGTTTTGTGTGGACACACTTTTATCTATCTGGGATAAATGCCCACGAGTTCTACTGCTGGGCTGTTTGGGAAGTGTATGTTTAGTTTTTCAAATACCACCCACTTGTTTTCCATAGTCATAGTATCAGTTTATGTTTTTCTAGTCACCAGGGATGTTGAACATCTTCTCATGTATTTATTTACCAGCCACAGATATTCTTTGGTGAAATGTCTCTTTATAACTTTTATTCATCTTCTAATTTTTCTTTTCTTAACTTTTGAGTTTTGAGAGTTCTTTAGATATTCTAGATTTAGGTCTTTTCTCAGATATGGCTTATGAAGATGTTTTCTTTCAGTCTGTTGCTTGTCTTTTCATACTTTTAACAGGATCTTTTGGCAGAAAAAAGTCTCTTTTTGAGGAAGTTAATTCATAAATTTTATTATTTAATAGATGGCACTTTTGGTGTTATGTCTAACAAATGTATTTTAATACCTAGTTCTTGAGATTTTTCTCATGTTATCTTTTAAAAACTGCCTAGTTTTGCTTTATATAAAAATATATGATACATTTTAAGGTGAATTTTTTTAAACATATATGACTTACTTCGAGGTTTGCTGTTTTGCCTATGAATGTCCAAACCTGCAAATCCATTTCTAGAAAGATGCTAAATTCTTTTTTTTTTTAACAACTGTATTATCAGTTAGCTACATTAGTGCCAACTGTTTCTGAGTTCTGTGTTTTATTCCTCTGATCTCTGTGCCTAGCTGTATAACAAGTCAAGAAACCTAGATTAAGGCAGCAAAGTATCTTGAAATTCAGCAGAGTGATTTCTCCCACTCTATGTTGCATTTTCTAAATTGTTATAGCTACTTTAGTTCCTTCACCTTTCCACATAGGGTTTAAAATAATCATGTCTATATCTACAAAATAACCTGCCTGATTTTTGATAGGACTTGTGTTCAATTTATATAAAACTTGGGTAATACAGACTTTGCTGATATCTGTGAACAGGACATGTCTTCATTCATATCACTTAGTAATTTCTTTCATCAATATTTTAGAGTTTTGACATAGAATGCCTGTAAATATTTGTTATATTTATACGTATTTCATTTTTTGACTAATTAAAAATTGCTCTGCAGTTTTAATTTCTTTCCACATGATCACTGCTAATTTATTGAAATATAATTCACTTTTATGTGTTCATCAATTATCCTTCACCGTTGCTGTGTTCATTTCTAGTACAACGAGTGATTTGGAGATTTTTTGTGAGGACTTCTGTGTAGACAGCCATGTCATCTGCAAATAGGGACAGTTTTATTTCTATTTTTTCCACCCCAACCTTTATCTCTTTTACTTTCTTTTCTCACCTTATTGTGATGGATTGAAATTTTAGTGTTATGTTATGTTCACCATTGCTATATTGGTGAAAAAGAGATCTGAACTCATCCCCAGTGTAAGGAGTAAAGCACAAAGAATATCACTGTCAATTAGGATGCTAGGTTTGGGGATTTTGTTTTTGCTTCTGTTTCTCTATTTTTTTTTTTTTTGGTTGGGGAAGGGAGAGGGATGGTAAATGACCTTTATCAAGTTAATACAATTCCTTTTTAATCCTAGTTTTCTGATAATTTCATCATGATCAAGCATACACTATGTCTGCTGGATTTTCAGATCATGTGATTATTTTTCCTGTTAAGCTTATTAATGTGTTGGATAATATTAAGGTTTTCTTTTTTTTTTTTTTTTCCACCCAGGGGTGTGCTACCAATGAGATAATCACTGGTTTTTTTTTTTTTTTTTTTTTTAATTTTAGAGCCAGTTCTCACTGAATTGCTGAGGTTGGTCTGGAATTTGTGATCCTCCTGTCTAGGACTTCCAAGTTCCTGGGATTATACACCTGCACTATCATGCCCAGGAATAGTAAGTTTTGATGCCTATCCAGCCTTGAACCTTTGGAACATATTCCAGTTGACTATGGCATTTCTTTAAGAATGTTGCAGAATTCTATTTGCTGATATTTTGATATGAACTTTTGCGTTTATATCCATAAATTTGGGGGTTACGTTCTTTTTTGTTCTATCTTTATATAGTTTTGATATCAGAGTAATTAATACTGGCTCCATAGAAACAAAAATATTTATTATTCCTATGTATTTTCTTTTTGAAAGAAATTGGATAGAGTTGGTATTATTTTTTTCTGTAAATGTTTACTGGAATTTACCAGTAAAATTATCTGGGTGTGAACGTTTATTTTGGGGAAGGTTTTAAAATCAGAAATTCAATTTCTTTGATAGTGATAAGGTTATTCAAATTTTACACTTCATATTAGATGAATTATCTTTGCGTATGTCATGGAATTGCTAAATTTAATATTGGTTGTCAAAGTTTTGTGGAAGAGTTCCTTGTAGTATAACCTTATATTTTTCATACCTGCAGAGTCTGAAGGACTTAATCTGTTAAGTTTCTGAAGCTGGCAATTTTTATCTCTCTCTTTTTATTATCATCAATCTTGATTGAAGTTTGTAGATTTTATTAATCTTTTCAAAGAGCAAGGTTTTTTTCATTGATTTTTCTCTATTGTTTTTGTCTTTATTTTCATTGTTCTGTACAATTATATTTAGTGCTTCTTTTCTTTTGCTCACCGGATACATTTTTTTCTTCCTTTTTGTGTTGCTTTTCTCTTTTTCAATATACCATTTATTTAGAGTTCTACATTTCCCTTTTAGGACTGCTGTAGTTTGTGTCCTACATATATATACTTTTTTTTAATTATTATTGTATACAAATAGGATACATGTTGTTTTTCTATTTGTACATGGAGTCAAGGCATACCATTTGTGTAATCATACGTTTACATAGGGCAATGATATTTGATTCATTATTTTTTTTCCCTTCCCCCCGACTCCTCCCACCCCTCTTTTCCCTCTATACAGTCCTTCTTTCCTTCATTCTTACCACACTCCTTATCCCTAACCCTAAACCTAACCCTAACCCTAATGCTAACCCCTCCCACCCCCCATTATATGTCCTCATCCGCTTATCAGCGAGATCATTCGTCCTTTAGTTTTTTGAGATTGGCTTATCTCACTTAGCATGATATTCTCCAATTTCATCCATTTGCCTGCAAGTGCCAGATAGCTCAGTTGGTAGAGTGCTTTCCTTGCAAGCACTAAGGCCCTGGGTTCAATCCCCAGCACGTTGTGTGTATTTTGGCATTTGTTTTCGTTTGCATTCAGTTTCAAAATGTTTTCTTGGTTTCAGTTCTGATTTCTTTGATCATAGATTATTTTAAAGGGTGCTGGGTAGTTTCCAAGTACTCAATACTTTCTCATTATCTCTCTGTCAGTACTTTTTAGTTTAATACATTATGGTCAGAGAATACACTCAATTTGATGTCAATCACTTAAAATTTATTGATGATTGCTTTATTTCCCAGGTAGACTATAGTCAATCTTTGTAGTTGTTCAATAAGCTTTTGAAAAGAATGAGTATTTTGCTGTCACTGATGGAATGTTCTATTAAATGTTGAGTAGATACTATTGGTTAATGGCGTTTTGAGTTCTTATGTATTCTAACTGATTTGACGTTTAGTTGCTCTATTAATTGTAAAAGTAAGAATGTTGAAGACCATCTGTAACTGTGAATATATTTTTCAGTTCTATCAGTTTTTAGACTGAATATTTTATAGCTATTTTTGTAGTTCCTATACAGTTAGGATTACTATTTCTCCCTGATGGATTTAGTCCTGATCATCACATAGTATCCTCCTTTATCCCTGGAAATTTTCTTTACTTTAAAGTATTCATTGTCTAATATTAACATAGTCATCCCTAAAATCTTCTGGTTTCTGTTTGCATTTTATAACTTTTTGCATGAAGTTGCTTTAAATCTAATGAGATCGTACTTGATGTTGGTTTCCTACATATTTTCTTTTTGTTCTCTCTTTCATTTCCATGTTTTCTTTGTCTTCCATCCTGTAAGGTACTTGAACATTTATCTATAATGTTTTTGGAAACTGTCCTTGACACCACACCAATTGAAGACTGAATTGCTTATTACTGTCTGGTGTGGATATAGCGAAACTTACCCATTTTATGTGATTTAAGTGAAGTGGAGTTGAGGCTGTGTTCTTTGCTGTTGTGTTTGCCTGGCATAGAGAAGTTAATTTAATGTTTTCAGACCTGCTATGTCTTCCTTTTTCTGTTTTTTTTTTTTTTTTTTTTTGGTCTATACTCCTTGACATTCCCAGGTGGTTGGTTTCTTTAGCATCCAGTCTGACAGATAAGAGGCAAAAAAGTAAAAAATATATAAAAGTAGAAGAGAAAAAAATAAACCCTCATTGCTATACACGTTATTCTGTGAATGTGTCCCAACATCTCTATTCTGTTTCTTTCTCTCCTCCTTTCAGAATTTCCTTATATCTGATTTATTAACCTTCTCTAACAAGTGAGAGCAGTTACTTGACAAAATAGTGAGTTCATAGGTGGATATTTACAGGAATTAATATCTGGAATCAAGTAAGTTTACAGTGGATCTTTCAAGATAGAGAATGACTGCATTTGGGGAAAGTTCATGATATGATTTACTAAACTGGTGGATATGCTTCTGATATGTGGTCGCAAGGATTGTGCTTTGGTAATTACTCTGTTACACTGACAGAACAATCAACAGCATACAGAAGAAGACTCTTTATCCAGAAAATTTCCTGAAACAAATGGTTAAATTATTTACTGGTTTACAGTCTGTTATTCTTAGGGAAGAATTTCATAGAAGAAATACTGTCTTGTTGACAAAAGTAGTCTCTGTCATGATAACTAAGCTATGTGGGTGTAGATGAACTCAGGGTCAAAGTGGTTGAAAATATGAAGCAATACTAAGAGGTAGCAAAGAAAAACTATAAGAGAAAATTATAAGAAATGTATTTATCTAGTGAAAATAATATTTTTTTACATACAATCAAGTTATATCTCACTTCCCCAGGACTTCTACATTAAAATAGAATTTTTCATTCCTTGGAGTCTCCAAAAGCTCTACATCTCAAATATGGTAAGTAAAAATGTTAAAGGTAAATATGTATTCAAGTATATATTTTAAACCTTTAAGAAGGTTTTAAATCTTGTATTTTTTCAAAGAAAGTAAGATATATTTCATTTTAGTTATCACCAACACTGAGATAACTTTTTCAGTAAAATTCAAGTTTTACATCAGATTACATTTAAAGAACATTTTAAAAGTAAGCATAAAGTAGGTATGGTGGTGCACACCTGTAATCTCAGTGGTTCAGGAGGCTGAGGCAGGAGGATGGCAAGTTCAAAGCCAGCATCATCAAAAGCAAGGTGCTAAGCAACTCAGTGAGATCTTGTCTCTAAATAAAATACAAAATAGGTCTGGGGATGTGGCTCAGTGGCTGAGTGTCCCTGCGTTCAATTCCCAGTACCAAAAAAAAAAAAAAAAAAAATGTAAGCATAAATACTTCTGGCTTTATTTCTGATCCATTAATTCTTGTCTATAATACTATTTTGAGAGCATCATTCTCAGAATCTAGAACAGGACCCACAATGGATGAGTAAATGTAAATATTAAGCTCATGTTTGTTTATTTGTTTGTTTAGTTGATGGAGTTCTCAGAAACATTTGGCACCTTCAGGGCATGGATTGCATTCAAATACTTGCATATAGATTTCTTTCCTTTTCATATGAACTTCCAAGGGGTCAGTGTATCTTTCTATACAACTGTTCTGCTATTACTAGTAACAGTTATCTTAGCTCCTCTTCCTTCCCATGCTAAATATGGAAAATACACAATTTCAAAGAAATGGAAAAGAGGAACAGTAATGAATGTTTAAACTCTTTTTAACATTTATATTTTGTATGATTTATTAACTGTTTAGGAAAAAAGAGGCATTTCATAGTTTTTCTTTTACTCAATTATTGTTCTAAAGGTTTTTAAACTATAATGAAATATAAAGAATATTTTTAGTTTATTTCAAAGTGATTTTATTTTAGATATCGTGCTACTGAAATATGGTTTCTATAGAAACTGTGCAAGTGTAGTGACCCTTAAAGATGCACTTGAACACATTTACTGTCTTGCAAAAATTTTCACTGTCTTTTCTCAATGTGTCATGCCCATGGATTTCAGTATCCTAAATTAAATCTAATATAATTCTAACACCATGATGTGGATTTTTAAGGACAAATATTCTAGTTTTCCCAAAGAATAAGGATTACCTTTTACGATAGAGGTAAAATCTGCAAGCCTATCTTTGGATTAGTGTTTGATTGCATTTGACATTTTCATTTTAGATTCAGAATTTGAGGTCAGTATTAAAGCTCATTTTAGAACTCTGGACTTCATGATGTTATCTTAAGAATATTTAAAAATTATGTTTAGTGAATTGAATGTAGGAAATGGTTTCTTCATTTATAAATCTCATGTCATATGTAAGCCTTTTACATATTCTGCATTTGTTTTATTCTTTATTTGTCTGAATTTAAAGCTAGATGCTTATGGGAAGTAAGTTTGGGAAAAAGTCAATGTGGATAAAAATCAGGAACTTATATTACAAAATAGCTTTTTTTTTTTTTTACTTATGGTAGTAAGTAAATGTGAGAATTTTCTACTGAATATTAAAATCCCATATTATATGACTGATTTAAAGAGAAAAGTCCATTTTATCTTATAACTTCTTCCATAAGAGGTTCAAACTATTTTTCCCATGTTTTCAGTGTGAATTTGACCATATAACTTGGTTTAACATAAGTAGCACTAGAAAATGTGATCATAGTGCCTGTGAATTCACAGCAAATCCATAGAATCTTAAAGAGAATGGCATTTATCAAATTACATCAATTTTACTAAAAGTGAAAGAGTTTGTTCAAATTAGAAAGTGTTTTGGACTCCTAACTTTATAAAGATTGAAAATAGGCTAATAATATACTGACATGCTTTTCTAAAAGGAAGGATGACAGAGGGCAGAGTCAAGAATCATGGAGAAAAATTGACTTAGGAATCTCTAGCAGGGAACAAAATCCATCTCAAACCAAGAAAAACGTGTTTACAGAGTAATGAGAATTGACATCATGTGCCTTGCTAAGTTTCAGAATTGCTATGAACCAGTGTGTTCTTATACTTTCTGTCCTGTAATGGGAGAATCTAGTATTCTGTCCTCATTCAGCGTAATTTAACTGAATTAATAGGACATGGGTCATAGGAAATATATTTATCTTAGACTATATACAGATCATAAGATGCTAAATTTTGATTCTGATGTTAAAATTTAGTAAGATTTTATTGGGAGTTATTAGAGAGATAAATTATTTTGCAAGTAAGAGGAATGAAAATAATTGTGGCCATAAGTTGCACTACAGCAAATTGAAAAATGGAAAGGTCTTACTATTTTTCAACTTCTCTTATGAAGACAGTGGAATCTATTTCTCTACTCCTTGTGACATATTCATCAATGGGATATTAGTAAATATTATGTATGAAGAGGCTCCAAAATGCTTGGCATGGGGTCTTTTCTTGTGTGGAAGTTTTTGAACAAAATCACACTAGCGGAAAGTCTGGGGTCATTCTGCAGTCTTATGGCAGATGTACAGTCTAGTGATCCCTCTTTCTTCTGACAACCTCCAAACATGTGATTAAGGTTTCCTGAGATAAGTCAGAAATATTTTATATCTGTTGAAACTTGACATTTGAAAACTGACTACAAATGCATGAATGAGCCCAAATGACCATAGAGATGAGACATCCCTCCTGAGCCCTGACCAAATTGCTGACCCAGAGAAACATGAAAACATTTATAGTTATTGTTTTAAGATATAATATTTTGAGGAATTTTTAAAATATGGAAATATACGTTTGATAATTTTTTCCACTATAAATCCACTTATGTACTTAAGAAATATTTATTATGCACCTATTATGTATTTTCTGCCTTCTACATAAAATAGTTTTTATGAAATAAGTTTACCAAATTTGATGCTAAAAATAAAATAGAGCATTAAATCTACAAGATATAACTTATAGGTAAGTAGTTTATATTTTAAGTATATTGTAAAACAATAATTGCATGCTTCATATATGTACCTCCTTTTTCTATTTAGAACCTACCCATTTTCACTGCAAAAGATTTCATTTTCCCAATGTCATTCCATATATTTTGTTAGAGTTGATTTTACCTTCCTCTTCAAAGTGTAAATATCACCAAATCAGAGTATTAACTATCCTGCCTGGGGTATGATACAGGGATGAGTATGTGACCTATTTAAATCAATTCCTGTGAGTCTCAGGAACTGTTATTGAATTTACATTGGAAAAGAGATATTTTCCCTTTCTGAACAGCTGAGAGGATGGTCTTGCTTCTTGCCACCTTGGTACCAACAGGGGATAACTCTGAAGAGAATAAACATTTAAAGTGGAAAGAATAAACCTGAGTCTTTATGACAATATTTGAAATCTTGGACCCAGTTTTGCTTGAAAAATAATATGCCCCCCAATTTTTTAGTTTTCTGAACCAGCAAATTCCTTGAAATCAATTTATATTGGCTTTAAAACATGCAACCAAAATACTTTAATAAAATATCCTGACATGATGTATGTGTCACATTTTATGATTGACAGAATTCCATTTATGAGTAACAATAGTAGCAGTAGTAGTAAAATAAAGAAAATTAAAAAAGATTGCTTTCCTCTTTACTCTAATTTTATCCCTAAGGTTTGGTTTAATATATTAAGAGATCATTGAAAACCCTTTCCAGATCTGTAGGGGTCAACCTTCCTGTGCAATAATTCTTTGCACAGATTCCAACTATTCCTCTCCTAAACTTGTTTACACAAACTCTTCAGTAAGAGCTGCCATTTTCCTGATGGCTGAGGTTTAAAATCAATTAGCATAATAAAATAATCTATACCCATTTACAAGTCAAATGCTCCTTTTAAGCAATATATGTCTAGAATAATTAAAAGGTGTGTGTATGTCTAGACTTAGGCAAAGGAGAAATACATTCTTATTATATTTACATAACTATATTCTAGTTTCTCTTTCTCAAAGCAACTTAGCAGGTACCATAATTAGTCCTGATTTTTAAAAATCTAGAAATTCATTAAGTACAACACTTTATTCTTTCATTGAGGCTTAATGTAGGAAAAGTAAGTCTCAGGAGGTAAGTCAAGCAGGAAGGAATGAGCTACTTAGAAAACTAGAGGAACAGATACAAAAGAGTTGCACTGGACTTCTGGTTTCAAGGTCATAGCACTGTAACTGTGAAAGAGAGAACAAGAAAACACTTGTGGCTGATGCTCAATTTCCTGCTGCCCTTACTACTGCATCAATTATTAGACACCGAAATGTAGATTTTAGCAAATAATGAAATTCTGAGTTGTGAGACCTTATTTGAAGAAAAAATTTCCATCACTTCTATCTTCTCCAAATCCTACAGGTGTAATCTCAAATCAAATCTCAAAAGTGTAATTTAAAATCTTAACTCTAATTCACTCTGGAAAATTCCCTCTTGTCAGTGAGGGAAATTTGCTTCTTTAAAGTTCAGCGATTTGAAGGCTGACTTTATCCCAAAACACCCTTCGAGTTGACCAACTGAAATGTGGCCAGTCTGAATTATGACATAATTTCTAATAGTTGCACAATATATACAAAATATATCATTAATTTTTATATAAATTGTATTTGGACATGTTGAGTTGAACAAAATATATTGCTAAAACTAATCTCACCTATCTCATACTTTTAAAATTTGGCTACTGTTATAATTTGGATCAAAAATGTCCCCCAAAGGCTCCCAATTGTTGACAGTTGGGACACTATTTGGAGATGGTGAAAACTGTAGGAAGTGGGCTTAGTTGAAGGAAGTGGTTTACTCAGGGTGTGCCCTTAAAGAATGTAGGTTGTCTCTCTCTCTTTTCTCTCCCCTTACCCTCTTTCTCATGCTGTGCTCCATCAACCCCTCCCCACCATGATGTTATGCCTCACTACAGGCCCAGAAACAATGGAGAGAAGTCACTATGAACGAAAAACTCTCAAATTGTGAACCAAAATAAATCTTTCCTTCTTTAAGTTGATTAACTCAGACATTTTGTCACAGGAATGGGAAGTTGACAAACACAGCTACAGAGGCTCATCCTTATATTTCTGTAGGGCAATGCTGGGTGGGCCAGTGCTGACATAATAAAAAGTATATAAACAGGAAATAACATTAACACAAGACACTAAAGTTCTGTGACTTAATCCAATGACAGTTTGCTTTCGGCTCAGGTGAAAAGTATGGTAGACCCAATAATTTTAACATGACTTTTTACAGCAACTATCTTCCATGTGGTGACTACTTTGATCCTAAAGTTTCATCAAGGTAAAATGGAGTCTAATCTCTAAGAGAAGAACACTGTGTCATCTTGTTCTAGTAATCTGCTACTTCTTCCTAGAAGAGAAATATATTTCTTCTGTGAGTCAAACAAGTCACATGATCTTGCCTAATTCTAATGGATCTGGAGAGCATATAGAAGTTTGTAAGATATTTGGTAAACAATTCAGTTTCTGACACAGTCTTTTGATCTGCATACATAATATCTCTTTGCTCCCTTCTCCCACATAGAACACACAACCTATCCCTCCTCAAAGGAAGAATACTAGAATGTGCTGTGCAGTTACTATATTTAACTCAACCCTAAGATCTCTAGGTGGTGGCAACAATCTCTACATCAAATTTGAATGCAGCTCTTGTTGGACCAGAAGTCTATAAAACAGCGAAACCTATATTTTTCCTGTCAACATTCAGCCAGGGCACATTGGTAGAGTAAGAACAGGATACCATCAATAAGTTCATTCAAAAAGAGGAAGAATTAAAGACAGAACAGTCACTAATCTCTAGCAATTCTACCTCTTAGGGAGAAACCGGTGGAGAATATTCTTTAATTAGTTCCTGATTCCGATATCTGGAAGAAGGTACCAAAACCATTGTTCATTGCAACTCTGCTTCTGCCTTCCAGCCAGTGTTCCTTTCCACTTATCCTCTTGGGTCCTCTGGAGTAGATTCTGGGAAAAAGATTTTCTGAAGGGATGAACATCTCTTTTTGTGCTGATAAATGTTTGTTGCCCAAATATAACATAAGATTTAAATAAACATGGACTATTTCAATCAATGATTATATGGTTTCATTAACAGTACAACTTTCTAAAATACTCAGCAGCTTCTTATTTGATTCAAGTTAGTTCCATGGGGCAAGAGCAAGGACTACAGGGCATTTGAAACAAAATTTTCACATCAGTGACATTTCTTAATTTTTTCAATTATAAACCCTTTTCTCTTGACTTACTATGGATGATTTGGGAATTATAGAGCTTTTGTGGCAAGACCTCAACCTGAATTCAGTCTTCTCATTGGGTTAATTTATGTCAATGAAAGACCCCACAATCTTGGTCTAATCTTTGTCCTGAGAGCTTTCAATCATTTGAAAATTTTAATGGACATTTGTTTTCCTTCATGATCTTCACACCTTTACTGTTTGGAGCTAATAATCAGATATTTTTTTTTCCACACTGCAAGGTTGTGAATTAATGAACTATATCTTTTCCCAATTCAATTGTTTTTGTTTTTGTTTTTCCTGAACTTGTTGGATAAAAGTAATACCATGGTCTGAATATGTTACCCATCAAGTTTATATGTGAAGAGTCAGTACAGCCATGGGGTTGGGGCCATCACAGAGTTCATGGAGTCAAAGTCTAGAAAGGCTGTGAGGACCGGCATGCCCCTGAGATCAAATCACTGTAGAGTCACCAGCATTAAATGTCAGCCTGTGAGAACTGTAGACATAAGACTCCAAATTGCAAGAGCTGCTGTGTGGGTTACCCAGCTAGGACATGGGGTCTCAACTCCTCTCCCAGTGTGTCCAGGGCATTGGGTACTTGACTCCTGTTCTAATATGTCAGACGATGGATTATGGAGCAAAAGACAATTTTTAGAGCATTTTAATTATAAAGAATGCTGGATTTCATTGTGTCGTAATCATTTAAGCACATACCATCCATCTCCTACTACCCTCTCTTGCTCTGGCTTTCTTACTTTCCTGGATCCCTTTCCTCTTTCCTAATAGTCTCCCTGCTATATCTGGGTCATTGTTTTCTTCCTTTTCTTTATTCTTCCACATGTGAAGGAAAACACGAATGTAATACTTGTCTTTCTGAGTCTGGTTTATTTCACTCAACATTATGATCTCCAGATTGATCCACTTTGCAGCAAATGACATGATTTTATTCTTTCTGTGGCTGAATATGCTCCACTGTGTGTACCATATTTTTCTTATCCATTCATTTGTTGGTGCCTAGTGGAGTCATGGACAAAGGACCACTTCAGAGAATCAATAATAATGGCCTGTGGGCCCCTCAGCTGAGTCTATGACATGACTATTATAAACTGTGCTATGATAAACATGGAACGTAGGTATATCTATAATGTGCTGGCTTTAATTTCTCAAAGATTATTTACAAGCCTCAAGATTTAAGGTTGTTTGCTTTGTTGGGTTTTGGATTGACTTTGGGCCTGTAACAACTGCCATCTTTCCTGTTCCTCCCTGTGGCATAAAAAACTGTCTATCCTAAGCCTGCCAGCCATTGTATATTGAAAGTGAATAACTTGTTTGTTTTCACAGATTTACACATGAAAAACAATGCTACCTTGATTCTTAACCATGTTTGATTAAGATGAGACTCTGGATTTCAGACTAGGCTAGAAATAGTTAATAATTTGGGGATCATTGGGATGAAAGAATATATTATGCATGTGAGAATGCTAATCATTTGAATGTCCAGAGGTGGAGTGCTATGGTCTCTTTGTGTCCTCCAAAATACATATACTTAAACTCACTCTCCAAATTATAGATATTATAATCTTCATTCCTCATGTCTCAGGCATTTACTTATCCTAACAACATATAACAAAAATTAATGATCTTTTTTTAATGATAAAGAATGAATCCATTTATTTGATATAGAGGATATTTCCATTTTTATTAACAATAAAGAATAAAAGGAGACAAAAGAGAACTCTGAAGATAACATAAGTAAACATGTAAAATTACTTTAAATAACTTCAGAACTTCTGTAACTAACATTTTCCTGTATTCTAATGATCTATGTACCAGTCCCCTAAGTGCATAAAGTCAGTTTTTATTTTTCACTTCATTATCATGTATATATTTTCCCTTCATTATATATAAAAATAATAATAATAATTCATTAAGTTATGGGTCTATGAACACATGTATATGTATATATATAATGAAACATTAGTATTGAAGAAAACACAGTTTTAATCGTGGCTATCAGCATTACTTTTATTCAATATGGAGAGAGAGAGATCTTTAAAAGTATTTTTAATATTAGCTGATTTGACAAAAAACTTTACATGAACACATTATATTATGCATCACCTGGACACTGGGCTTACATAGATGTTTTTCAATGTATCTAGAGACCCTTATTCTTAGGGTTTTAGTAGTGAAGGTATTTTGGTTGGAATATTCGTGTTTCTTTTTAGAAAAATAAAATTTTTAAATAAAGCATGTTTGAAGATCTTATTGAATTGAAAGGAACGCAGAGGAAACATAAACTACAGGTATGTGAGCTGTGTTCACATTGTGTCACTGTGAAAAAATACCTAAGAAAACCAACTTCAAGGAAGAAAGGTTTACTTTGACTTGCTGTTTCAGAGGTTTCAGTTCTTGATCACTTAGCTCCACTACTTTGGACCTGAGACAAGGCAGAACATTATAGCAGGGAGGGTGAGGGGGAACAAAGGTTTACCTTATTGAAGCAAGGAAGCACAGAGAGATCCAGGAAGAGTCTAGAGTTCCAATACAACTTTCAATGGCATGCTCCCAATGACCTACTATAACTACTTTCTCCATGTTCCATATCCTAATAATCCATTAAGTTATGAATATATAAACACATTAATCCATAAAGGAGGTCAGAACACTCATGATCCAAAGAACTCCTAAAGGCTCCATCTTTGAACACTGTTGCACTTGGTACTAACCCTTAACAGATGAATTTAGGGGGGCATATTTAAAATCCAAATATAACAACTGGGTGAGTTTGGTTCAGTGACTCAATGAAGTTACCAAGGTCCCACTTTCTTCTTTTTTCTGCTTTCAGATATCAAAGTCATTATAAGGTAGGTTTCCCCTTGTGATTCCAAAAAGAATTGTACCTCTTCATGCTACTTCCTTCTTCACATTTTCTGGAAAAAGAGAAATGGGTCATTTCTAAGACCCTTATAAATGGTCTTTTATAAGTGGAGGAAGCTCCTTCCCCATAAGCACTCAGCAAATGCCTTCCCTCATGTGTTGTCCTTAACTATGTCATTTCCATGGTCCTGAATAAATACTTATGCTGATTGGTCCATCACCATTGTAAGAGGAATAGAATTACTGTGACTGGCTTAGATTCTCCCTCTGGAACTAAGGTAAATTCTTCAAGCTGCAATACAGGTGGACAGAATAGAATATCTGTGACAGAGTCAGTCACAATGCTAGTTAGAAACAGGTTTGTGTGTTGACCCTAAGGCAGAAGGTTGTCTAGAACTCACCATTCTTTAATACCTGAAGTCAGTATAAAACTGGTAGCTGGTCAAAATGCTATGCTTTTCAGGCTGGGGCTGTGCCTCAGTGGCAGAGTGTTTACCTAGCATGTGTGATGCACTGAGTTCAATCCTTGGCACCATATAAAAAAATAAAAGCAAAATAAAGTCATGCTGCCCATGCTGTCCATCTACAACCACACACACACAAAAGAATACTATGCTTTTGTTTCCCTTTGGGTAGTCATGTGAATTTAAAGAACATGCTGAACATGGAAACCTATGTATGCTATTCTGGCTTTCTCAGAGACTAGAATCTATTTCTGAGAGAGGGATTCTTCAGTGCTCTGACTGTAACTCCATAATGACCCCCTAATATGATAATGATAGACACCGGACAGTATTTGCAGAGTTTCGAGTGTGCTTTAGGGGTCTAGGCTAGAAATGAAATCATGAATGTAATAGGAGTATTGCTGCGAGAAACACAATGAACCCCAGAACAAGTGCTGATGGGATAAATAAAGAAAATAGATGGAGGATGCAAAGCATCATTTGTCAACTTTATATTTCCCCCTACTGTTGGCCCAGGTTCATGTTTATGGAAAGCAAGTTGATGATAACCATGGTTCCGTCCTGTGAAATGGTTTCTGGGTAGGATTATCTCTCTTAAGTACTTAATCATTTAAGTAATGGACAAAATCATATTAATAAAAGCTCTTTCAAGAAAAATAAATTGATTCCTCTGCAGCCTCCAAATGATAAAGACAGAGAAAGGCAGGTGTGGAGGAAAGGCAGAAATGATTCCTGCAAAAGAAACAAAATAAATGGTATCTGAATGGTGAGAATTTTTAAGTCAGAATGCACAAAAGCCTACAAAATTAGTTATGAGAACTCTAGAGTCTTTTCCTCTCAACTCTTAAGTGGGAATGTTTGGATCATGGATATGCTCTGCAATATTTCTGCTTTTTGAAATACCTTTGAAACACCCATGATACTGTGGGATACAAGAAGTTTTCCTTGTGGATGCCAACCCACCAAAATAATGGCACCAAGACAGTGGAGAGCCACAGAAGGAAACATCAAGGCATTTTCAATTATGACAAACACAAGGGCTTTTGAATTATATGCACGAGAAATGCAAATGGTGGCAGCATCACAGAAATTCCCACCATTTATAGAATTATTGCTCTGTGGCTCTCTGTGTTCAGTGAGTATTTGTAATCACTGAAATCACTGCAAGAGGCCACTAAGCAATGGACTGAGTGTTTTTGTTCAGAATGCAATCCAGTCTACTTATTACTCCTGGAATTCTTACTGAAAAAATACTTTTTTAATTCTCTGAAAAAGAATAACAATGTAAAATATAATAATCACTTCAGTGTCTCAGGCATGGACAAAAACTGGAAATACCTCAGATCACGGGTATGCAGGATAGGTTAAGTTGTTCTGCAGTAACAAAAACCTGCTTAATCTCAATGCTTCAACACAACATAGATTTGATTTTCATCCATTCTTATACCAGTGCTGGCCACATCACTTACACTCTGGAGCTCAGTCCTCTGCAGCCTCTCTCTTGGTGCTGCAGTTACCAAGGCAGACAAAAGTAAACAAGGCAATCTGTATAATGATTCTAGAAAATTTTGCTTTGATTGCCACTCATCATTTCCACTGACTTTCTTTTGCTGAAACGAGTCACATGCCTGCCTCTGTCATCATCAGAGGTAGAAAAATGATCCCTCTATTTCCTTAAGTATAACAGGACATTTTTAGGAAAGAGCATTAATGGCCACTCTGTTAGTAGAACAGATCCGCCTTAGTACCTAAAATATACATCTTGTTAAACATCTCAGAAAGCAGTTTGGTTACTTGACTTTACTTTCATAATACATTAGGAAATATTTTAAGAGTCAGAAATGGTTTAGGGTATGTAAGTTTGTTAGGGCTGCCATAAAGGGTATCACAGATGGGGCAGTTTCAACAACACAGTTATTTCCTTACAGTTCTGATCCAAGACCATGGTGTTGGTGGGGTCATTTCTTCTGAGGTCCCTCTCCTGGGCTTGTGCACAGTCATCTTGTCCTTGTATTTGCATGATCTTTCTTCTGTGTGGTCTGTGTCCTTACAGATGGACTAGTCCTCCTGGATCAGTGCCCACACTAACAACCTCATTTTAACTTAATTACTTTTTTAAAGACTCTATGTCCAAATATAGTCACGTTCTGTGGTGAGGGTTTCAACCTTCGTTCAGTGAGTTTTGAGGGGGCACAATTCAGTCCATAACACAGCATAAGAGAAATAAAAGAGAAAAGAAACACAGAAATTATACTCCAGAATTTAGAAAATCAAAGAAGTGTTTAATAGTTTTGTATAGAGACATGTGCTAAGGACCCTTGGAAAATTCCACCCTAGCATAAGATTTGGGTAATAGATTCATATAATAAATATTTCTTCAATTGGGGAAAAATGAGAGAGTGCAGAGTATTCCCCAAATATAATTCCAGTAAATAATAAAAAAGGGAAGAATATATGGTGGAGAAATCTACTGCTAGCTATGCATCCATGTGCTTTCTTAATATTTTCAATCATTTGATATGGTGAAACTTGTGCTTACCAATGAGCTGAGTGAATAAAGAAAAAAAATCTAAGGAAAATGTGGCAGGGGAAATATCTAGGTTAATCGCCCAAAGATAAAATGAGACCAGTGTGTCCACGGAAGAGAGTGAGCAAAGGGATAATGGTAGGAGATCAGGTTGGAGAGAAATAGAAGTAGAACGTGTTAAAGGGGTCACTTTGGCAGCTGTGCTGGGAATATCAGGTAAGAAGACACAGGAGATATCTACAAGTCAGAGTCAATGAATCTCCTACGGAACTGGGTGTAGGACATCAGGAGAAGGAAAGAAGTAAGTGACTTTGAGTGTTCCTCCTGAATGGTTCTAGGAATGAACTTACTGCGCCCGGAGCCAAGAAGTCTGCAGAAGGGACAGGTTTGGGAAGAGAGGTTATTAGGATGTGACCAAAATAAATCTCATGTTTGCTCCTTAGTGAAACTTAAAACCTGAAAATGTATGTCTTGTACTGTGGCAAATTTATCATCTCCAAATTCCTGGAAGAAATTAATCTTTGAATTTGGAAAGGAGAAATTGGAATTCCTGGTAATTTGTAGAAATTGTCAAAATTATTTTATAATTTTTATGTTGTTTAGATATTTATTTTATTATTAATACATGACCATAAAAATAATAATTACTTTCTATAGTAGATTTACACCAAGAGTTTTATAAATTTTCTGTAAAATAAAATTGACAGGATAAGTGCATAGTTTATTAATACTGTCAATAACTATATTATAACATTTTCTATCTAACATACACAAATAATCTTAACTTTATACACATATTTCATAATACAAATGAGGGAATAAATAAAATAAATAAACTGGAAATATAAAATGTTTAATATATATGATTTATCATTTTAAAATAAACATTTAAAACACCAAAAGCATTAATTTCTCTATTCAACATAATTTATCTTTGTTTTGTGGCATATATTCCAGATGTAGAAAAATTAATTTTCTTTTGAATTGAAATCAGTCATGATTTTATGTTTGTTCCAAAGTATCTTTAATTTTGTTGTAAAGATATATAGGGCTTCCTAAGCACTCATTTAACTTTAAGTAATACAAAATTTTTTTTCCACTTACCCCAATTTTTATTTGCTACTGAAAATGATACTTCTTTGCAATATGATGAACAATTTAAGATCAGATTTTGATTTCATGTCAGAGTATTTCACAACATTCCCATCATTCTTGCATTAATCCTTCTAAAGTTATTTACCGGGAGCTATAACCTATAGCTAATGCTGAAGTGTTGAAAAACACTAGTGCACATTAATGGTCAATATGTGAATAATGTAAGGTTCAGATTTCTTATCATATCACAGTTAAATTAATTTACAGAATCATGTTGAAATTGACCATCAAAAAAAATTTTGCCTCCTACATGTGATATTTCTCAGAATCTTTATGGTGCTTGTAAAGTACATAATATGTGAAGTTATTATTTGTTTGCAAAAAAATGGCTCACCATTAGCAATGCATGGGACAATAACACAAACCTGTGACAAGGCACCAAGCTAAAACAAATACAACATCATCTCTCCTGAATGCTCTGTCCTATTTTCTAGAAATGTTGACCTAAAACATTGGCTCTGTACCGTGGTGCTCCCTGCCTTTGCTTTAAGCCAACATTTTCCTCTAGATCAGTAACATTTCTATGTTGCTTGTTATGTTTTAATTCTTGAAGGGGAATGTTAATACTTTTTATTTTTCCCTGGTTTCTTTACATATTTTTAGTGAGGTTTAAGATTTCAAAAGACATAAATCTTCCAGTATATATGGGAAAGAAAATATCCCATAGAAACACTCTGTAAAGGAAATAAAAGAAATTATCATTGAACATCAAGTCTGTTAGTATTCTCAAGTCCAAAAGAAAGAGACAAGTATACTTTATGTAGTTAAGGTAAAGTAAGTCTCCAGTTGGCTACTATTAACTATAATGACACTTTGTGTTGTTGGAAAACGTCACCTTGCTTTCAACTTGCCTTGTCTGTCCTGTTAATGTTGTGAAGAAAAATAAAGTATGGTGTGAGATAAAAATCAACAAACATACAAAAAAAAAAAAAAGAAAGATCTGAGTCACCTAACTTGAATGAAAGAAATACTAAGGTTGAATACATGAAACATTAAGAGCTGTCATTTTCAAAGGGAGGTATTAGCAACACAGCAACACCTTGGTACCTGTGAAAAGTATCAGTCCCTGGGCCCCTACACAGATGCGCTGAAGCAAAGACTTTGAGGGTGCAGCACAGCAATCTGGGACTTTATAAGATCTCCGCACAAACAGGTGGGAGGACACCTTTATTAGACTGTCTTCAAGTGAAATGCCACTCCACAGAAGGGTTGCCTTCTATCTTCAGATTTAGTTAAATTATTAAATTATTTGTTGTTTTTAAATTAACAGCCCCTCCTTCAAAGCAAAGGCCTGAAAACTCAGATTGGGCAATACCTGTGATTTCTGCAAGTCATCTTATAAGGTAAATCAAAATCCTTTCGGGCAGTTGGCTTTTGTGCATTGTCCAAAGATTTTGCTACTACTTGATAATAACAAAAATAATTACAAGTAGTTTTGCAGGACTTGTTTTTACAATATTTGGTGAAGAATTCTTCTACAATAAGAACCAAATACAGGAATTATTTCTGAGTTGTCACTTTACACAGCATTGTTTTTTCGGTAATACTAAGTTTTCAACCAGTTAAATTGAAATGCAACAAACACTTATAATACATAAGCACTGTGCTAAGTGCTGTAGTGTCTATAGATCTATAATTGTTTCCCTCAAAAATGTTTTGGGATTGTCTCATAAAATATAAATGATAATATGAAACAAAGACATAAACCTATAACAGAGGTATGCACAGTGCACAGAAAAATTATATATGCGTACATCCACATGGATATATATATATATGTACTTGTACATGCATATCTCTATCTATCTATAGATATATATTCAAATAAGTACAGTTTAGTCATTTAGAAAATTGCACCCATCAGGATCAGTCACTGTCTTTATAATGCATTTTATCTCTTGGGGGTGGTACTATTTGGCAAAGAGGTAAGATGAATAACTGTTAGTCTGCTTACTTACAAGGACATGGTTGGGCCACAAGATAGCTTAACCCTTAATTTTATCCATTTCAGTGGTTACCACAGATTCCCACAAGTGACATTGATATTTTTCTTGAAAATTGTATGACTCAGTTGGCATAGTTACTGTGAATGGTTGCAGCCCAAGTTAAGATTAAAGTTACATGGAAAATTTTATTTATTGAGTTCTCTGCATCAGTACATGTTATTGTAACCACTGCTCTGCAGATGGCAGGAACATGGTCAGTGGAGGAACCCAAGGAAATGAAGGAAAACAAAATCCTCATTTTTCTCAAACTGAATGTACTACATCATATTATGCTTACCTCAGCATCATGTAGGTGGCTCATTCCTTGACATCCTCAAAGGGTTTCTTTGGGTTTATGTAGGAAGAAGGACTCAAATTAGTTCTTGATATGAATCAAAGTCAGTATTTATTGATTTCCACTTTCTGATGAATGAGTTGGTTCATGCACTTGCTGCATTTGTGATTGCTTTTGCTGCAATACCCCCAGCACAGAAGGAACTATTGTCTTAAGACTATGTGAAAATCTGTTGCTGTGCATTCAAACCTAACAATCAAGACAAAACAACTACCACCAACAATTGAAAAACTAGGAACATGGAGAAAAGTAGGTTGAAAGATTATCCTATCCTACGAGTTTCTCTTTTGAAATAGTTAAGCATGCATATAAAAATACATATAAACATATACATATATATATATACACACAGACACATACTATATATGTATCAATATTAATTGATATTTTACTGACATGTGTAGAACATATGTCTCTTTACCACCCCTGATCTGGACTCCATGATGGACTGCTGGTCACCCTTTAGAATAGTTCAATCCCATATCTGTGTAGCTGTCTCTGTAGAGAATATTCCTCAGTACTACCACCATCAATCCCTTTACATATCTTCTTGACAGCACTTGACAAATGATGAAATGTACAATTCATTTTTGGCTATAAGGTATTTATGCAGGGACTTCGGTTTTTATGTTTTTAAAATTTTTTGCTCATTCTATCCTCTAAATCAAGAACTGCAAATCATGTTTATCCCATGAACTAAGAATATTTTTTTAAAAATTAAATGATTGAAAGTGAAATGAGAGGAGAAAGAGAATTCATGCATATGAAATTGAATGAAATTGGAACTTTGTTGTCCATAAATAAAATTTGGTTGGAATAAGCCATGTTCCTTTGATTACATATTGTCAATGGCTGCTTTAATTGTTACAACAGAGACCATGTGACCTGTAAAGTCTAAACAATGGTTCTCAATCAAGGAAATTTTGGTCTGGGCCCTAAAAGATACCTGACAAAATCTGGAGACATTGTGGTAGTCACAATTGGATAAGGTGGATACTACTGGAGTCTTGTGGAAAGATTGTGATGATACTAAATATTTTGCAGTGAACAATAAAATTCCCTATGACAAAGAACTACTTCATGCAATTATCTCTCAATAGAGGGGAGGTCCATACCTCTGTCCTTAAATACTTACCATCTGGTACCTTACGGAAAATGATTGCTACAGCCTTGTAGATCTTAACAAAAACCAAAGGAATCCAAGTTCTGCCTGATAATTAGAAGAGTCTCATGCTTGAGTTTAGATGTACAGATTTTAAGACAATTTCACATTTTATTTTTGAAATAAATGTATATAAACATTTGCCAATTTAGAAAACCACCTGATCTAGATCAAACAGTTCCACTCTGCACTTAATAATTAAAATAAAAACACTTGAAAAAAATGATAGTTAAAATTGTGAAATAGACACAAATACATAAACATATAATAAATTGCTTAATTAATGGCATGTGTGCCAAATAACTAGGTAACTATATTTTGAGCTTTGTTGCTGTGATTTAATGTAGAGAAAAAAAAAGTCACTTTCAGTATTCCCCAGAATTTTACACTTCATATTTTAACAATCATTTTAGAATTTTCCTTCTATTTTACTCGACACATCCTTTGTAAGTGTGAAGGACTATTTCTTATTCTTTAAGCCAAATACAGACATTTTATCAACATAATCCAAAAGAGACATTCAATAGCAGTGAGTCTTCAATAAAGTAATATGAACCACCAGTGGGAATTTTCTCTCTGATTTGTAAGGATCTCATATCAAGTCACCTCTTAAGAATCTATACCTTTAATGTATGACTAAACTTATTGTCAACTGCGTTATATTTTCATGTAACCTTTTAACCTTACTTTTTGATTTTTAACAAAAGCACAGCCAATATTTCCTTCTGTGGTAGAAGATAGGAATGGGAGAAGGTGTTCATTCCCCTTGTCCATTAGATCATACAAATATCATATTTTTTCTATTTAGAAACCTGACTTTGGTTAATATAGACCACTCTAACATGTCAAAGATGTTAATTTTTAATTCAAAACACTTGTCTTAATAAGAATGGGTGAGGTCAT
The DNA here is from genome assembly GCF_902686445.1 of Sciurus carolinensis. Classification (NCBI taxonomy): domain Eukaryota; kingdom Metazoa; phylum Chordata; class Mammalia; order Rodentia; family Sciuridae; genus Sciurus; species Sciurus carolinensis. The sequence continues at coordinate 125,937,227 of NC_062222.1, forward strand.
GTTAGCTCTATTGTGATAGCTGAACACTCCCTTACAATCACCCACTAAAAAGAAACAGTGATATTGCAGCTTTGTCTCATTTGAGGCAACAATAAGTGACCCCAGAAAAATTGATATCAGATTCCATTCTTTGTGCAGTGTTCCAGAAATAATCTGTGTTCCACATAGTGCAGAGTCCAAGAAAATAAAGGAGACTATGGTGAACCCAATGGTTTTCAACTCCCTGAGTAATGATGATTAAGCTGCCAGTTCAGGAATCAGAAAGACCTTGGTTTGAATATTATCTTTGATCCCCACATGCTGTATAACCTATTGAAACCATTTAACTGCTGTAAGACTGTTTTCTCCTTGCTAAAATGGGAATAATAACAGCATGCACCTAATAAATTTGTTCAAATGGCTTAATGCCATGACCTACCTAGAATAAAGTATGGGAGCTCTAATAATCCAGGTGTCCTTGCTGTCCAGAGAGCTCACTGAACTTGTCCGACACTCTACTCAATGACTTGTGGGTGCTCCAAGATCTTCTTCATGACTTCCTCCAAGTTTGTGGGCCTGCTTCCTCAGGCTTCCCTGTACTACTACATTCCTGAATTCTAATCAGATGTACCAGTTTTCTTTGGCAATATCTTGATATAAAACTCCTGTGAGTTCACATACAGGACTTTAATCATGAATGCAGTTCTTTAGTTTGAACCATTTATTCTGAATATTCTGGGTTAATATGGAAGCATTCACACATGGAGACTTGCTGTCATTTTGTTCTCCCTGTCTTCTTGCTCTTCCTTCCCCTTTCTTCCTTCCTTTCTGATTTTGCTTAAATTCTGAGTTATTGCACCTTCTTTTGCCTCTTTTCCCTCTCCTCTCTTCTTCCTCCTCCTTGTTTTCCTGTCCCTGTTTCATCTCCTCTTCATTCTACTTCTCTCTAAATTCTCTGCACTCTACATACATCCTCAACCGGTTTTAAATTTCTCTTTCTATTATGCAGAAGAGTTTTCCCTTTCTAGAAGCCATGCCCCACCAGCCCTTGGGAGTAGGGGACCATTATTTCCTCAGGCATTATTTTCACAGCTATTTTTTTCCTATTAATATGGCTCTCTCCGTAATAGAAATTTGGATTGGACTTTGCAAAACACAAAGATGTCTCCATCTTGTCATACAATTACTTTATTTTCCGTGCTTTTACATGTTATGACCTCTGCTCTGCTCTTTGCTGTGCCATCTCTGAATATTCCATGTGTCCTATCTTTTTTTTTTCTTTGGCTTTGAAGGTCAGTTGGGCTCCATCTGAACTTCTCTGATGACCTTTAGTTCCTCATGTCTTGTGTTTTAGTCATTTGTGAATATTAAATTTTTTATCTTCCTTTTAAGGATTAGAACTAAGTAGGCCTGGTTTATTATTTTTTTTTCTTCCACAATGCTACACACCTGCATGGTACACAATTTTGTAGTGTTGTTGCTGTTGCTATGTTTACACAACTAATGCCATCTTTAAACATAAACCATGACTGGAAATAGCAATCATAGAGAACAGGGCATGGTCTTTGGCTGTGAGTGTCCTGAGGTTCACTTAATTGCTCTGTGGTCTTGGTTACGTGTATTAGTCAGAGTTCAGTCAAACGACAAAGTCACAGTGAACTTTATGGGAGTGAGGGAATTATTTTAGGAATTATACCTCAAACCAATGTAGGGAGAACTGGGGAAGCAAGCAACCAAAAGGAGAGGGCAAAGGATCTGAGAAATGAACATGAAGCAGTCTTCCCGAACTACAGGTGTAGGTGAACAGGCTAGAAGTTTCAGAGAAATAGGAAGTCAAAGAAATTGGCCACTGAATTAGAAGTGCGGAGGTGAAATTTGTGGAGGGGTTCATGGAGAGGTACTGCATTTGTGTAGCTTCTACCTCTGTGGTGGGAAGTGAAATGTGTGGTGATGGGCAGGGCTGCTATTGGCCAGCAATATCAGATATGAGATAGAATTGTCCAGGAGGGCAAGAACAAAACAGTGCTTTTGTCTACCACTGGGTCTGACTGCAACCATCTTCTAAGGGAAACAACTGTTGCGTTACTTTTGCCTTCTGAATCTCATGCAAGTACCACTTTTGCCCAATGTTAACCTGGAGACTTATAGGAAAAGAGATTATGAGGAGCACAGTTTCCAGGTTTATTTAACATGGTATAGTACAAAGCAGCATTGTCTTCCTCCACCTCTCTGAACTTCAGGGTCTTCATTAGACTTTTGGAGATCCCAAGTTGTCAACTTGGTACAAGAATGTGAAATGCTCACACATTGCCTATTATATAATAGGTCCTCAAATAATAGCACTGATGATTCTGTTTTATTGAGATGGCAGTCTTATAATTGATTGCTCCTAGAGGGACACTTTCAGCTTCATTCTGAGACATAGAGATGCAGAGGAGAGATGATTAAATAGAGGAAAAGCAACAAGGTCAAAAAAGACCTTATAAAAGCTGAGGGGTACTTGCTGATTATGGTGCTGACATCTAAATTAAGGGCTATTAGAAACAGATCATGTCCATATATTCCACTTAGAACTTCACACGTCATAATTGCTCCAATTACATACTCCATTTTATGTGCTCCCATTTTCTTAAGAGCAAGAGGAGAATGCAGCACAGAATTTGGAACTTTCATTTTCTCTCCCTAGAACTCTGAACATCTTTTTAGTCAAGAAGTGCTTTTCATGTTTATAAAGTTCAATGACTTTTTCAAGCCATTTGTGATAGTCCATTTTGACTTTTGGTCGGGCGTCTTTTTGTAAATTTTACCAAACTGACATACAGTTATAGGTGCACATAAATCTGAAGCCTAAGTTAAGTGGGCACACATCATGAGTGACAAGGATGGATGATGAACTCTGCGTGATCTTTCGGTAATTAGATTTTTAGTCCAAAGCAAACTGAACTCTCAGTTCTCATGGAACATCACACATTTGATTCTCTATCACGGTGTTTTTTAGCAAAGGACTTACCCAAAAATAAATCCTACACTTTTATTCATGTCTAGAAGGGGATATTGAAACCAGAAGTTTTTTGGTTTTTTTCCTTTTTCACTAAAAATGATTTTCCCCATTCTTCTTCTATGTTTCACACATCTGCGTTCCACCAAATTCCCTCACAGAATCTGCAGGACTTTAGGTGAGCTTCTAAAGCAAGACCTTCCCCAGAATGAGCCAGCTGACAACACAACGTATAAAAGTGAATTACTGCACCTGATCTCCACAATAAAAGTGAATATTTCTATCTCTTGAACATCAGTGATGGCATTTTTGTACCTGATTTTGATTTCAGGTTCCTCTGTGTTGTGCACATCTGAATTCTTTGAGCCCTTCTAGAAAATTTCCCAGCCACTTTTTTCATCCTTCCTGTATACATAATTCCCATTACATGTTCAAAGACCAGGGCTCTGTAAACCTGTTCTGTAAAGAGTCACTAGTTAATATTTTAGGCTTTGTAGATAAAGAAACAAATAATGAATGTTACATAGGTTCTTAGATCGTTATTTTAAAAAATTACTACTAAGAAGCTGTAGAGAATCAATCTTAGATTATGGCCATAAAAAACAGGTAGCAGGCTGGATCTGGCCTGAATCCAAATTTGGCCAATATAGTTTTTGATGTTGGGTTTAGAATATTGCCTACATTTTGAACTGTCTTTTGATGTCCTAATTTGGTCTTTTTCAGACTTCTCTCCTAACTTTCCTTCTACGGTTTATTTTAAGACACATGCTGATTCACTCCAGCCCCTCACTCTATCTTTATTGGGTATTCTCAGAAACGTCTCAGATGTCTTTTAAAATAGATAAATCCTCAGGCATGGTATATTAATTTTTAAACTTGTGATTTCAAAGACAGTCAAATTAAAACTAATGGTTGATTCTTTATGACATGATAGATTAAAGTTTGAAATAAATTCCAAGACTGTTAAACAGGATATAAGTGCTATAAAAGAAAATTCAAATTTTCCTTTACCCAAAATATTTTAATAATTAATGAAAATATTTTTAATTTTTTTTTCTATTTTACCCATGATTTAATTTTGTTGTTCATGAGCTCTAGCATTATCCCCTCTGGCATTAATTCAATCAGTGTATATTTACTTCATATCTTTGATGTGCCAGTGATTCTGCTAGGCACTGTCAAATCAGAAATAACAGACACAGGAACAGAATTCCAAGAAAGGAGAAAGGCAGAGTTAAAAGACATTATGCAGGTACTAAGTGTCATGGCAATAATGGATCCAGAATGAAACCCACCAAAAAGTGGACAAAATGAAGTCAGGAAGGGCTTCCCATAGAAGCTGTCTCCTAAACCATAAGAATTTTAGGAAGATGCAGAAGCAAATGCAAGTGTTCTTTGTAGGGAAAAATCAATGTGCACAGGCATCGAAGGCTTATAGACATCAGTGTGTGTGGTGGCTTCGTGATTTAATGAAGCTGGACTGTGGAAAATAAAATGGGTAGGACCTGGAACTGTGCCCAACACAATATTGAGAACGCGTCAAGAATTGTTGACAGATCCAATGCCAGGAGATGGGTCTAGAGAGGTAGGCAGGACCAAGATAATGTATGGCAAACTAAGGAAGTGAATTTTATCTAAAAGGCATAGCTGGACTTTTTAAATGATCTAACTTGGTGATATTTGGGTCTTAAAAAATTCGCTGTGGCAGCACTGTGGGAATGAATCAGAATGAAGCAGAGAACAACTGAGAAACTGTAGCATTCCACTGGAAAGGAGATGTTGAGCCACTGAGTCATGGAGGTCACAGGAGGGGTACAGTTTTTTGAGAGTCTTCCAGATCATCAATATAGTTCTTTGCTATTGTTCTGTTGAGCAAACATTAAAAGAGTAAGACCTCGTTGTTCTTACTTATACTTGTACAATTTGCAAAACATTTTCACAGAAAGATTTAATCCATCAGTCTATATACCAGTCTTTGAGGAATGGACCAAAGAATTATTATGAAAGTGAAGTTAATGAATTCTACAAACCCCTGCCATACGTACACACTCACATGCACATTCTAAGCCAGCTTTTGTTGGTGATAACTCTAATTCCTACTGATCACCTAATTAATCCCAGAGAGATCTAAGTCTTGAAAATGCAAATATTACACTTTTTATTGCAGGGTTAATTTGTATTTACTATCCACAGTTTGGCAAATGATTTTCTGTTTTCACCATGAATATGTATGGCTTGCTTTCAGCAACCAGAAACACTTTGTTTTTTTATATTCTTCTTCATGTTCTGCCTGCAGCAGGATAGACTTGGGGAACAGCTTGCTAATTAAGACTGGGTAAATTATAAATAGCAAATTTAGAGGCAATTGGTTGACTGGGAAAATATATACCATATACAACGTGGGTCCTATCAGACATTTCCGAGCATTCATTTCACGTCTAATACACAAAAGCCATGGGACTCTTTAGTTTACCCTTCCATAGTTATAGGATTGCCTCATCTGAAATTAGAGTTATAATTTCAAGGGTACTTAAGAACAAGAAGGCATTGAATTGGAAATTCAGTTTCTGACATAGCAAAGTATAATTCCTTTGGTTTTTCCTCCTTTTACAATGTCTCCTATAGAAACTCAGAAAAGAAATTGAGATAAATATAATGTATCGTAGCTGCAGGTGTCTGGCAGTTATTTCACATGATGTCTTAATTTTATAAGTGAAAAATTTGCATCACAAGAGATTATATGGTGTGCCAAAAAACCCTCTACAATTTCAAAAGAAGAGAACATCCACTTTCAGCTCAAAGTCCAGAGTTTTCCTGGTTTACCTTGCAGTAGTATTAGTCTCTTTCGCCAGTTCCTGAAAACCCACTGCTATAACTGATTGATTTGATTGAATGTTGATTTACTTATAAAATTCAGATGTTCCAGGGGACAGGCAGTTAAATCTGTTAAGGATGATCAGCTGATCTTTTAATGTACACGAACCTGGCATGTGCTTAATCCCTAAGAGTGGGTTTCCGTAAGGGAGTGGTAAGAAAAGCACAGCTAGGAGGGACAGGGGGAAGTGTACTCATTAAATAGAGAGAGAGCACTAGAAAATCACAGCGAAGCTCACTTTTACCATATTGAATTGAAATGACCCTATTGGGAAATCCACATTAGAAGATCTTCGTTAAATTTAACTTGTAGTTGTAAAGAGTTTGGAAATGGATGCCTGACTGTGTCAGTAAATCTATTTTCCTCTGGGTGTCCATTTATACTTTTCTGTTTGGAATGTTCACACAGCTTCCTAATTCTCTTCCTTCAGGTCTTTGCTCAAATGGCCCTGCTTGACGCTCACCTGGATAGACCCACTTAATGCTGAACAAAGTACCTCTGCCCGTCCCCTTCCCTGCTTTCCTTTCCTCCTTAGCATTGACTGCTGATTGGCATTTTATGTACTTAAACTGCCTGTGGTTTAAATGTGAGCTACGTGAAGGGAGGCATTTTGTGTATTTTACTGTTCTTATCTCCAGTGGCTGGAGTGGTACCCAGTACATATTAGGTGCTCAGCCAAATTTTATTGAATGAATGAAGGAATTGATTGGAAACATGCACTACTAAGGGAATGGAAGAGAGGCGTTCATTTTCTGATGGAATTTATAAGGACTATGGAGTGCAGCGCCATCTAGTTCTTGTGGTTCAAGCTTGGTAAGTTATCAAGGGTCTCATCTGTGAGGGACGATGTTTGCTAAATTTGATTTCCTTCCTTATGTGGTCACTAGGCATGATAAGAACTGTCCCACTTGAAGTCTTATCAATGAAAGCCTATGATTTACAACTAATAAAGTTAAGGTGAAATTTTTATCTTTTTAAAAATGGTCTTGGGGGGCTGGGGATATAGCTCAGTTGGTAGAGTGCCTGCCTCGCAAGCACTAAGGCCCTGGGTTCAATCCCCAGCACCGCAAAAAAAAAAAAAAAAAAAAAAGGTCTTGGGAATTCATTTTTAGTCCTGTGACATTATAGATGTGTGTGGGTGTGTTCATCAAAATTTTGTAGTATTCCACCCTTTATAAAGAGGAAGACAAAGAATGTACTCTTATTAAATACTTGGGATTTCAGCATTGTGTGAATCATGTTTGACAAACAAATGAAAAGGAGACTGAGAAGGAAAAAAAGAAAACAAAGAACAAATTTTGGCCTCATTTCTGATTGCTCCAATCACTCATTCAAGCACTTGATTAATTTTGGCTTTGTTTAGGTATGATAGAGTATTGTTTAAACAATATTTGTGGCAATAATAAAGGTATATTAATGTCTTAAGGCATATGTTAGTACAGGATTGCTTAAAGACAGATCCACAGAATGGTTGATAGGACAATATGATATGCATTTAAGCAAATTGCAAGGAGGATCTTGTCATTTGTGTGCTTTACCAAATCTCTCCAACAGTGGTTACAAAAATTAAATACAAGTGAAAACAGAAGAACCATGTTCACCTGGCAAGCCTGGAAATGAAGAGAGGGCTCTTTTCTGGTGAAGGAAGAATGAATTTTGAATTGCTCTCTCTTTCTACACACACACTCAAATTCAAAACACCACACTTGAGGTTTACATATATGTATAGCTATGTATATGAATCTATATGTACATAGGCATTTGTATATGAACATATGTAGATATACATATAGCACATTTTAAAAAAAATAGTCTTTTTCTTTTCTATACTTTTCTCTTTAAAGGATTAATGACACAAATGAAAGCAAACTGACACTTTGAGGATCTGGAAGTAAATTAGATAACTAAAAAACAAAGATTAAGAATTGCTCTGTTTTGTTTTGTATCCAAATTCCCAAACTCAAAGGAAAAATTTATTGATAACAATGGTCATGTAGTTCTGTTATGTCATTGATTGCACATAAATCATTGCCACTTTATCTGACTTTTGTACACTGTAATTTTTGTTGTAAAGATCATTGGGTAAAATATTAGGAAAAAAATTAGAGCTAAGGTTTGGGATTAAAACATATATAAAAAGTTTGTAAGTCCTGTTAAATTGTTCAGTTTTATAATTAAAAATGTATGTTTTGAGGGAAATAGATATGAAACAAATAATGGGCAGAAACATATGAAGTTGCCTTTTTGTAGATCAAAATGGCCCGATATGGACAATTTCATATAGTTTAACCTAATTTATAAAATATCAGAGAGTTAGATGAAGACTGAACGTGCAAGTGCAGTATAACTTTATAGGCATTAAAACAGAAGTGTGTATATGAGCTTTGATAAGAATATAAAAAAATTGTCTTGTGGTTCATTAACCTTGGGTTGTGCAATAATGTGAAGAAAAAGACTGCGTCCCTGTATGGCTGATAACAGTCTGAAAGCAACAATTTTAAGTGTATTATAACATGTTATTCCACAGAGTCATATAACCATATAGTTATATGTATCATATATGGAGAACTTTTTTCTCCCCAATTTTTAAATGAACGTCATTATCCTGAAGAGATTGCTTTCTCAACATGACTTTTTCAATTAAAATCTGTAAATGGCTATTTCTTGCTCTGATGCATATAGACTTAATAAATCCTTGAAATAGTTGTCTTTTTCCATGATGTGGTTGCAATATACATATTAATATGTATTTTACATTATCATTTATTTCAGTGAAAACAATTCCTTAAAATGGGATTGTTGTATTGAGAAGAAAATTTATTAGATACCACAGGGTCTATATTCTAGAATCAATTGTAGCAATTCATTGTCTATTAGCAATAAAGAGCCTATGTAGCCACATAGTTGTGAGTACTAGATATTATCATCTATATATTTGATGGATTGAAAGTTACCTCATTTGATTTCCAATAAGAAAGTACTAATTTTTTTCAGCAAGTTGTTAAATAGTATAACTTTCCTTCTGTGAATGTATTATAATTTATCTATTTTATTTTTATATATTTTATATTTTAATCTAATTATAACTTGCATATGATTTAGATACTCAACTGGTATATTGCAAAAATAGTAGCTGTCAATCTGCTACAATCTTTCATTTCCTTCTCCCAAATCATTTACTATAACTACTTTTGTTTTTAGTATCTGTCTCCATCACTATGAATAAAATTTGTATATTTTGATTTCTTTATTTTCTAATTTCAGGTATTTGGTCTTTTTTGACCACTGTGGAATATGAATATTTATTTCTCTTTTAGGATCTGCTGTCCTCAGTGCATGGGAACACTCTTATCTCTTATCTTACCAAAATCAGGATGCAACTACTTGTAATGATTTGTGTCCTAATATTTTTAGATCTATAATTCTTGCTTACTATATATATATATGTATAAAATATTCACAGCTCAACCATGAAACACTCTCTTGATATTCTTTATTATCCAATATTTTCTGTATTCTTTAAAAAATTATCTTTTTTCCTTATGGCTTATATTTCTACATTCCTATTCAACTTCAAATTCTTTCCAATGTTACTATCCCCTTAATCTAGAGAGCATTTTGTGTTGATGTGTATTAATTTCACCATTCGGAATAGATCTTTTGGATCCTCTTCTAGTTTAGACAAGTTATTTATGAGGACACTTCACTGCCCTTTGTTTGAGATTTTTCTACATCCTTTTTAGAAATGCTAATAAATATAGAATGTGAGCTACATATATTATTTAAACTTATCTTGTAGTCATATTAACTTATCAAGTCCCACATTTTCATTGCTGCAAACATAATAAACATTCAAATATTATTTCAAAGTGGAATATTTGTTGCTTGATTCATGTTTTTATAGGTGATCCACATCTGGGATGATGGGACAAAATAAGTTAAACAAGTAAAAAGACACAGGTGAAATTAATTATCATAATATATTGAATCTATCCTGCTGTGAAAAAACTATCAGCATTTTAGCGTGTGGTAAATCTAAACATTTATGAAGTATTTTGCACTCTATTTTTGTAATAGGTGTGTTCAAAGTTTCATGTGTATTTTACATTTATATTACATCTCAGCTCATACTGGCCACATTTCTTATGTCCAGTAGCTGTCTGTGGCTAGTGACTGTAAAATGGACACAACATGACCAGAGAGTCTGTGAGTCTTCTTGTGAGAGATTTCTCCACTAAGAAGATCTCATGTCTATTTCTTAATTTAACCCCTCATGTTTCACAGCACATTCTCTAATGGCTTTCTAAGAAAAACTGAAAAGGAGATAAATCTTTTGAGAACTCTTATGTAACTTATCCTTTTATTTCTTTTATGACTTCTTGAACAGAAAATTTAAGATAGGAATGATTTCTCCTTAGAATTCTGAAGGCATTCTTCTTTTGTCAAAGTGAAAATGCCTGAGGTCAGTATGATTCTAGATATATTGTATAAACTTATATTCTTTCAATTTTGGGGGGATTTTTCTTTGTCCCCAGTGTTCTAAAATTTCATGATAATGTGCTTTGCTGAGTCATTTCTGCCATCTTGGTCATTTCGTTGGGAGCTATTTTAACTTGGCAACTCATGAACTTCAGGTTAGGTAAGTTTTTTGAATTACTTTCTGACGACTTCTTTCTGTTTTCTCTTTCTGATTGGAAAGGAACAATCTGATGGGAAGAAAGCATTGTATATACGAGCAAGATAATTTGCCAAGTCTTTATTGCATCTCATTCTGGCTGGTGATTTTTTGGAGGTGCTCCAATTGCAGTTCTATAATGCCTCAAAAAGGAATAATTGGATTCCATAGAAAAGTGAATAAAGAGATTTAGGAGTCTCTACGCTCAATATATATACTTAATTGCACACACTTGATTGCCTTGCTTTCTTTTTGTACACTTTTCCTCATTTATGCTTCTGCCCTCATCCTAGTATTCCAGATTTTCTTTCTTTTCTTTTTTTAACTTTCCAGTGAATAACCTCTTATGTTTTGCCAGAATATGGTAAGATCTGCCATCCAGTACTGAAAGTGGGCACTAACATCTAAGAGAGGATGTCTAACAGATTTTTAAACAGAATTTCTGTCAGCATTCCAGTTTTTCGCCCAAATTTCACCCCCACCACAGAGGCAATGGGTAATGGCGTCGTTGGTGTATGTTTCAATAAGTTAAGTTGCTTATGAGCTTTCTCGGGTGCTAATTTAGAGGTCAGTTTTCATGGTCTGCTAAGCCACATACTTTGGGACTTAGAAAAATTGGATGCTGTTCTCTCCCTCATTCTCTTTCAATTCCCCGATGGATGTCTTTTATACGTCACTTTGCTTCTATTTTTTTAAAGGAGTCTGGTACAGGGAATACAGCTAAATGAGAGAATTTAAATCTGTCTTCTTGAATAGAAGTCTTCAAATTCATTGTTTTGCCATGCTTGGGCCTTATACAACTTATATGGAATGATGGAATGTAAAAACTTGAACATTTTAATTAAGGTCATGATGCCATTTTTGTTCTTCTAAGGCAAAAAAGTCAGTGAAAAGCCTTAACAATCACATAAAGGAAGTACTAAAGATCTTTCATTGCAAATATCTTCATATTACATATGAAGCAATAGAAGCCCCCAAAATAAAAATATCTTCTCAGATGCATTAGATAAGAATTAGTGTAACAATTGCAGTTGACCCTTGAATAACTCTTTTCTAAATTTATTTTTTTGTTCTAATTAGTCATACATGACAGTAGAATGCATTTATATATTTTGATAGATCATATATACATAAAGTGTAATCTCTCATTTTTTTGATTATACAAATCGTAGGATCACATCAGTCATGCAGTCATATATGTACATGAGGTAATAATGTCTGTTTCACTCTACTATCATTCCTACCCCTTCCCCTCCCATCACTTGCCTCTACCTAAAAATCAAGGATGAAATGAAAAAATACTTAGAGGTAAATGAGAATACCGATACAATATTCCAAAACCCCTGGGACATTATGAAGGCAGTACTAAGAGGAAAGTTCAAGGCATTGAGCTCATTTATTAAAAGAAAACAAATTTATTAAAAGTCAACAAATAAATCACCTAACATTACAGCTCAAAGCTCTAGAAAAAGAAGAGCAAATCAACACCAAAAGTAGTAGAAGACAGGAAATAATTAAAATCAGACCTGAACTCAATGAAATTGAAACAAAAGAAACAATTGAAAAAATTGACAAAACAAAAGGTTGTTTCTTTGAATAACTCTTAGGGGCCATCCCCACTTATAATACAGTGGAAACTTTGCCTATAACTTTTGACTCCCAAAAACTTAACTACTAATAGCCTGCTTCTGACCGGAAGCCTTACCAATAACATAAACAGTCAACAATCACATATTTTCTATCATTATGCATTTTTATATAGTGAAGTATAGGAGGGAACTATGAGATCATATTATTGTGATACACAATTTACTGGAGACATGAACTGCTCACCTGGAGATGATTAGCTTTCAGAGTGTTCACAAGAGGCTATTCGTAAAACTTGAGCTCACTGCAATCGCAACAGGAAGTGGTTATGAAATTATTACAGGAGTATAGTATGTACTACAGTTAATTTTATGTAGTTGTGATTTAAAACTGCATCTTGACTGTGAATGGTGCCATGTATGTTTTGGGGTTGTATTCCTAAATTGTTGAATTACAGCTTTTACAATTGACATGCATGTTTTTTGGTAGCAAATGATAAAAATAAAAATATTATTTACATATATTTTATGCATTTGCAGCACACTTAAGTTTTCTTAATTTTTCAATTCCTAGGCTACAAAGTTGATTCACAACTTTTATCAAAATGTCCCAAATCTCCAAAAAATCATCTGTGTACAAATGGACTTACGCAGTTCAACTCTGTGCTGATGAATGCTCAGTTGTATTTAATATTATTCAGGTTTTCAAGGACTCTTCGTTCCTACACTTCTATGACAACCTAGATGTTCAGTTTCCTGCTATTTTCTACTATATTGCCCTGAGGATTTGAATATAACTTATTTACTTATGCGTTTACGGGTTTACTACCTGAGTCCAACCCTCCCCCTCCGTGAAAGTTCTGTAAAGTCTGGGATCACGTTTTCACACTGTCCTTTATTCTTTCTAGCACCAGTGTTATTTCCAGCACCAAAAAGAGTCACATAGCTGGATTCAAATATTTTAAATGAAGTGTTGAACACAATAACACAACCACTCTTTAATTTGGAATAGTCACATTTTATCATTCTTTCCCAGCAAACATGAAGTTATTATTATATTTAATGACTCACCTAATTCTCCCATTCTCAACTCTACTACATATACAGCCTAACAAAGCTTTGACCCAATGTAGTTGTTATTGTAGATGCTATTGATAAATGGCATTTATTATTCTGTAAATAAAAAATTGAATATATCTTTAAAAAGTGTGTTTTGCAAAGCAGAATGTATAACATGCATAAGATAATTTATAAATGTCTTGAGTGTCAGGCCTTATCATAAACATATAAATAATATCATGCTATTATTTCCCACACATTCTTCCACCTTCACTGAGACACAAAAAGAGGAGTAAACATATATTCCAGTGTATCTTTTCAATTAAGAAAAATCTCTTTATAAGAAGGGAATATATTTTTGTATTGTATGCTAAATTGGTTTACAGTTATAATTTAAAAGGAGTATGAAGTAGCCTGGTATTTTTAAGTATCTATACTTTATCATTAAGATTCATAATAAAGTGTTATGTGAAATGACTTTGTATTTTGTGTTTCAACTAGAAATGATGATTTAATCAGACTATATATACTAGTAGAAAGAATATTCTACTATTAGAAGAATGTTTATTTAAAGTAAAATAAATTTTAGTTTATGTATCAGGAACTTTTCATTTACCATTCAATTAGCAGATGAAAAAAGTTTAAATGATTTGCTAAGGAGAAAAAGAGAAGCACTTTGTTCTGCTTCACTTTTATTTCTTGGAAATTTTAACCACGTTAGTGAGGTGTTCCCTTTGTTCTGGAGAGTGGATTACCCTGGAAGAGAAATCTGAACATGATTTTTCTGAGTTTCTATGGATCATATTTAGCATTCAGCAGATTACAGGAGGCCAACAAGTTCTTACATCAGATTCATGGGGCATAAAGTACTAAAATATTTAGTTATTGCCAAAAAAAAAAAAAAAAGAAGAAGAAGAAGAAAAAGAAGACAAATGAGCCATCAGAGCTGCTACAGGACTTGAAAGGAAACTCTGTGATGAGGTTACTGCTGGAAAGCTGCAGGAGGGAGAGAGATGGTAAGAGAAGGAAATGAGAAGCATGCCTTATTAGTGAGGTTTGTTAGAATGCTAAGGAGTGTTGGTAACTTTTTTCTCACTCTCTGTTCTCCTGAGAAAACTTAGCCTGTGAGATATCTTATTAACCTTTAGGAGATCTTTATTTCAAAGTATTACTTTCTGCTCCTGTGAGATTTCTGCACATTTTTTTTTTTTTTTACATCAACTGCCAATCATGTATTATGTTTGGGGTGTTCTAATTGTTGATATAAACTGAGTTATATCCTTATTGGGTCAGAACATAGCAGTTAAACATGGACTCTTGGATTAAGGCATCTCTCCAGTTTTGTGATCTTGGAAAAGTTACTGAATAATTCTAAGTCCTGAAAAAAGGGAAAAAGTAAAAATAAACATACTTAAATTTTCACAGATCATGTTAAGTATTGTTCTATGTGCAAGACTTAGAATAGTGCCTGTCAGATGAGGAAGGCACTGCATACTTATTGATCATCATTATTTCTTAATATATCTAATATTCAGACTATTTCCTCATGCTAATCTACATGATTCTCCTTATTATTTAGTAAATTAAGGGGTTTTTAAATTTATTGAGAAACCTAGGGCTCTCTTCTTTCTAAAATCTTTTCTCATGCAATATTATCACCCATTTTAACTTCCTTTTCAGTCTTCATCTTACAAAACTGGGCCTAAAAATGTCACTTCTTTAAAAAAGCCTTTTTTTAAAAAAATAAATTGAATATCACTCCTTTTCAATTGCCTTAAAAACTCATTGGGTTTCAGGAATGTTTCTTAAAGTTTGGTTTGTGGATTTGGGGAGTCTTGCAATCATAGTCTCAATTTCTATAATTCTTGATTAATTTTTGTATTTTCCTTTTAATGTTCATCTTTAAAATAAATAAGCCTATTCTGAGTCACCTGTATGACAACCTGCTGGTGACTATCACCAGGCATTCTTGCATTTGTGTTTACAGTCATCTTCACAAGAAGCAAAGGGCAAGAGATTTCATCTGGCAAGGTAACACCCTAGGTATTCACAATATATCAAACAGGGAAGAGTCGTGGGTGAAAGTGAGTCTTTGCATATCATAAAGTATGGGCTCGCTGAACAACCCATGCTCTCTTATGCCACATTCACATGGTGAATTGATGTTTGGGGGACATTTTCCATCTTTTATATACCAATTATCCACACTTCATTGGCAATAAGTGTAGTAGTAAATATGCAAAGAATGCAAATGTTTTCTCATTCCATATTATAGCTTGAGGTGCACCATTATACTGATTGTTCCATCAAAGTGAAGAACAATTTCACTGTTAATAAGAAAATTAGGAGAAGTGATAATAATGGTGACTCCAATGATGTCTCAGCAAAGCCAAATTCTGAAGAATCCTTTCAAAAACAAGATATAAAACATGTACCCATAATAAATATTTTTATTATTGAATTCAATATAAGCAAACTAGTTCCAAAATATTCACATGTCATAAAATTAATGAATACTAACCCAATGTTTTCATAATTAATTTTCTTAGTTTGCCATTGTCTTATTAATTTTAGGCCAATTTCTTATCTATTAGACAATCAGAGTTTGCAGTTGTTTCACTTATTTTATATTTATTCTTTCATTCAATAATTATTTATTTTCTTACTATGAACAGTTCAGTCATCTAGCTACAAGGAATATAATTAAATTATAACATAATAACTAGAAGGATAACTGGAATATACCAGTTGCTATAAATACAGCCTAATGAACAGAAAAATAAAACTCCCTTGACCTCCTTCAACTTTTTACTATAATGAAAGAGGCAGAAATTCACCAATATAAATGTGCTCACTGTATGTGTATGAGATACTGATTAGTGATCAGGAAAATAATTGAAATAGTGAAGAGGTCTGGGGAATGTTAAAGAGGGTTGTAATTTGCAATAAAATGGTCAAGAAAGACCTCACTGTGTAGGTACAAACCCATTGGAGGCTTAGAAGGCGGGGTGGGGGCTTGTTGGGTAGATAATCGGGGACATTTCCAGGACAGGAAATAGCAGGTACAAATGCCTGAGGGCAAGTGTGCATCTGATGATGGTCAGGTCCATTTTCTGGGTTTAAATAGAGGACGGAATGAGATGAGGGGAGATTAGAGATAAAAACAGGAGCCAGACTCTGAAGGGTTGTGGAAATCATAGGAAGGGTTTTACTTTTTGTGTGAGTCTAGTGGAGACCACTGGACAGACTGCATAAATTAATGTGATCTGATTCATGTTTTACCAGAATTCCTGTAAGTGTTGTATGTAGAATTGATTGAAAGGTATCAAGTTGGGAATTTATTCCAGGTGGGAGGAAAAAGGACCTGACTCAGGGTGGGAGTAGTGGGGACCGTCAGACAAGCTTGCAAGCTGGGTATGTTTGGCAGGTAAGGCATGGAAGATTTTCTGTTGGGCTAGATGTAGGGAAGGAGAGAAAGAGGGGAGTTAAGGATGACATTGTTTTTGACTTGAAATATTGGAAGAATGCATTTGTCATTAACCAAAAAAGGAAAATTTTCTAAAAGAGCAGGTTTGGAATTAGAATTAGAATGGAATATCAAGAGATCAGTTTTACATACAGTAAGTTTAAGAAATATCATTAATATCCAGTGGAGTTATCTTTTATGTTGGAGGTTGTACCGAAGATTTATAAAAGTCATGGCTTTTTTATATAGTGAGTAGCACTATAAGGATCTTATTTCAAACTCCCATGGAAATCCATAATTTTCCTTATTTAAAACAAGAATTACCTGATTATAATAAATTCATTATTTAATTGTAAGAAATATAGTTGTAGGAAATATGGACTCAAAGAACTTTGAGGACAGAGAAAATAAGATTTAAATCATTTTCTAGACATGTGACCTTATATATCTTATTGATTTCTTTCTTTGGGCTTATGTTATATATTTTGAAAACTGACTATACTAAAACCTAGTTATGAAGGTTGTCAGAATTAAAAGAAGAATGGCTATAAAATATATAATTCAATACCTTACCTGGCACTGAAAAGATACCCAACCCAACAGAGATGTCACTTCTCCTTCTAAAAAGTGTCTCGTTTAACTGGGGAAAAGTGAACACCCAACAGTACTGACATAGTCACAACTATTAGCAGTGAGAGCAGAGATAATGTGGAGGCACTGAAAAATTTCTAAAGTAAATATTTATAGTAGAGAGTCAGGAATATCACACTCCAAGGGACATAAATCAAAGGTAAACATTTGGGTACTCTGTGGCAGTCAAAGTAGAGCCTTCCTGGTTAGGAAAATAGATTGTAAATAAAAGAACATCTTGGCCTGGGTAAAGATGAGGAGGTTAAATTTGATGAATACCAATATGAAAAAATTTGAATTTCAGCAATTAGGGAATGCCTCTTTAATAAGCATTGTAATAGGTACTAATATTATGAAATCTTTATAGTACGGTATGTCAGTTGCTCCAAGTCACAGAAGTGGAGTTCAAACCCATATCTTAAAATTTTAGTAAACATTTTGCAAAATATCATAAGATTGGCCTATTGCTATGGAATTAAGCCAACTATATATACAAAATTTAAACTAATACACCCACACACATACAGATATATATATACACACACACACATCAAGATGTACATCCATATCAAGGTATAAATACATGCATGCACATAGTGGTAGGTATTATTTTAAAAGTATTCAAATTCTAGATAGACTTGAGAGAAAGTGCAGTTTGGTGTAAGATCTGAAGGCAGGTTCTCAGGATCATCTCAGAGCAAACTGAAGCCTGCCTCAAGATCTGTGAAAGAGGAAATTACTGCCTGATTTTGGGCTCTCCACTAAGGCGGAGGGGCAGGGCCTCTGCAGTTGACTTCTAACAGAGAAGGACTAGGCAGGAGCTGGTGAGTGCAGAGAACAAGTCACCTTCATTTCCTATTCCTCTCAGGAGCCAGCCTACAGTGTGAGCACTAAAAAGTCATATGGATTTCAATCAGTGTCCCACTCCCCTTAGTCACCTAATTAGCTCTCCACATCAATGGAATCCTCAATTCACTATTGATGGGTTGGTCTATAGCCTGCTGTGGATTCTCAGCAGTCCACCAAATTAAAAATGTCAGCATGTTCTTTGGAGGATGGTAGACAATGAATCAGTCCAATCCAAAGAAAAATAAAGTAGCTCCATATTCCATAATGTAAGAGTGCTGTAGCACTGAAGAGTTTCATAGTCATGATAATATCTAGGAATCACCACACTGGAGCAAAATCAAAATTCACCAAACTTGGAATTCTATGTAACAAGAAATAGTTCTATGCAATAAGAAAGATTCAGGGAGAAAGCAGAAATGTCATTCCTCACAATAAGCTCTAAAGTAAAGTAATGTGCCAACCAGAAATATTCTCAGATTATGAGTTTGTGATTCAAAATTCATGAGCACTATTTTCAACCATCATTAGATAATCAATAAGATTATTAGGAATGGAGTGAAGTCCTGTTTTATTTAACTCGTGTTTACTTATTTCAAATCATGCATGATAGTATTCTATTCCAATAGGAAGAAAAATAAAACCTATGTTCTCTTTCTGTTATATCATCATATTATTTACATCTAGCACAAGCATCAGATATTGCAGAAAATATGATTTAAAATCAGGTTAGTTTTCCTATATATGTTTACATGCCGGACTGTGTGGAATAGCTTAGTTCAATTGTAAGTAAATAATTATAATGTAAATTTATCATCTAATTTCCTTGCTAGACTCTGGTTTCCTTGAGGGTAGAAACCATAGCTATCTTAGTCATTTTGTATAACTTAGCTTTTAGTAGATAATCTGCAAATATTTATTGAATAAATGGAAAAAATGATCATTATTTGTAGAGGACTTTCATTTCTAGAAAGATAGGACAGGCATTCTTTGCTCTCCTTTGTTCTCTTCCTCTTTTTATATATGGATAAAAGCCCCTTACAAAAATTACAAAAAGTACAGACAAAAGTTCTACAAAATTATAAAACATTTCTGTAAGGTGGAGAGCAGGCAGACAGGACAGGGACCCTGGCATTGTAGGAACGATGTGAGGGTGAGTTCATTGTGTGTTATTTCTTTCTCATCCCACATTTTGTGTTGGGGAAGCCAACAGTCCAGGGAAGACCAATAGATACAAACTAAGAAAAAAAAAATGTGTACAAGGAAAGCCCACATTCTCTAATCAAACAGTAAAGTAACAAGACAGAAAACATTTGGACAATAACTGACCTTCTCTGGCCAAAATTCACTGAAAAACAATAGTGTCTCACTCCACCCCCACCAGGAAAAGCTGGGTGGAGAACCAAGGTTTCCACCCTTGTCAGACCATGGCAAACACTGCCAATCCCCTGCTGAGATGACGTCAGAGAAAGCTAACAGGACATCTGGACCCTCATCCCCACTGGGCAGTAATGAGGATGCTGCTGGTGGTGTTTATGGAGACCATGTGGGGAGCCCGGACATCCAACCTCCCTCAGTAGCAGTGCTGTGTCCCTCTATGCTCATCAGCTGGAATCAGAGTAGACCTGGTAGAGAGTTAGTTCTCTAGCTAGCGCCAGCAGCAACGATGCACCCCCACTTGTGCTAGTGCAGGCCAGCTGAGGAGCAATCCAGAGGCTCCTTGCACCTCCCAGTCAGGGTTATGTCGGCACAGTCCTGGTGGAAATCCTAAACTCCCACCCAAGGCCAGCAGAAATGTCAATGTCAGTGGAGGCTGAGAGGCTGGCTTAGAATTCCATTTCCACTGGTCATCATGCAGGCCGTGTCCCCCATCCCACAGAATCTGTCACAGGAGGCCCGGTAGACTCAACATTTAAATAAGATTGAGCGTTTCATTACATGATACCAAAATGTTCGGGTTTCAATAAAAAGTCACTTATTATAGGGAAAAAATCAGAATGATCTCAAAATGAGTAGGAGAAGGCAATTGGCAAATGCAAACATGTAGGTGTCACAGATGTCAGAATTATGACAGGGAGTTTTAAATCATCAAAAAAAATTCAGTGAGCAGTTATGGACATGCTTGAAATAAAGAGAGAAGTGGAAAAGCTGAGCAAAGAAATTGCATGTAGAAGGAAAGCATAATGAAATTTTAGAAACTGAACATGATATCTAAACTAAATTCCATGGGCAAGCTGGAGAGCAAAATAAAGTAAGCAGAGGAAGAAAACAGTGAACTTGAAGATAGACTAACAGAAACTATTCAATCTGAACAACAGAGAGAAAGACTGACAACAAACCTTACAAAAATAAATAAATAAACAGAGCCCAAGACATATATGGAACTATATAAAAAGATTTCATATCTGAGTAGAGGAGCAAGAAGGTGGAAGAAAAAAGTATCTGAAATAAATCACAGCCACATAGAAAAAACAACCTACAATTTCATGGAACTGGGCTCAATGACAGAATGAAACAGGATGATCCCTAAGAATGTGGAGTCTACAGGACACATTTCTCTATAGTCCAAGGATTGAGGAAAGAATATAAAGAGAAAGAAAATGAACAGATGGTCCCTGACTTATAAGGATTTGACCTGCAATTTTTAAAAATTTTCAATGGTGCCAGAGTCATGAATTCAGCTGGAGCTGTACTTTAAATTTCAACTTTTTTGCTGAGTATCCATATGTGTTAGGATTCTTTCTGGTGATGCTGAGCAGCAGCAGCAAACCACAGCTGCAAGTCAGTCACACCATCACCAGGCTAGACAGCAAACACAGGGTACCATGTTGTAGGCGACAATGCTTGGAAGGTTAGTGTATTATTTAACAGTTTCCTTCTTCTGATGTTTCCAGTTTCTAATGGCTCTGTTGTCTTGCCATTCTGTTGTAAGTTGAGGAGTATCTGTACATACAATTAAATGAAAAAGAAAAAATAAATATAACAGAATTTGTGATACACAGTTAAAATAGACCTGAGAAGGGAACTTAAAGCACTAAACCCGTACATTAGGAAAGTGGATAATTTTGAAATCAATGGTCCATGGAGAGTAAAATAAAACCAGAGCAGGCAACAGAAAACAATCCAAAAAGCAGGAATTGTAAATTAAGAACCAAATGAAGTTAAAAAGTCAAGAAAAAGTTTGTTCTTTGAAGATAGTAGTAAAATTAACAAGCCTCTGAGCTTGTCAAGGGAGAAATAAAAGAAGATGCAAATTAACAATATCAGAAACAAAGCAGGGGATGTAACAGCTTACCATGCAGACATCAAAAATACAATAAGAGAATATTAAATAATTACAGACAAAAATTTGACAGTTTATACCAAAAAGACCAATTCCTTGCAAACTAAAATTATCACGACTCACAATATAAAACAGATGATCAAATAACTCCTTAATGACTATGGAAATTGAATTTGCAGCTAAAAACAAATAAATAAAAATTTTAAAAAACTCCTCTAAAAGAAATCTAGCAGTCTAGATGATTTCACTGATGAATTAAAAAAAAAAAAATTTCAAGAAGAATGATACCAGTTTCCTAAATCTCCTCCAGAAAATAGACTAGGAGAAATTTCTTATCTTCTTATGAAATATTGTTTTGATACAATGCATAGAAAACCAGGAAAACAATAGAAAAAGTAAAACTAATAATCAATGTGGATATGAACATACATGGATGTGTTCATGACTTCATATACAAAATCCAAATAAAAATTTAATAAATAGAATCCATTAATGTATAAGAGTATAAAATATGGCATATACATATATACATATATATACATACATATATCATAACCATCTGTTTTTCCCAGAGATGTAAAGCTGATTCAGTGTTAAAAATTCAAGCAATGAAATCTCCCATGTTAACAGTCTAAAGAAAAAGGTAATCACATAATCCTATCAATTGGTGCAGAAAAGCATTTGAAAAACTTTAACAAGCATCCAAATAAACCTCTCAGAAAACTGCAAATAGAGAGGAACTGCCTGAGCTTGATGATTTGAACAAAATCCCTACAGCTACCATGGTACTTAGTGGTGAAAGACTAAATGCTTCCTCTCAAGATCGAAAACAAGGCAGGGACATCCACTTTCAACCTTCCTTTTCAACACAGCACAGGAAGCACCAGTAAATACGGTGAGAAAAAGATGTAAAAAGAAAACTGATTATAATGAAAGATATAAATCTGCCTCTTTTTGAAGATGGATTCATAATCTGCATGGGAACAATCCTACAGAATCTTAGAACTTATAAGTAAGATTAGCAAGTTCATAGAATATAAAATAAACAAAAAAGTCAACTACAGTTCTTACTATAAACATGCATACATATGTATATAGACAAATTAACACATGAGAAAAGAAATGTTAAGATGTATTACCCTGTACACTTATTTGTAAACTAAATCCTTAGTTATTAATATGACAAAACATTTGTAGGTCTCATATGCTGAAAACCATAAAGCATTGATAGAAAAATCAAGTAGCTATGAAACATGGAGACATGCACAATATTCATGGGTTGGGAGATAAACAGAGCATAGATGACAGTTCTTCAATGTGATAAACAGAGTTCATTTCCTATCAAAATCATAGCAAGATTTTTAAATAGATATGGATAAGATTATTTCAGAATTGATACTGAAGGAAAAGGAAGTGAAATGGGTAACCAAGTTTGAAAAGGAAGAATGAAGTAGGAGGAACTGCCCTCCCCACCTTCAAGGGATTATACAACTTCTGTAAACAGGCTATATGGCATTGGCAGAAGTTTAGACACATAGATCAATGAAGCCAAATACAGAACCTGGAAGCAGGTCCACACAGATATACCCTATTGACTTTTGCCCAAGGTACAATGTCAATTTAACAGAGAGAAAAAAAAAAATAACCTTTTTAAGAAATGGAGCAAGAGTAAGTGGACATTCTTAGCCAAAAAATAAACTTCGATCAAAGTACTGTACCTTATACAAAAATTAGCTCCAAATGAGTTCCAGACAGCTTGAAATATATAAGTATAAAGTTAGTAGAAAAAAAATATGGGGGGCATCTTTTGGATGTAGGGCTAAGTAAAGAATACTTACATTTTTCAAAAACATTCTTAAAAATAAAAAACTGATAAAATTGTTTTCATCAACATGAAAACTTTTGTGTATAAAGGAGCCTGTTAAGCAAATGAAAAGACATGCTACAGACCTCAAGAAAGTATTTACAAACCATGTATCCAAAATAAGAATGGTATCTAGTTTAGGAAATGGGCAAAAGCATGAAGAGGGATTAGAGGGAAGAGGATATACAGATGGCAAATAAGCATATAAAAACCATTAATCCTCACAATTCATTAGGGGAATGCAAAACAAACTCCAATGAGCTATCTCTAAGTTCCTATCAGAATAGGTCAATTAAAAAACATTGACAATACTAAATTCTGGAAAATATGTGGAAAAACTACAATCTTCATTCATTAAGGGTAGGAATGTAAAATGGTACAGCCATTCTGAAAGAAAATTGGCAGTTTTTAAGAAATCTACATCTGAAATTGCCACACTACTCAGTAATTGTACGCCTAGGCATTTATCCCATAGAAATGAAAATATATGTTTATGCAAAAGTCTATATATGAATGTTGATAGAGGTTTTGTTTGTATAGCCATAACTGGAAGCAACCAGATGTTCTTCAGTGGGTGAACAGTTAAACAAACTATGCCAAGGAATGGGCTATTAATATCCAGAGCAACCTGGATGAATCTCCAGTGAGTTATGTTCCAAGTCAATCTTCAAAAGTGCACAGAGTGTAACATCCCATTTGTATAATAATCTTGAAATGAAAAATGACCCAGAAGATGTTGTCGGGTTGGGGAAGGGATACAAAAAGGGAAGGCTGTGGCTACACAGGGACATGTAGACACAGCCATGTTTTGTCTGGATGTACTGATGTCACATCCTGGTTGTGATATCACACTATAGTTACAAAGGTTGTTACTGGAGAGTGAAATGGGTGAAACATATCCAGGATCTCCTTATCATTTCTGATGGCATCATGTGATACATTTTCTACAAATTTCTCAAAGTAAAAGTTTTAATTAAAAAGTCACATAGGACTAAGCACATAATAGGTGCTCAATAGTCATTGAATTGATAAAAGTCATGTCTTATTGAGGATTATCCCAAATAATCCAAAGGAAGGAAGATAATATTTCTATTCACATACCTCTTGCTGGTTTTACCTAATTGTTTGGCATTTCTTTGCCATATGTTAGAAAGCAAGTATTCCACTGTATATTTTAATCTTTATCATCAGTGAGAATACTTGTTAAATAGAAATATTAAATAACAGTCCTGGTTATATCTTCTGACCTAAAAGGTAGATATATGAGAGAGCTTCATGAATTGTTAGTAACTAAAAGAAATACCATAACAGGGCATGCTCAGAATTTTGCACAGTGTTCTTCATATAGTGGGAATTATATACATCTTTTCCTATGCATTTACTAAACAATAACACATTGTAAGTTTCCAATACATTATGATAAGTAGAGGTAGTAACAATAACGTCAGTAGTAATAGTAATATATGATGGAGAACACTACCATTATTACATTAAAAATAAATTGATTAGCTTAAATCTTAAAAATTTACTAGGTTATTATTACCCAATCTGGTTACCATACCCACTTCCTACCATGATCTTCTCAGGGGTTTTGAATCATCAGCATTCACATTGTCTTCCTCTACTCTGCTCAGAAGTCAAGACTAATAATATTATCCTATTCATCCCAAACTACCCACGATTCCAAGATGCTAGAAAATGAAATCACTTCTTAATAAGAAAATACTTGACCTCTCTGCCTGAAAGATCCCCTAAAATGAGACATCTCTGTGTTCTTTCCAGTGACACATTAGACCATCAGCATCAGAAAGAATGGACTGAATCACATATAAAAGCTTTGATTGAAGTGTCACAAGCAATAAATAGCATTTTATCACATTCCTGAGTGCTTTGGTGGACATGTTAAATTATTGTGCAGATCCTACTAGGTAGCAGCTTGCATTGGTGAGCAATTGAACAGTGCCCATTCATCATTGTGGTTCCATATGGAACACTATTCTTGCCTCTATGGTGAGCTGAAGGAACCACCTGAGCTTACTACTTCCTGGTTCACAGGTCACTGAGCCAGACTGGCAATCTAATGAAGTCTCTATTTAAATGAAGTATCATCTTATTTTTTAATTTAATTTTATTTTATTTTATTTAGAGAAGGAAAGTTCTATGACTCCAGACATTCTGAAGAAAGACATAAACACATAATTAAACTGCAGAGTCATTGTTGGAAACAATGTCTCAGTTCTTTTTTTTTTTTTTACCTTTTTTTTAATTATTTTATTGTAAACAAATGGGATACATGTTGTTTCTCTGTACATGGCGTAAAGGCATACCATTTGTGTAATCATAAATTTACATAGAGTAATGCTGTTTGATTCATTTAGTTATTTTTTCCCTTCCCCCCACCCCTCCCACCCCTCTTTTCCCTCTATACAGTCCTTCCTTCCTCCATTCTTGCCCCCCTCCCGAACCCTAACTCTAACCCTAAAACTAACACCTCCCAACCTCCATTATGTGTCATCATCCACTTATTAGCGATATCATTCGTCCTTTGTTTTTTTGAGATTGGCTTATCTCACTTAGCATGATATTTTCCAATTTCATCCATTTGCCTGCAAATGCCATAATTTTATCATTCTTTATGGCTGAGTAATATTCCATTGTATATATATACCACAGTTTCTTTATCCATTCATCAATTGAAGGACATCTAGGTTGGTTCCACAGTCTGGCTATTGTGAATTGAGCAGCTATGAACATTGATGTGGCTGTATCTCTGTAGTATGCTGATTTTAAGTCCTTTGGGTATAGGCCAAGGAGTGGGATAGCTGGGTCAAATGGTGGTTCCATTCCAAGTTTCCTAAGGAATCTCCACACTGCTTTCCAGAGTGGCTGCACTAATTTGCAACCCCACCAGCAATGTAAGAGTGTACCTTTCTCCCCACATCCTCGCCAACACCTGTTGTTCCTTGTATTCTTGATAATCGCCATTCTAATTGGGGTGAGATGGAATCTTAGGGTGGTTTTGATTTGCATTTCTCTTATTACTAGAGATGTTGAACATTTTTCCATATGTTTGTTGATTGCTTGTAGATCTTCTTCTGTGAAGTGTCTATTCATTTCCTTAGCCCATTTGTCGATTGGATTATTTGCATTCTTGGTGTAGAGTTTTTTGAGTTCTTTATAGATTCTGGAGATTAGTGCTCTATCTGAAGTATGATTGGCAAAGATTTTCTCCCACTGTATAGGCTCTTTCTTTGCATTGCTGATAGTTTCCTTTGCTGAGAGAAAGCTTTTTAGTTTGAATCTATCCCAGTTATTGATTCTTGCTTTTATTTCTTGTGCTATGGGAGTCCTGTTGAGGAAGTCTGGTCCTAAGCTGACATGTTGAAGCTCTGGACCTACTTTTTCTTCTATAAGATGCACTGTCTCTGGTCTGATTCCGAGGTCCTTAATCCATTTAGAGTTTAGTTTCGTGCATGGTGAGAGATACGGGTTTAGTTTCATTCTGTTGCATATGGATTTCCAATTCTCCCAGCACCATTTGTTGAAGAGGCTATCTTTTCTCCATTGCATATTTTTGGAACCTTTGTCTAGTATGAGAAAATTGTATTTATTTGGGTTTGTGTCCGTGTCCTCTATTTTGGTACCTTTCTATTTTGGTACCAATACCATGCTGTTTTTGTTACTATTGCTTTGTAGTAGAGTTGAAGATCTGGTATTAGGATACCCCCTGCTTCACTCTTTCTACTGAGGATTGCTTTAGATATTCTGGGTTTTTTATTCTTCCAGATGAATTTCATAATTGCTTGCTCTATTTCTGTAAGGTACATCATTGGGATTTTAATTGTAATTGCATTGAATCTGTATAGCACTTTTGGTAGTATGGCCATTTTGACAATATTAATTCTTCCTATCCAAGAACATGGGAGATCTTTCCATCTTCTGAGGTTTTCTTTAATTTCTTTCTTTAGTGTTCTGTAGTTCTCACTGTAGAGGTCTTTCAACTCTTTTGTGAGAATGATTCCCAAGTATTTTATTTTTTTCGATGCTATTGTGAATGGGGTAGTTTTCCTAATTTCTCTTTCTGAAGATTCATCACTTATGTATAAAAATGCCTTAGATTTATGTGCATTGATCTTATATCCCGCTACTTTACTGAATTCACTTATGAGATCTAAAAGTTTTCAGGTGGAATTTCCTGGTTCCTCTAAGTATATAATCATATCATCAGCAAATAGGGATAGTTTGAGTTCTTCTTTTCCTATTCGTATCCCTTTAATTTCTTTGGACTGTCTAATTGCTCTTGCTAGAGTTTCAAGGACAATATTGAAAAGAAGTGGTGAAAGAGGGCATCCCTGCCTGGTTCCAGTTTTTAGGGGGAATGCTTTCAGTTTTTCACCATTTAGAATGATATTAGCCATGGGCTTAGCATAGATGGCCTTTACAATGTTAAGGAATGTTCCCACTATCCCTATTTTTTCTAGTGTTTTGAGCATGAATGGGTGCTGTATTTTATCAAATGCTTTTTCTGCATCTATTGAAATAATCATGTGATTCTTGACTTTAAGTCTATTGATATGGTGAATTACATTTATTGATTTCCTGATGTTGAACCAACCTTGCATCCCTGGGATGAAACCCACTTGATCATGGTGCACTATCTTTTCAATATGTTTTTGTATGCGATTTGCTAAAATTTTGTTGAGAATTTTTGTGTCGATGTTCATTAAGGATATTGGTCTGAAATTTTCTTTCCTAGATCTGTCTCTGTCTGGTGTAGGTATCAGGGTAATATTGGCTTCATAGAATGAGTTTGGGAGAGTTCCCTCCTCTTCTATTTTATGGAATACTTTGAGAAGTATTGGAATGAGCTCTTCTTTAAAGGTTTTATAGAACTCGGCTGAAAACCCATCTGGTCCTGGTCTTTTCTATGTTGGTAGGCTTTTGATGACTTCATCTATTTCATTACTTGAAATTGGTCTATTTAAATTTTGTATGTCCTCCTCGTTCACTTTAGGCAATTCATATGTCTCTAGAAACCTGTTGATGTCTTCAAAATTTTCTATTTTGTCGGAGTATAGAATTTCAAAATAGCTTCTAATTATGTTTTGTATTTCAGTCATGTCTGTTGTGATATTTCCTTGTTCATTCTGAATTTTAGTGATTTGGGTTTTCTCTCGTCTTCTCTTTGTTAGTGTGGCTAAAGGTTTATCAATTTTGTTTATTTTTTCGAAGAACCAACTATTTATTTTGTCAATTTTTTGTATTGTTTCTTTTGTTTCAATTTCGTTGATTTTAGCTCTCAGTTTAACTATTTCCTGTCTTCTACTGCTTTTTGTGTTGGTCTGTTCTTCTTTTTCTAGGACTTTGAGCTGTAGTGTTAGATTGTTTATTTGTTGAGTTTTACTTCTTTTATTAAATGCGCTCCATGAAATAAATTTTCCTCTAAGTACTGCTTTCATAGTGTCCCAGAGATTTTGATATGATGTTTCTTTGTTCTCATTTACCTCTAAGAATTTTTTAATTTCCTTCCTAATATCTTCTGTTATCCATTCATCATATAATAGCATATTGTTTAATCTCCAAGTGTTGGAGTAGTTTCTGTTTTTTACTCTTTCATTTATTTCTAACTTCAATCCATTATGATCTGATAGAATACAAGGTAGTGTCTCTATCTTCTTGTATTTGCTAACATTAGCTTTGTGGGATATTATATGGTCTATTTTAGAGAAGGATCCGTGTGCTGCTGAGAAGAAAGTGTATTCGCTCATGGTTGGATGGTATATTCTATAAATGTCTGTTAAGTATAAATTATTGATTGTGTTATTGAGATCTATGGTTTCTTTGTTCAATTTTTGTTTGGAAGATCTGTCCAGTGGTGAGAGAGGTGTGTTAAAATCACCTAGTATTATTGTGTTACGGTCTATTTGGTTTCTAAAATTGAGAAGGATTTGTTTGACATACATGGATGAGCCACTGTTTGGGGCATAGATATTTATGATTGTTATATCTTGCTGATTTATGCTTCCCTTAAGCAGTATGAAATGTCCTTCTTTATCCCTTCTGACTAACTTTGGCTTGAAGTCCACATTATCTGAAATGAGGATGGATACTCCAGCTTTTTTGCTGAGTCCATGTGCATGGTATGTTTTTCCCCATCCTTTCACCTTTACTCTATGGGTATCTCTTTCTATGAGGTGAGTCTCTTGCATGCAACATATTGTTGGATCTTTCTTTTTAATCCAATCTGTCAGTCTATGTCTTTTGATTGATGAATTCAGGCCATTAACATTCAGGGTTATTATTGAGATTTGATTTGTATTCCTGGTCATTTGGTTCATTTTTAAAATTTTATTTATTTATTTATTCATTTTTTTGATACAACTTGGATCCTTCCTTATTTTGCAGTTCCTATAGGATAATTCCTCCCTTTGCTGATTTGCTTCTTTGTTTTTTATTTCTTCCTCATGGAATATTTTGCTGAGAATGTTCTGTAATGCTGGCTTTCTTTTTGTAAATTCTTTTAGCTTTTGTTTATCATGGAATGATTTATTTCATCATCAAATTTTAAGGTAAGTTTTGCTGGCTTTAAGATTCTTGGTTGGCATCCATTTTCTTTCAGAGCTTGAAAAATGTTGTTCCAGGCCCTTCCAGCTTTTAGGGTCTTGATTGAAAAATCTGCTGATATCTGTATTGGTTTCCCCCTGAATGTAATTTGGTTCTTTTCTCTCACATCCTTTAAAATTCTGTCTTTATTTTGTATGTTCGGTATTTTCATTATAATGTGCCTTGGTGTGGGTTTGTTGTAATTTTGTGTATTTGGAGTCCTATAAGCCTCTTGAACTGGATTTTCCATTTCATTCTTCAGATTTCGGAAATTTTCTGATATTATTTCATTGAATAGATTGTTCATTCCTTTGGTTTGTTTCTCTAAGCCTTCCTCAATCCCAATAATTCTCAAATTTGGCCTTTTCATGATATCCCGTAGTTCTTGGAGATTCTGTTCATGATTTCTTACCATCTTCTCTGTTTGTTCAACTTTGTTTTTGAGGTTAAATATTTTGTCTTCAATATCTGAGGTTCTGTCTTCCAGGTGTTCTATCCTATTGGTTGTGCTTTCTATGGAGTTCTTAATTTGGTTTATTGTTTCCTTCATTTCAAGGATTTCTGTTTGGTTTTTTTTCAATATCTCTAACTCTTTATTGAAATGATCTTTTGCTTCCTGTATTTGCTCTTTTAACTGTCGATTGGTGCTATCATTCAATGCCTGCATTTGCTCTTTCTTCTCATCATTCAATGCCTGCATTTGCTCTTTCATCTCATCGTTTGCTTCCCTGATCATTTTAATTATGTACATTCTGAACTCCCTTTCTGTCATTTCTTCTGCCATGCTGTCATTGGATTTTATTGATGTAACATCTATATTTGTTTGGGGCATTTTCTTTCCTTGTTTTCTCATATTTTTCAGGAATCAGTGGGTCCTTAAGATATTGCAGATTTCCTCTATTGACTTATAATGTCCCTGAAGATTGCTAGTATATCCCCTCTTATCCTTCAGTAGCCTGAAGTCTTGGAGGAAGTTGATAATGCGGAGCTCCACGAGGAAGCTGCCTCTCTAGGGATGGTGACCCTCAGGTCGGGTATATTCCCTAGTAGTGGGCAGAGGTGCCTCCACTTGTTGACCAATGGTCATCCAATGGGGAACTACGCTGCAGGCTGAGGCAAGGCCTCTTTATCCCTTGTCTCTGGTTTTACCGTCCTTGTTGGAAAACCTCAACCGGCAGGGAAGACCCACCCAGTGGGGAGGTCTCGCTGGTCAGTTCCCCTCCTAGAGGTTCCCCTCAATCTACAACTACCACCTGGGCTGGGCTGTCTTCCTCTGCAACGTTCCCAGGGGCCTGGCCCTACCTCTTGGGCCTGGGAGCCTCACCCTTCACAGACAAGTCTCCTTAGGCTGCTTCTCCTCAGAGAATCTGCCCGCATTCCTGAAAACTTCGCTCCGCCCCTAGGCGTGTCTCTGTGTGGCTCTTCCACCAAGAAGCCTCTTAGGTCCTGGGACCCTGCTCTGCACCTAATCGCTTGGCTATGTGGCCCCTCCTCTGAGCCGCCACCTGGAGTCCCGTACAATAGCTCCGAGACCCAGAGACCTACCACACACCTCTTCCTCCGGATAGCCGCCCGGTGTTCCGACGCAGTCACTAGGAGTCCAAGCAACTCACTTCGCGTCTCCTCCTCCTGCCAACCGCCTGTAGCCCTAGGCAGTCACTCCGAGTCCAAGTGACCCACCCTCTTCCTCCTCCTCCTCGGGGTAGCCCCCCGGGTGTTCAGGAGTGGTCGCTTTGAGTCCAAACAACTCACCACTCGCCTCCTCCTCTGGCAACTGCCTGTGGCTCTGATGCAGTCACTCCTAGACCAAGTGACCCGCCGCGCTTCTCCTCTTCCTCCGGGCAACCCTCTGGTGTTCAGAATCGGTCGTTCTGATTCTAAACAGCTCTCCACGCAGCTCCTCCTCAGGCAGCCGCCCGGAGCCCCAGTGGTTGCTCGAAGTCCAAGCGCTGTGCTGAGCCGCCTCCTCTACGATGATCCCCGTTGTCCCTGTTTACCGCTCCTGGCAGCTTTGAGTTGATCCCAAGTCTCTCACTATCTCCTCTTTTGAATCCTGCGTCCTGGAGCAACATGAAACGCAGCTGCCCTCTAGTCCGCCATCTTGAAACACTGTGAAGTATCATCTTATCTCTCAATTATTAAGGCGGAGCACAGCACCAAAAAAAAAAAAAAAAAAAAAATGTTGAAAGGAGAAGATGTGCCATTTTCCCAGAGGGCTATTGTTTGCAAACTGACAATGTTTTTGATTCCTCATAATATTTCTTTACAATATATGATATTGTGGAAAACATCAAGTAATATGTTCTGTTCAATGTTTTCAAAAATGCTTATTTCCATAGTTTGATTTTTTCTTCATAATATGGCATATTATAGTCTCAAGGAAACTTTTGTCTTGTGATTTAATATTCCCCTCTGAAGAAGTGTTCATGTTTAAATTAAACTAGGGAGAAACAAACTGTTCTTTTCAGAAAAAAGAAATGTTTTAATCAAAGATTACTGTAAAAGATAATGAGGAACTTGCCATCTACATTTGAACTGGGGTTAGGCTTATTCATCGTCTACCTAACACTCTTATTTTGCAAAAAAACAAAAACAAAAACAAAAAACACCTTCCACCAAATCAAAACTCAAATTAGTGTATTTGAACATCCTATTCCAGATTTTGCTCTGCTTCAGTGCTACCAATTCTTCTTCTAATAATGTGTCTCTGGATTCTCTCATCTGGTCATTGACTATTTCAACTTTCTCCCTTTTGGTTTTATGACTTCCTCTGATTTCTCAAGTCCAGCCCACTCGATAAAAGGCTGCCCAGGTTTTCCTTTATTTACTTACCAGAATAAACGTCTTTTGTCTTTCAAATTTGAGTCAATGTTATATATGTCAAAATCTGACTCGTTATCCTAGAAACTACTGACATTTGTTTATTAATTCACTTGATATTGATAGCATCTCTGTGTTTTTAGTTCCATGGCTTATAGCAAATACATAAGAATAATATCTCCTGCCTTCATAAAGTCCTTAAGAAAGTCTAATACATAAAGTAAAAGAATTCTAAATAGTCATTCTTCAGAAACAATACTTTAAAGTAAAGGTTGGCAAACTATGACTCACCAGTCAAATGTGCCCACCATAGATTTATAAATAAAGTTTTAATGGGTAACAGTTTTGCCTAAAGCTACCTTTATACCACAATGAAAAAGTTGAGTAGTTGAGAAAGACACCATAAGGTCTCAAAACCTAAAATATTTATTATCTGACCCTTTAGAGAAACAGTTTGCTGACCCTTGCTCTAGAAGAACATTTAATGCCATTCATAAATATTTCAAACACATACACACACAATAGAAAAATGTCCATTATATAATGTTAAGAAAAAATGCAGGTTACAAAGTTACAATGTGTTATGAAGTTAATGATCTGACTACTACCTATAATAGTGCTTAGAACATTGTAGTCACACAACAATATCTGTCTACTGAATAAATAAACATAGAGATAGAAGAAGGTGGGATGAGGTGGTGGAGCATTGTTTGAAATGGAATACAACCATCCAAGAGGAGAAAGTTTCTGGGACACAGGTCTGATGATGAAGGGACACAGATGTCAGGTGACGTGCAAACATGTCAGAGAGGTAAAACATGGAGACGGAAGGCCAGCACAGGCTCAGGTTGTTAAGTCTGTCAAATTTTCAGACCTCTTCCTGTGGGTTTATGAGGGACTTATTTCAACATTTTTTACTGAGATGAGAAGGATGATAATGAGATTGGTGTTTGAGAATCACTGTGCTTAAAGTGTTGAAGCAACATGGAAGGCAGAAAATGCAGAGCTTGGGAAGCTTATGTGATGATTATTGCAAAAATTCAAGTGAAAGGAATGGGCTTCAACTCTGAAGAGCTGTGCTCCTTCAGCTAGAAAAATAACAGGGGCCGGTGCTCGGTTTAATTTGGTTGGCGGCTACTTGAGACAGAAAGAAAAGATGGTAACCATCTCAGGCTGTCAGCTTGAACTCTAGAAAAATGATGTATTTCAGTGGAATAGAAAGTGCAGGGGTATGAGCCGCTATGGAGAGGGAGGGGAGGAGTTCAGTCTTAAGCATGTAAAGTTGGCTTACAAGCAACCCAAGTAAAGTTTCCCAGGAGGCTACCGGAGGTACAGGTCTGGACTTTAGAAGATACAACTTCATGGTATAGGTAAAGTTCTCTTTGAGGCATGGTATAAACCACGGAATTGTATGTAAACTATTGGTTAAAACCATTGGTACTAGGGACAGGAATATAGCTCAGTGGCAGAGCACTGGCCTGGCATGGTGAAGACCTGGCTTCCATCTCTAGTAATGCAAGGAAAAAAAAAAAAAAAAAAAAAAGGCAGTGGAGGGGAGGAAAGCGAAGAAGCCAAGTACTGGAGTTATTTCAGATCTGCAGCCTCCACTTCCTCTGCAGGAATCTTTATATATTACACTGATGAGTTCATTTCCATGGAGTCAGAGGAGCTCCATTTGATGTTCCATAGTATAGGGAGAACATATTTAAAGTTCCTGGGTATTTCTGGTTCTCCAGTGGATGAGGCAGTTATGGCACCCAGAAGCAATCACCTAAAAGCCACAGTCATGCACTCTTGACAGCAAAGAACAGAGAAGCTGCAGATGGGCACAAAGGGATCTGAGAAGGGCACTAGTGGCATTTGCTATTGTGGAGACATGAATTTAAGGACTGGAAACTTATGTTTGACAGCTGAAGCCATGGGAAAGGACAGGGCAGGACCTTCCAGAGAGGAAATCAAGAGAGACAGGAGATGAGAAGTTAAGAAGGACAGACGAAGTGACGTCAATGAAAACTGACAGGACATGTCAGTGGAAAGGAGGAAAATGGATTACAGGTCAAAGAAAGTCAAAAGAAGGGAACATTGTTCTTACGACTTCAGAGGCATTACTGTCAGTAGTAGATGAGATAATCAGTAATAGGTAAGAGGTAACCAGTAAGAGCTCTATGTAATTAGAAGTCCTACAAAACAGGGTGGCGGGAGTTGGACTCCCAGTTAAGATAGCTCAGGATTCTCAAAGTAGGCTTGAAGATGCCTCCCATCCCTGACCCTAGACTCTCAGTGTGAATTGAAATGCCATGAGTGCTGGTTTTAGCTTTAGGTTCCAGGTTCACTATCAGGTTTTTTATTTTTGTTGTAGATGGATACAATACCCTTATCTCATTTATTTATTTTCTTGTGGTGCTGAAGATCAAACCCAGTGCCTCACACATGCTAGGCAAGTACTCTACCACCGAATATATCTCCAGGCCCCAGGTTTTTTTAATATTAAAATATGCCAGGTAACTCTGGGCCTCTGTTTCTTTGATAATAAAATGAGTTGGGGTTGACTATGTCTCTAAAATATTTTACTGTCAGTTCCTGAGGCTGGCTATATGAACTCCAGGCAATGGTGGAAGTCAAAGAGCTGATGTTGTGGGTTTAATTCATCAACCCATCCGTTTTTTCAATTAATATTTATTGAACACCTGTTCTATGCTAGAACATGCAAACAGTGGTAAACAAACGTGGCAAGTTTCTTGCCTTTGCTTCTAGCACAAAAACTAAATAGTTATAAAATAGATTCACATATTATGGTTACAATAGATGTCATGAAGAAAAATAAGGTAATAGAATATTGTGTAATGGGAATCTAACTTGGACTGGGAAATTTGCAGACTGGACCTGAGTCGAATAGATTTCTGGCCTGTGAAAAACACTTTAAATTTGGTTAAAAACAACCCTTTTCAGAAGTTTTTCCATAGAGCATTTTTGTACATAGAAAGTTGGGGTTTGTAAGCAGCTTTTGGAAAATGTCTAAGACTTGTCCCTCTGATAAAATTAAACATG
This sequence comes from Sciurus carolinensis, assembly GCF_902686445.1. Taxonomy (NCBI): domain Eukaryota; kingdom Metazoa; phylum Chordata; class Mammalia; order Rodentia; family Sciuridae; genus Sciurus; species Sciurus carolinensis. The sequence continues at coordinate 125,972,959 of NC_062222.1, forward strand.
AGCATGCTCAGTGGGGCAACAAAAGCTATAGGCGTATTCATCAGATTTCCTCAAACAATATTTATTAAGTATGTTTTTCAGTCATCGTTTTTGGTTTTGATGCTTATAGCTATGAATAACATGTTCTCCACAGACTGATAATGGACAAGGTAAGATACACCAAATAGAGGTAAGTGCTATGGTACTAATTAAAATTTGTAAGAATTTTTTGTTTTTCCTTCTGGGAAAGTAAGCAGATCTTTTTGTCTACAGATGTAATGGCATGGGCCAATATATATGTATTCTTTAATCCATTCTTAATCTGAAACTCTCATTTTAATTGAGTGAATTATTTCTACACATACTCTAAGTTTCTGTTTCTGGATAGTCATGTGAAACTGTTGAACATTTGGTTCTCAGTCGGTGTTAAGTGCGATTTCTGGACTTTTTTAACAGCTGATTTTGAGGGGATGTTAGCAAGTTGATGGACCAGGAAGCCCTGGTTTTGACCCTCCATAGAAATACCAATTCAACAATGACATACAGATCAACATACCTTCATGAGAACTACAAAATTCAGTTAAGGTAAATCCATACATAGCAAAATGAAATTAGATCCCTATCTCTCACCATGCACAAAACTCTAAGTGGATCTAGGCATCACACCAGAGACCCTGCACCTGCTAGAAGAAAAAGTAGACCTGAATTTCCATCATGCTGGCTTAGGAACTGAATTCCTCAACAAGAGGAATTCCTCCTGAAGTGCAAGAAGTAAAATCAAGGATCAATAAATGAGATTGTATCAAATTCAAAAGCTTCTTCACAGCAAAGGGAACAATCAATGACATGAAGAGAGAGCCTACAGAATGGGAGAAATCTATGCCACTTACACCTCAGATAGAGCATTAATCTGCAGGATATATAAAGAAATCAAAACATTTAACACCAGAAAAACAAATAACCCAATCAATACATGGGCAAAGGAACTGAACAGACACTTCATTTCTTCAGAAGAAACATGAATGGTCAATAAATATATATAAAAAAGGTTCAACATCACTAGCAATTATAAAAATTAAAATTAAAATTACACTGAGATTTCTTCTTACTCCAGTCAGAATGGCAATTATCAAGAATTCAAGTATGTTGGCAAGGATGTGGGGAAAAAGGTACTCTCATGCATTGTTCTTGGGACTGAAAATTGGTATAACTGGTATGGAAATCAGAATGGAGATTCCTCAGAAAATCTGGAATGGAACCACCACTTGACCCAGTTATTGCACACCTCCACATATACCCAAAGTACTTAAAATCAGCATACTATAGCAAAGCAGCCATATCAATGTTCATAGCAGCCCAATTCACAATAGCTAAGCTATGGAACTAACCTTGGTGCCCTTCAGTAGATGAATGTATAAAGAAAATGTGATACATATATACAATGGAATATAAAACTCTACACCAAAAATACAAATAATCCAATCAACAAATGGACTAAGGAAATGAACAGACACTTCACAGAAGAAGATGTACAAGCAATCAACAGATATATGAAAAAATGTTCAACATCTCTAATAAGAGAAATGCAAATCAAAACTACCCTAAGATTCCATCTCACCCCAATTAGAATGGCGATTATCAAGAAAACAAGCAATAATAGGTGTTGGTGAGGATGTGGGGGAAAAGGTACACTCATACATTGCTGATGGGGTTGCAAATTGGTGCAGCCACTCTGGAAAGCAGTGTGGAGATTCCTCAGAAAGCTTGGAATGGAACCACCATTTGACCCAGCTATCCCACTCCTTGGCCTATACCCAAAGGACTTAAAATCAGCATACTACAGAGATACAGCCACATCAATGTTCATTGCTGCTCAATTCACCATAGCCAGATTGTGAAACCAACCTAGATGTCCTTCAATTGATGAATGGATAAAGAAACTGTGGCACATATACAATGGAATATTACTCAGCCATAAAGAATGATAAAATTATGGCATTTGCAGGCAAATGGATGAAATTGGAGAATATCATGCTAAGTGAGATAAGCCAATCTCAAAAAACTAAAGGATGAATGATCTTGCTGATAAGCGCATGAGGACATATAATGGGGGGTGGGAAGGGTTAGTGTTAGGGTTAGGGTTAGGTTTAGGGTTAGGGTTAAGGAGGGTGGTAAGAATGGAGGAAGGAAGGACTGTATAGAGGGAAAAGAGGGGTGGGAGGGGTGGGGGGAAGGGGAAAAAAAACAGGATGAATCAAACAACATTACCCTATGTAAATTTATGATTACACAAATGGTATGCCTTGACTCCATGTACAAATAGAGAAACAAAATGTATCCCATTTGTTTACAATAAAAAAAAATAATGAAATTATGGCATTTGCTGGTAAATGGATGGAACTGGAGGCTATCATGCTAACTGAAATAAGCCAATCCCAAAATACCAAAGGCCAAATGTTCTCTCTGATAGGTGGATACTGACTTACAATAGGTAGGGGGGACAAGGGGGAGGGGAGAGAGGAGTAGAGATTCATGTATTGGATGGGGATAATGAGGGCAAGGGAGGAGTGATGGGAATGGGAAAGACAGTAGAATGAATCAGACACAAATTTCCTAGGTTCATATATGAATATACAACGAGTGTTACCCCACATCATATACAACCACAAGAATGGGAAGTTATACTCCATGTATGTATGATTTGTCAAAATATACTCTACTGTCATGAATAAATTAAAAAATAAATAAAAGTAAATAAAGGAGAAAAGAGCAAAACAAAACAAAACAAAACAAAAAAACCCAAAAAACAAACAAACAAAAAACACACCCAGTTAGGAAATAGCAGAAGCCTTGGTGAAAATAAAACTGTAAAACTGAAGAAAATCTCATTTAAACAGGTTAGAAAAGTAATTTCATTTTATTTCTGTCGATCCCTCCTCTAAACCAGCAGAGCACTGACAGAAGTAAAGGCTGTGACTTCTGACTTCTCCCTCAGCTGAAGAGAAAAGTGGAGTAAATGTCCAAATTCAATGCTTTGGAGGGCTGCCCAAGGGACTGGTTTCTATCTTACCTCAACTGGTTCATTTTCTGAACATAGTTTGGGTGCATAGGGCCACTGCAAACAAAGAAGAGTGGGAAGTGGCTTATGGTAGTCAGCAATATTCAGCACAATCAGAAGAAAACCCAAACCTGAATTTCCTTTGGAAAAAAAGAGGAATGAAGTAGTATAAGGCATTCTGGATTTATAGAGGAATGCCCAAGGGACTAGGATCTGTTTCACCTGTCTCAGTGCTAATAAGGAGTCCATGTAGTTTGGATACCTGGTGGCTACTGATAACAAGAAAGAGTGGAGCTGTTTTTTGTGTAGACTTAGGGAACATGCAGTGATGCATACAAATAACAGGGAGAAACAGATTATGAACTTCTAAAAAATAAACCATCAGGTCTCCGAGAAATTATATATACAGGGCCAAAGAAGTCATATAGCACCTAAAACAGGCTTCAGAAGCTCCCAGAATTAATAACTGGGCTAATTGGTGAGGGTATTCTGTAGGAAGTCCATCTGTAAGACTGATAGAGGTGATTGCTTTTTCAAATGCACAGATCTCAAAGCATTATTACAATACACAGGAAGGAGCAGGGAAACATGGCTTAACAAAAGGAACAACATAAATTTTCAGTAACTGATCTCAATAAGTACATGGGTTAGTTGACAAAGAATTCAAATCCATTACCATATTTTTATAGTTAATGTTTCTTTAAGATACTCTATCAGTTAAAGAAAGTGATACATGTACAAAAAGATAATATTAACAGAAAGAAAATATAAAAACGTCCACCAGAAATTTTATTGCTGACCTGGAAAAAAAATTAAAGCACTTCATGAATACAAAAACAAACTGATTGAAAAAAAAGGAAAAATAAGAAATTCTAAGGTGTGCCATTTAAATTGATCAGAGGAACAGAACAAAAAAGAGAATGACAAATATTAGAGAAAGAATATAAGACTTAAGGGGCCTAGAAGAGAAAAAATACATACATTTATTAGGGTAAAAGAAATAGAAGAGACAAGAAAGTCAGAAAGCTTATTTAAAGAAAGAGCTAAAATATTTTAAATCTGGTAATGCAGTACACCCACATATTCAAAAGTTCAACAAAGAATAACAAATATGAATTTGTGAAATTCACAACAAAACATATTTTGATCAAATTATGAAGAAAAAGATTTTGAAAAGCAGCAAGAGAAAAGTGATTCATCACAAATAAGAGAACTTCCATAAGAATAATATTTGATTTCTCCACAGAAACCTTGCTGGTGAGAAGAGTGTGGGAGGATGTATTCAAAGCCCTGAAAGAAAAAATACAACCAACCAAGAATATTATATACTGGAAAAGCAAACTTAAAAAAAACAAAGGTGCAGTAAATACTTTCTTAGATGAACAAAAGCTAAGGGAACTTGTCATCACTAGGTTTTCTTCACTAGAAATGCTAAGTAAATTTCCTCCTGTTGAAATAAAAAGACACTAAGCAACTTGAAGGCTTATGAAATGTAAATTTACCTAATTAAATATATAAATATAAATATAAATATAAAATATAAATATAAATATATAAACAAATAATGAAAACTATGATGCTGAACCTCTGGTGTGTAATAACTTTTAAATATGGTTTAAATTTAAGAACAAAACATAAACAATAACTGTAACCATGAAAATACGGTAATGGATGCGAAACATAAAAGATGTAATTTGTGACCTCAATGGAGTAGAGCATGGGTGTTGGATGAAGTAGTATAGAGGTTTTGTATATGATGGAATTTGATTTGCTATTAGCTTAACATAGATAGTTATAAGATTATTCAGTGTAATCCCCGTGATAACCACAAGAAAATATCTAAAGGAGATATACAGAATAAACTGAGAAAAGAACTGAAGCACGTCACTACAAAAAAACAATAAAAAGCAAAGGAAAGGTAGAAAGACAGGAAAAGAGAGACAGAGGAACTACAAAGCAGAAAACAATTACCCAACAGACAGTCGTAAACCCTTCTCTAACAAAAATTCTTTAAAGGTGACTGGATTAAGTTCTTGAATCAAAAGACAGAGAGGGTCAGATTCGCTAAAAATGGGACAACTCTATGCTGAACAAGAGATTTACTTTAGATTTAAGGAAACGATGGGCTGAAAATGAAAGAATGGGAAAATAGATTCCATTCCATGGTAATCAAAAGAGAGGAGGGGCAGCCATACTTATTTCAGACAAAATTGATTTTAAGTAAAACACTCCCCAAAAGACAAAGAAGGATTGATTGTATAAGGATAAAAATGTCCATTCTTCAAGAAGATAATGACAATTATACATGCACCCAATACCCTATTACCTAAATAGTCTGATGACTAAATGAAACATTGATGGAATAAAAGAGAGAAATGGACACCACCACAGAAATAGAGATTACAACAGCTCACATTCAGTACTGGATAGAGCCCCCTAGGTAAAATTGATAAGAAACCAGTAGATTGAACAACGTCACAGATCAAACAGACCTAACAAACAAACACAGAGCATTGCGGGAAAAACAGCAGATTACACGTTCTCCTCAAGGGCACACAGAATGTTCTCCAAGATAGATCGCAGATTAGCTCATAAAACTACTTTAACAAATTTAGGGAGATGAAAAGTTCTACATGGTGGTGTACACATGTAATTCCAGTGATTCAGGAGGCTGAGGCAAGAGGATTGCCAGTTTGAGGCTAGCCTTTCCAACTTAGCCAGATTCTGTCTCAAATATCAAAAATAAAAAGGGCTGGGGATGTTGCTCTCTGGTAGAATACCCTTTGTTCAATCCCCAGTACCAAAATGAAAACAAAATCAAAGAAACACAGCAACAACAACAACATAAAATGATGTAAAAGCAACAGAAATTAAGAAAATGGAAATTATTACATATATATTTGCCAAAGGCAATGAAATGAACTCTAATTTGAGAGAAGAATGAAAACTAGAAAACTTGCAAATGCATGGAGATTAAAGAGCACACTCTTTAGCAATGAGCCAAAGCAGAAATTATAAGGGAAAATTTGAAAATATCTCACAACAAATGAAAAAGATGACACAATACACCTACACTTATGGGATACAGCAAACATACTTCTCAGAGGGATGCCTAGAGTAATAAATGGCTATGTTTAAAAAGAAGATAAATCTCAAATTAAAAAAAAAACTAATTTCATATTTCCAGGAACTAAAAGAAAAGTAAAAACTAAGCCCAAAGTTAACAGAAAAAGTGAAATAATAAAGATTAGGGCAGAAATAAGTGAAATGTAGAGTAGAGAATTGAACAAAACCAAGGGTTATTGTTTTGAAAAGAGCAATAAAACTGATGAACCTTTAGCTAAATGTTATGGTTTAGATCTTCAATCTCTTCTCAAATCTCATCTGTGGAAGACTTGGAGTAGTGCTCAGAGAGTAGGACTGATTTCACAAATGGATTAATCCGTTTATGGATTCATAGTTCAATAGGTTATTGGAAGGTGGTAGAAACGTTAGGAGGTAGAACCTAATTGGTGTAATTAAGTCATTGGGACTATGCCTTTTAAGGGTATATTTTGTCCTGACCTTTTTCTTTGTTTCCCAGATGCAATTCACAATGACTTTATATCTTTAATAAAACCTTAACTGTTACAGCAGACAAGATGGATCAAACTTGAACCATTAATTAATGTTAAATATGAAATTTAGCGTTCAGTTTCACAGAAAAGAAAGAAAAAGATCCTGGATCCTAAGACTTTTTGGATCCACTATACTGTTCCTGTCCTTCCCACATATGAACTTTAGTTATGTGATATAACAATCCAATTTAATTTGAGGATTCTGTTGCATGCAACTAAACCAAGGTAGAGCATACAGGTACAAAAGTTAGTTACCAATGTAATATTTGCTTGAAGTTCTGGGAATAATAAAAATATTTGATAAGAATTTGATGAGTCTTCAGAGGCCATGTACTGCTTCTTTGAGAAATTCAATGAACTGAAAACTTGGGTTCCCCTAAAATCATGTGCTGAAATTCTTATATCTCTGCTGATGGTAGTAGGAGGTGGGGTCTTAGAGGGTGGTTGCATAGTAAAAAATCTTGTGAGTGGAATTAATATGTTTATAAAAGAGGCTCCAGCTGTCTTTCTGTTTCTCTCTTGGGAGAATGCAGAAAAAAGTGTCTGTGAACCAGGAAATCAGCCCACACCAGAATCAGTCGGTGTCTTCAACTTGGCCTTCTCAGCCTCCAGAACTGTGAGAAATAAATTTTTATTGTTTATAAGCTGCTCCATTTATAATATTGTGTTATATAGCAGTCCAGATGAACTGGGGCAAACAGCATGTTGCTACTAGTAACTGAAACTTGTCTGCCAGATTCACTAGATGAGAACATTTACCTGGCCTGTGCTATCTTTCTTCCATGAAAGATGTTGAAACTGATTATAGAAAGTGCCAATGCAAATACTCCACTTCCTACTTGTTCTTAATGGGCTAGCATTTTCTATTTTCTAGGAATGGGAGTTCATGGGCATAATTCTACTGTATGTCTTATTTGTTTTAAAATCTAACAAAAGTAGATTTAAATAATATTTCTTGGTTCCCAAGCCACTGGGTATGGAGTAGCTTAAAGCCTTCTGAAATTTAATTCTTTTGAATCTAGATTTAAATAGTAAAGTTCCAAAACTATGGAAATAAATATTGTCTAACAGACAGGTAGCAGACTTAAAAATGGAAGCTACGGTAATATTTTTAGCACAAAAGCTTAAAATACAATTATTAGTTGTAAATCCTGCATTTGAAAATATTCTAATAAATCATTTTCCTTAGAAGCATAAGTAAAGGAAAATTCTAGAACATTTTCAAAGGTCTTCTTCTTTTTCTAGCTCTTCAGAAGCATTTGAAACATTTTATATAAATGTTGGAAAAGGTAAAACTGGCCTCAAATCCTACTTTGTTCATTTACTGTTTGTACAAAATTGAGCAAGACATATGCTTTCTCTCTTAATTGGAATCTTCTTCTTTAAAATGGAGATAATCATACTCATCAAATAGAATATCTGTAATTAGTAATAAGAAATTTCATGAAGAGTACATGAAACAAGAAGGCATTCAGTAGCTGCTGATGCTCTATTTCTCCTGAAGTGAGCAGTAATCCAAGAGTACTCCTGCCCCATTATTTCATCTAAGATGAAAGCCAGTTTCAATAAAAAAGATGTATTCCACTAGGGGTAAAATTTATCTTTATTGTTGCTCTGCCTCATCAATAGGAAGATGAGACATGGTGAGTATTCAGTTCTCCTCCATATTATCTGGCCATCTAAAAGCAATTGTGGACAATTTATTGGACATTTTGGTAACCTACTGAGGTAATCATGATCATATTCTGATTATTGATTCTTTATTCTCTGTATAAAATATCCTTTCTCCTCCAACCTCTTTGCTGTATTTCTCTTTTACAAAGCACTAATATTTTTGCCATGAGAAGCGTGTAGAATATTTAACTCCTTTTCTTCGGTCAAAGGTCAGGATTTAATGAAATGTATTACTTCAGGGCCTGGAGCATATATTTTCAGTGACTGGGTTGCTGTCAAAACTGTCACAGGAAGAGAGAAATTATGGACTTTTAGTAGCTTAAGAACAATCAAGCAAACAAAAAGATGGTTGAGCCCATAGCAAGTGCTCTTATAAGTCCTTGTGAAATCATCATTATCTCATTTGCAAAGACACAAAAGTACAAAATTAATTTCCTAAAGGAAAGCAGGGCTTCATATTGCTTTTATAAGGTGTTGTTATGGACAGAAATATGGGGTTCATGAAATGCAAGGAAAGATAGTCAAAGTAGACAAGTCAGGTTAGGGTTGTCTTGGTGATGGGAGAAAAACAATAAACATTCCTTGAGAATCACTTTCAATCCAGGTAGTGGATGTTGAGAAAGGAGAGATGGGAATAGCTGGCTCTATACTTGAGGAGTTTGTACTCTGTACGCAGCATGAAAAGGAAATCATTTGCTTTTTGTTATACAACAGCCTGGGTAGAACAACAAGCCAATGTGGAATTATAGAGGGGCATTCTTGGTTCTGTTCTAGGTCTCTAACTTCTCACATTTCCTCTCCTCCAACTGAAAGTAGATTGAGGACTGCTGAGTATTTAGGCCTTTTCCCTGACAATTAACATACACACACACACATACACACACACACAAACACACACATACGTAAACATATACAAACAAATTTGATCAAAACATGTGTCCTGCAAACACGTTGGGGTCAAATGTTACTTGGCTCTCTGCTCACTGTGACCTTGTTGCATAACCTTGGTTATGTTTTTTAACTTTAACCATCCCTAGGTGTCTCATCTAAAAGCGAGGATACTAAGACTGTTGTGAGCCATAAATGAGGCAAAATGGGAAAAATTTCTGGCAGAGCTCATGGTACATTGGTGCATGGTAGTTTTGATTGTCATTACTTTTGGGATTTCTAATTGTGTACTTGCCCCAAGTCACTTCATCCTCAACTAAATATCCCCTGTCTAGGGTGAAAGTTGCATGCCAGGTATAAATAAAAATATGTTTAGCGATTAACAACTGTCTCAGATGACTGCTTGTAATTAGAAACCTTGAAGATTTAGTGAAGATCATATATGCATGAAAATCAATAATTAAAAGTAGAAAACAAATTCCCATACCAAGTCGATATATGTCCTTCCTCCACAGATCAGAGTATATCACAGGATCATACTGCTACTCTGCTTCAACAAAACTATCAAAGCTTAGCAGATGACAGTCATAGAACTTTTTTTCTTTTTTCATTTTTGGCAGAAATTGTTGCTCCCATGCTGTGTGTGTGCACACATGTACAGACAGACAGACAGACACACACACACACACACACACAATCTCTCTCATTATTTTCAATATTTGGTTGGTATTTGAGTGTTAGAACCTGGGTGTAATTATGAACAAGTTCCACATCTGGAGATCTCAAGAAAGGGGCAGAAAACTAAAGTTAAGACTAAAAATGGTTCCATGATTGAATCTGGGGTTGTTCTTCATCCACAGGCCACCTTCTAGTCCTGAAGAATGGCTTTGAATTCACAATGTAATAATTTCCTTTTTGTTTTTCAATTTGAATGTGGTTATGGCTTATGGACCTTTAACTAAGTTTACAAATTATGTAACACTAGGTTACAAATGTCAGTAACTGGTAAACTTCACATGGAGGGAGCCATTGATTTTTGAAGGTGACTGTGACTAAAGACTTTTGTTGACAGTATGAGAGATATTTAATTTTGTGAAATCAAATAAAGAAGAAACTTTTAGACTTTATGAAAATGTCCTCCAATGCTAATTTTCTTTCTATATCACTCAAAATCCTGAGGTATAGGAACAGAACTACTTTTGGAACAGAGAGAGAGAGAAAGAAAGAGAGAGAGAGAGAGAGAGAGAGAGAGAGAGAGAGAGAGAGACAGAGAGAGACCATGCGAATGAGTGGTTGTATGCATGTATATTTGTGTGGTGTGGATTTGTTAGATGGGTGTGAGATATCACTTATAAAACCCATTCAAATGTTTTTAGATAGGTTTAAAAATTGGTTTGTTTGTTTTTATAGCAATTACAGAGTTATTACTTAGACTTTAGTTTATTAATGGCTTGATTATACACCATATTCTTGAGTGAGAAGAATGAGCTACAAAGGCAAATTCTTTGCTGGATTCTGCTTAAGAAATTAATTTGTAGGATATTGTGTAGTTTTTCTACATGAAGTACTTACTTATCCAACTGATTTGCCTGTAAATTTCAAAGTGATCTACTACAGAGAAATTTTTTCTACTTAGTCCTCTGAGAAGAATACTATGCGAATTATGGCTTGCTGTTGAGATTTTTCATCCCTTTGGGGCATAACACGGTTTGTTATAATAAAGCATGTGTGAGAGATTTTAGGATGACACTTTATTTTCTAGAGTGTAGCTCTCTTAAACATATCTTGGGTATTAGGTTGTCTGTAGCTACAAAAGTAATATTTCCATAGACTTTTTTTCTCCAAGGAGTAAAATGTTCTTATAGAGTGAATAAATTGAATTACCCATAGTAGCAGGTAAGGATGAAATAGAGAAAAATATATATTCAGTGTTTTTTCCTGCTTGCTTGAATTAACTATTGGAAATCTGATATGCAAAGGGAAAGTGGACTCCCAACATTTATATGTTGCCTTTCATCCAATGATAGAGAAGAATTTGATCCACTTTTCAAATGGGTGTCTGTTTTCTTATCCTTATTTGGGGCAACTGACTGTGTGACTTCGTTATTTTAGAATTGTGGACAGCCAAACTAAAAGGTAGAGTAAGTGAATATGGTAAGATAATAAACCTAGAAAGGCACTTCAGATTAGCAGAATGCAATTACTTACTTAAAATTTACCTAGGACTCTTGCTGTTGACCTATTCACATGATGCAAAGGATTTTTAATTACCCAAAGCAACTAGTTTGTGGTTTCACATCTCAGTGGAAAGAAAACTGTTTCTGAAGCAAGGCATGGTAAACACCAAGCAGTTCTGAAGCATTCTTTATGATCAAAGGAAACCAGGGTTACTTCTGATTAAAGAGGTCCATAGCAAGCATGCTCAGTTACTTAAGACAGGAGTCTCCAGATATTTTGTGAAGAGCTAATTTTTCTTTCTTTCAGGTCATGTATAATAAAGACAATGGGTTTTGAAACAAGACTGAGATTGTTGAAATTCAACTTTGCTGCTTATTTACTCTGACTTTGGGCCAGTCATTTAATTTTCTAATATCTTATGCTTCGAATGGGAAAATGATATTAATGAGTAATTGGTACTTCAAATAAGCTAAAAAATGTCAGTACTTAATGCATATCTGTTCCCGTGTACAGAGTGGTGGCATGTGAAGTTATGTTCTGAATGAAAATGCCAGCTGATTATCCCATATCCAAAATGCTGAGGATCAGAAGTATTTTGGATTTTGGATTTTTTTGAATGATTTCATAGACATAATGAAATATCTTGTGAATGGAACTTAAGTCTAAACATGGAATTCATTTATGTTTCACATATCCATATACATAGTCTAATGGTAATTTTACACACAATTCTGTATTTTATGTCAGCATTTTAACTGTAACCTATCACATGAAGTCAAGTGTGGAATTTTGGAACTCAAAGCATCCCATATTTTGGACATGTTTGGATTTTCGTATAAAAGATGCTTACTTTACATTTCCTTGCAGACATAAAAGGAATATCGTTGATGATCATGCTCCCTACTAGGTGAGTTTTAATAGGAAACTCTGAAGATGGATTTGAACTCTAGCATGTTGACCCAGGTAACATGAAATAAGAGGGAGAATATTCCATATTTTTCTCTTTCTTAGTTTCCTGGCTTTGGGTAAATAGCTTAAACTCTCAACAATTAGTTGCTTTCATGAGGCTGTGAGAACTAATATTATTTTCCTGCCTACCTTTCAGTGGCATGTGGAACAAATACATCTGAAAACCCTTTTTGGACTAGAGAATGCAATTCAACCATGAAGAAGCTTTCAGTACCCCTAACAGAGTGAATGATCCATCCCTTTATAAAAAGTGAATAAATGCTTATTAGATGCTTACTATCGGCCAATTATCATGCTAAAAATGGGTGAGCTAAACAGATATGATATACTTCTTAGTCTTATGAGGCTTAGAGCCATTTTTCCAGTCTCTTCTGAGACTGTGTATTAGGCAAATTTTCATTTCTGACCAAAACAATTAAGGGAAGGAAAAGTTTATTTTGGGCTTAAGGTTTCAAAGGTCTCAGTCCATGGTTGGCTGACTCCATTGCTGTGGATCTGAGTGAGGAGATAACTATGGTGAAAGGGCATGTGGGAAGGCATGGAAGGAAGGCAGCTCAGTTCATGGCAGTCGGGAAGGGGAGGGAGGGAGGGAGAGAGAGAGACAGAGAGAGAGAGAGAGAGAGAGAGAGAGAGAGAGAGAGAGAGAGAGTAGCCAAGGAAGATATAGTCCCCAGCGTACTTCTCAAGTGATATACTTCCTTCAGCTGCATCCCACCTTCCTACAGTTACCACCAAGAACTTCATTCTGATCAGTGATCCATCAATGGCTTAATCTACTGATGAGGTTGCAGCTTTCATCATTGCCTAAAGCCCCATCTCTGAACCTTGCTGTATTAGGACCATGCTTCCAAAACATGAGCTTTTGGGCAAATATTTCTAAACCCAAACCAAAGTAGTCTGGTTCATGGTAGATATTGATTATTTTGTTTTCAAAATAATACTGAAGTTAAATCTATCTGATAAGGGTGTGAGCTCACCTTTCTGGAACATCAATCTTACATAGTTTCTGGATCAAGGTAAGCTCAATAAACTCCATGACTCATCAAATATTTTAGGGAGTTATGTATTCAGGTATTAACTATTCAGTAATGGGGAGTGGATTCAGTGAAATTCATTTTGTTGTTCTTTTCTCCCCCTCATTTATTTACTTTAGATATCTTTGACTTGTTTGGTTTGTTAGAAGGATTAACTCTTCTCTACACTTGCTGATAGTGATTAGTTTATCTTTATACTCATAAATTTATTAAAAAGCTTTATGTAAACACAGTTTAAAACTTATATGTGCAAAGCAGTTTGGAAGACACTAAAATCAGCCACCATTGTAGTCAGTTTTTCATTACTGTGACAAAATATCTGAGTTAATAAATTTACTAAATAGGAAGGTTTACTCTGATCCCATTGTTTTGGGCCTGTGGTGAGGCAATATATCTTGCCACAAGTGTGTGTGTGTGTTAGAGGAGGCCTGATCCCTTTATGACAGCCAGGAAGCAACAACAGAGGCAGGAAGGGGCCAGGGTTCCAATATCCCCTTCAAAGACATGCCCCAATTACCTAACTTCCTCTCACAAGGCCCACCTCCTAAAGGTTCCACCACCATCTTGTAACATCACAGGCTGGTGACCAACCCTTTAACACATAGGCCTTTGGACATTCCAGATTCAAACTATAGCAGCCATAGACAAGATTTTCAGTGTACCTGGGAAGCATTGGGTTCTGGGTGTGTTAGGGAAACTGGTCAATGGATTCATGCATAAGCAATGGCAGGAATTGGAAGTTGATTGAAGAGACTCATAGTCTTCAGAGTCCACCAGAAATGGAACTCTATTTTACCTGACATATGTAGTACCACCACGGTGACAGGTATTTTTTTTTAGTAAGAAGTAAAAAAATCTCCTGTGTAAATGATGGGTAATTAGAATTGTTACCATTACTTGAGAGGAAAACCATAAAAAGGGAAAGATACCCTCAATAGTTTGGAGGAGAGAAAATTGAAAACACACTGTTGTCAAAACCTAATGTTATAGCAGCTGTGCAATAGATAGGAAAGAGGCTTATACTATTGTACAGAGAGCCTTCTGGATGCCATGATGCATAAAGAGTGTGCTGGGGCAGCAGTCACAGTGCCACGTGTCATACTAACCATTCACGTCTTCACACACTACATACCAGGAGTAATGTAGGCTACACTGATGTTTGTCAGCTACTGATGTCTGGTGCTAGTCAGTTTTTAAACAATGTAATTAAACTATCCGACCAGAACAACTTAGATGGAGAAAAGTTTATTTTGGGCTCTTGGTTTCAGATGTCTTATTGCATGGATAGTCAACTCCATTGAACTGAGCCCAGGTGAGAGAAAGCATCATGGTACAAGGGTGTGGTGAAGGAAAGGCACTCAGCTCATGAAGCAAAGAGAGAAAGATCAAGTTGCCAGGGACCAAATACAAAGATACACCCCCAGTGACCTACTCCCCCCAGCAATACCCCACCCGTCAACAGTAACCACCCAGTACAGCAGGCTTTTCAAATTATTAATCCATCAAATCGGTCAATAATCCTAATTCACTGATTAGGTTGTGACTTTCGTAGTTGAATTATTTCACCCTTTGCATTAACAAAGTATCTTTTGGGGGGCACCTCATATCCAAGTCATCACATGCTGCTGTATGACTTTGTTTTTCTTTTGGTAGTACTGAGGATTGAATCCTGGGACTCATGCCTGGTAGGTAAGCACTCTATCACTGAACTATACCCCTAGTTCTCTCTGTGACTTTAAAAATAAAACTGTAGTAGCAACAAGTACCCATCCACATCTGTAAAGAGATGCAAACAGCACTGGCTATCAGCTCTGATGAAAGGATTCTTTGTAAGCAGAAAACCACGCTTTTTAAAGTTTACCCGTATTCACTAGTATTGAACGTCGAGGATAAAGGAAAATATTTTCTATTTCTCTAAAGGATATCATCTGCATCTTTTCAATGTAATAATTCTGAAATCAGATAAATATGATAAATATGCATGTTCATTCCTAATATTCTTTTGAATCCTCCCTGTGAGGACATAGATTCTACTCAGTTTGGGATTGTGTACTTAAGCAATGCTACTGAATAGTGATTTCTAGCTACCTGAAGTGTTGACTACTGGAGTCCAGAGAGAATCCATCAATAGTTTCTTTATTTTTTATTCAATTATGTAGTGTTCACAAAGAAAGTGGATTATTAAAGACCAATTTATTTTGCTGGAAACCCTGTAATAAGTGATTTGAGAAAATTACAAATTGATGATTTGCTATAGTTTATTTTTTAAGTGAAGTTACAGATAAAAATTTTATTTCTTTTGTTCCTACACCCAAACTCTTAATGTATTTGATATTTTTCTTGTTTACTGTGAACTTGCAATAATTTTAAAGCAAAAACAAAAATAAGAATCCAGACCAACTATTGGTTCTGTAGTGTTTTAGCCTAGAGTTTTTATATCTGTGCATTGTCAATAATAAACAAATGTCTTTAGAAATCTTAATATTCCATTTTGCTTCTTAATTCTCTAACAAACATCCCCAAAATGCTAAGCTACCCTGAAACAGACATGTAAGGGATATAGATATATAAACTGAAAAATAAATATTTTGCTGTTTAATTTTCTCCCACTCTATAGAAACTCGAATCCTTCAGCACAGTTTTCAGACTTTACCTAACAGGAACTGAGTCTCTAGGAATTATTTCCTGTTCTTGCTCCAGATCAGATATTTTCAAATCCAGGGAAATACCTGTTGACATCTTAAAGATTCATATTTCTAGGATGTCACCCAGATTGAGCATATCTCTGAGAGTGGGGCCTGAGATTTGATTTTTCAAAGATCCCTGGAAATTTGGATGTCATTCAGCCCCAGAATGGCTATTGCCCCGTATTTCCGCCAACCATTTTCCCATTTTCCACGAGTGTAAATCTGCTGCTACAGGGCGTTTTCCATTCATTCTCTTTACCTACCCCTCCCAAGGTGGCCTATGGACACCTGATCTTCTCAGGATTCAACTGTCCAGCCTTTCTCTTCCTGAATTAGGCTGGTCATCTCTCTATTGAGGCCAGTATACTTGCCTAGATCCCTAAGGCCTTTGTAATTCCTTCAGGGAAAATGCTCTTCCCATTCTTTACACTGTTGCTTTGGGGACTTGACAGTTGTAGAAATGTTGGTGAATTGCTCCCCTCTTTATATTTCTCACCATCTACTTTTTGATCATGCGGTTATAATCTGTGGTAGAAAAGGATAGTTGTAAGGAAGAAATCTAACACGGTACACTCCAAGTTTATTCCTCTTTCTAAAACTGAAACTTCCTATTTTCCCTCCGAGTAAAAACTAGCTAATATAAGGATTTTGAGAGATTGAGTTAAAATAAAGGGCCCTGCTCTGTGTAGCCTGCTTCATGCAAAGACATAATACTTGATAAAGGGAGTGTGGGTGAAATTTCAGTCTCTACTCTTTTCTTTGGTGAGATTCTTCCATGCATTTCACAATGAACACTACCATATGTAGAAGAAGCTGTACCTTTCTTGTACAAACTCAATCATAGGAATGGTTATCCCCCTGACCATGATAAAGAAGACATCTATCTCAATGTTAGGTGACACAGCCAGAAAACCCACCAGAACCTGAACTGGGAATTATTGATGAGTTCTGAAGGATGCATATTAAATGCAGGTCATGTTTGTATGCTTGCAAGCACAGAAGTTACAAAGATATTAAAGAGTTTAACTTTCAGACATTTGTCAGTTGACTGTTCTACTTTCTTGCAGAGATAAAATTTCCATGAAGAACTTATGTCATTTCACTTGCATTTTCTTCTTTTTCCTTCTTGTAAATATTTTATTTAGTGTAATTTTATTTAGTGTAGTTAATATTTTTTAGGAAGGCCTTTTTTTTTTATCAGTTATACTTTTTGATTTATGTAACAGATTTTGGATTCTTTGATAGTTCTGTTTACCCTGAAATGCTCTATGTACATAGGATTCCTAGGTATGCAACTTGACATCTTATTATTTTTCTCATCTTCTAACACTTTAGTATCACACAAGTAAAATTCTTAATTATTAAATATTTGGTATCTACTTTGTGCTAAATAATGAGTTAAACTTGCATCTGTGTGAGCTAGGGAGTATGTGTGTGTATTTGTATTTATATAAAGTCATATATGTGTATATATACATAGATAGATATAACTTCATTATTCATGTTGTTTTTACAATGACTCTTCAAGTTCTGGGTTGTCATCGTTTTATAAATATTGAAAATGAGTTTCAGGGAAGATAAAAGAAGTTTTGCCAATCAGTGAAACAGAAAAAACGTACTCTGTTCTTAAGTCTTGGGACCTTCGAATATTACTCAGCCATAAAAAATAATAAAATTATGGCATTTGCAGGCAAATGGATGAAATTGGAGAATATCATGCTAAGTGAGATAAGTCAATCTAAAAAAAACTAAAGGACGAATGATCTCACTGATAAGCGGATGATGACACATAATGGAGGATGGGAGGGGGGCAAGAATGGAGGAAGGAGGGATTGTACAGAAGGATAAGAGGGGTGGGAGGGGTGGGGGGAAGAAAAAAATAACAGAATGAATCAAAAACTGTTACCCTAGGTAAATGTATGATTACAAAAATAGTATGCCTCTACTTCATGTACAAACAGAGAAACAAGATGTATCCCATTTGTTTACAATAAAAATGAATTAAAAAAAAAAAACAGCCTTGGGACCTTTGATGAGATGACTGCTAGATTCTTCGATCACAGTTACTGGATCAGGAAGTCTTTGGACCACTTAAAAATGATAGTAGTTTTCTGTTTGAGTCACTCTGATCTCTTTTTTACATATTAACAAGAGAACAGTCATTCCCACAAAACATTGTAAGATTAAAACATTCTCTCTCTTGATTCCTGATAAAAAAAAGCTCTATATGAAATAAAGCACCATCTCAGGCTCAACTGAATGCCGGCCTGGGCTCCTCATGTACTGCAGTTGGTGACTGTTGGCAACAAGACTTGGGTGGAATGACGTGGCAAGGAACTGCTGCTTAAGACATTCCAGAAGCCTGTTCCAAGTGTCTGCGAGTACAAAAGTTCTGGGAAGATTTTGGTATAATTTCTCACATTTACCAAAAGAAAGGAGAAAGAAAATATGTCTTTAGGCAAGTTACTACTCAGTAATTAAAGCCGGATGAGAATTTCATTCATGCATTGAAAAAAATATTTATTAAATGTCTGCCATGTTGCAGACCCTCTGTTAGACTCAGGGAAGAGGGTGTGCAGACAAGCTCTCTGTTCTCACGTGCCTTAGCAGAGCGGGGAAAAGGCAGGAATTATCACAGCTACAGGGTGAGAGAGGAGGTGAAGGTAGGGAAGCAGGGACTGTGTGAAGAGCAGCCATAAGAATATCCAGACAGGACAAAGACAGAAGCAAAGTCCCTAAGGCAGAAAAACAAGGCAGAGGCTGAAGGGACCTAAGGTTGGCAGTATTGCTTAGATCCAGGAGGGAGCAAATGGCTGTGCAGCTGTGCTCAGGCTCATCTCTGAATGATGTGGTCTGGCAGAGAGGGAGAGCTTTCTCATTTACGAATGAGAACCAGTTTACAGCTATTTTGTGTAATTACCCACAGGTCTTGGGACCCACTGTGGCACATGCATCAAGTAAGCTGCTCTGTGTCCTTATTTGTCACCCTCTTTCTCTCTTTCTGCCTAGCAGGTCTCTATAGCTAAACACCTTGTACTAGATATTAAGTCCCCGCATCATTTTTTGGTCATTTCATTTCAAGTAGGTTAAACATAGAACCTGAAGATATCACTCTTCTTTCGTGGAAACCTGGACCAGGTTCTAAGAGCTTCAACTGCTTAAGAACTCACCCAGTCTCTGGCTCCATCAGGGGATGGAGTTGTTCTTGGCTTTCGGAGAAAGTGGCCCGCCATTCACTACCTGATCAGAGTCCCACAGAAGCTATCAATGGACCCTCAGCACAAGGGAAAGGAAGTATTTGTCAGGCTACATTTTATTGCTTGTGAGCCAATTGAGGTTTTGAAACGCATCCGGTTACTTGGCTATGTAGCTAACTCCATCAACACCCCAGAGAATGGGTGCAACTGGATTTTTTAGAATTTCTCCACCATTTCTTAGCATGGTAAAACTTTGCATGATAGCTGACACTGAACAGGAATGTTTATCCTCTGGACTAAGTTCAGTTTACAAAAACAGCCTAGTGTGATCACTTAAAACCATTTTTATTGGTAAAACGATCATTTTGCAATTCCCAGAGTCTCATGGCCTTGATTTCTAAGACTGAATTGAAAATGTAGCAGAATGCTTTTTAAAATCCCAGGGCAAAGACAGAATAGGAAAGATCTGATTACGATCTCTTTTCTTTCCAAGTATAAAGCAATTTATTTTGAATGAAAGCAATACTTTAGTTAATAAATATTTTTATTCATAGAGGTGTTGCATATGTTGTTTCAACTTAGTTTGTAGTTTGGGTTTTGGAGAGGAAACAGTTTTTAAACTTCACCTAGGCTAGATTCGATTCAAAAGGTTTTCAACATGTTAATATATTTGAATTCAATAGTCTTTTAGGTAAACTGGTAGAACACCAATATATCCATCAATTGCTCTGTCGTATTTTATAGATAATCTGCAGCAGGTCTATGCTGGATATTTTCTGCTTCTCCAGTGTACTTGGCAATGTGCTATGCAAGCTAGACCTGTCTAGACTGCAGCAAAGGCTTCCCTTGACCTCTGGCTTCCAGTTGACTTAGACAATAAGAGGAACTGGAGCAGACGACAGGCAGGAAGAGACAGATGACAGTGATTTTCCTCCTGCTGGGACCTTGGTCCTCTCCCTAAGGCCACAGCTGCTGTCTGATGTGAAATAAACTCAACCCCTTCTGCTTCTGCCCTGTGGTTTTAAGACTGTCACTACTCCCCATTTTATTATTCCTTTTTGATTGTCCCTCTCCTGGTCCCTTGTCTGGTGAGTAGTTCCTCCATTAAACTTCCTCACTGTTCCAGTGCACACACACATACAATGTCATAGTTGGGTTTTGCATTTTTGAATTTGGTTTGAGACACAAATTCCGCTTTCATATCATACCTATTTTCACATTTCATTTCAAGTTGTCTGTGATGATTAAAAGAAGGAAAAAAATAATAACATAATTTGAATCTTAAAAATACTGAAAACTTCCTATTCTCTGCCTAATTCTTGCTTGTGCTACTCAGTAAATAAAGTTTATAATCAGATCATCTTTTGTCACTTCTGCAGGAGTTCAGAGATTGCATGACATTCTTGAGATGGAGACAGACAAAGCATAGCTCCAGGTCACGTTGGCACTCTTGGGTTTGTGTGTGTCGTGCATGGTTATGTGCGGAAGATAGGGTCAGGAGGTGAGATGAGGAGACGAAGGAAGGAGCTTCATCAGAGGTGAAATTGTCCAGCCATCTCATTTATGTTCCCAGTGAATCTGAATAGGGGAGCTTTTTAAAATTTTATTTATTTTTTGGTTCTTTTTAGTTATTCATGACAATAGAATCCATTTGATAAAATTTTATAAACATATGATCTATCTTACTCTAATAAGGACCCCATTCTTGTGGGTAGGCATGATGGTAGGGTTCACTGACTTGATTTCATGTTTGTACATAGAAAAATTATGTTAAATTTATTCTACTGTGTTTCCTATTCCTATCCACCCTCACTTTCTTTTGTTCACCTTTGTCTAATCTACTGAATTTTTTTTCTTCCCTCCTCCACATATTGTGGTTTAGCTTCCACATATCAGCAACAACTTTCGACCTTTGGTTTTTAAATTGAGGCCCCAAGATGCAAGTCAGATGAGAGAGGTGAAATGACATGCAGTTTTCTCAGGGACCCCTGTAGTTTGATATCATCTAGAATTATCCTCCCTGTGGTTTAAATCTTTCTGAAATTGAGAAACTTTTATGCAGAAGTTCTTGAATGTTGGGAAAACATGCCCAGATGAAATGTATACATATATATTATATAGAGTGCGTGGAATGCATGAGGGTCTGGCGGAGGTGGTTTCATGCAGCCACTAAATTGTAGGAAAAGTTGCTTCCTCCATCCCACAGAAAACAAAGACATCCCAAATCCTAACATGAAAAAATCCAAACAACAAAAACAACTTTCATAGTAGCCAAGTAAAATTCATTCTTAGAAAATGTTCCCACAGAATAAACATAGTATTTTCTTAAGCCCTGGCCAGTTAAGCACATCCAACTTTAAAGACAGGGGGTGTCCGTTGACAGTGTTGTCCAGAAATGTAGTGTGGGAGGAAAATTTCTGCAAGACTTTGGGAATGTTTCTTTTTTCCCTTTTCATTCCTTTTCCCCCAATTTTGTTTCCTTGGATACTTTAAAATCAAATCCAAATTGTCTTTCACATCGTGAAGGATGATAGACATGTAGATAGTTCTGGGATCTTACTTTCGGGGTTTAAGTGCTTTAGTCAAATAATGAAGTTGAAACAAAACACTTTATTCTGTATCATTTTTATTGGCATGGGAACACAGTTCTCATGAAGACAGACATCTTCCCTGTTCATAGTTTAAAGCTTTCAGTTTATTCTCAGAAGAGATAATAAGGCAGAATTAGCACAAGCTTATACTCCTCTTGTTTTAGACTTAGATATTAAGAGAAAAGTGATCTTGTGATTTTTGGTCTTATCATTTCTTGGCTATCACAAGGATGTTACTTTGAAAATTGCTTGAATTTATAAGAAACAACTCAGATGCAATAGTTTCATTGCTAGTAGCCATAATACAAATGCAAATAGAAGAATGCATACTGTATTGGCTAAGAGATAAGCCACACTGGCTAGTTAGCCTGCTAATTAAAAATCAGCTATAGCACCTATGAGCTCTGTGACTTTGGGTGAGTTAAGAAACCTCTCTGTTTTGTTAGTGGTTTTCATCCATAAAATGGGATTAAAGAGTATCTATTTCACAAGGTTATGGTGGATATTACATGAATTAATATTGCAAAAGCATTTAATGCATGAATGTAATAGGTGTTATATGATGTTGGTTCTTATTCTTAATAGTTCAAAAAGATTTGGGTCTTTGTAAACACTCCAGATTGACTCATTTTTCTTCTCTGCACTTTTAAACATCACCTGCATAAAAATGGTGATTGTTTAAGGTTTTTAACTTACTGAGGGCCAAGTACTGTCACCTTCACAAGCTTGTTTAATCCTTATGGTGAATTTAGGAGGCAGATATGGAATGACAACTAGGTCTTAACTGTGGCATCTTGGTGACTCCACTAAATGGCCCATATGTCTTCACCAAGTGCAGCAATCAAATGAAGACTTAAGACTAGATGATTTGTGTGATCTAATTACAACACCATAGGCATTTGCTATTATTTCTCTTCACCTTCATGTTGCAGAAACCTAGTAAATTTTGAGGTTTGGAGTAGGAACTTGGAACTCTCATTAAGGATTAACATTTTCTACTCACTATTATAATGTTATCATTTTTTCCCTCTGCATCTTGATAACTAGAAATTTCCCTTCAATTAAAAAAAAAAATCTTGAGCTCCTGCCAGCTATTACCATCACCCTGTCAATTGAAATCTTATTTTTCCCAACTCCTTTCTGCTGGCTACAAAGTAGCCTCATTATAACTTGGAGTGCCATCACACTCCACTTGGAGAACAGGAGCACATTCTGGGGAAATCTCAGCTTTTAGAAAGTAAAATCATTTTATCCATTTGTATTCATCAACAGCTCACAGACTGTGAGGAACTTGAGCAGGTTCTTAAAGTATATGGATGATGGAATTCTAAATTTTTATGTTTCCATTCCCCACTGTCTGCCATTATATGCATTAAAATTTGGTAATTGTGTTTTTAATGATGATTTCTAATGCATTTGAAGTATTTTGAAGACTTTGGTAGGCCTTTAAAAATAATGAGACATAAACCCTTAGACCAATGATTCAAAATGCTTTAGTGTACTTTAGTCACATCTTAAAGTTGCCAGATCCCCATTACTTTTTTCTGTTTTTTTTTTTTTTTGTTTGTTTCTTTATGTGTCAATTTACTAGAAATGAAAACATTCACATTAGTATGATTCCACATTTGCACACCTCGAGTATTCAAATCTGAGGAAAGTAATTATGTAAATATGTCTCATGCTTAACTGTAACATTTAAGCATTCTTTCATACAGAAATCTAATTCAAATATGCTGGGAAAGAAATCTTCATTTTGATTATTTGAGGTAATATTAACTTCCAAATAAACATCAAGTGCTCTGGTCTAGTTTTTCTTTCTTTCTTTCTTTCTTTTCTTTATAGCTTTCAAAATTTGCTTTTATGGTACCTATTATTTCCAGATGACAGGACATGGTGCTGAAAAATATGGGAAAATATGGTTAGACTAATGGGTTTCCTGCGGACAAAATCATTCTGAATCATTTAATGCGGCTTCTATATTATCTCACTGTTGATTAAAGCAGAGGCAAATTACAGTACTGGAGTCTCTTTAAGAGAAATTATCTGATGAACTGGTTCCAGAAGAGGTGGAGAAATGCGACAGGGCTGTGGACTAGAGGAGTAGAGGGGCACCATTTACAAGCAACGCCTTCCTGAGACGCAGTCTTGAGCAGTGGGTTTGTATTTCAGATTGGGGTATCACTCTTATCACAGCACATGCATGTCACTTTGTTATCTGAGCTGAATATTGCTTTTCAACTTTCTTAATTTATAAATCTCCACAGTCCCCTCATAAATAAAGCTTCCAAACCAGAATTCCTTGGTTGGTTTTCTGTATACAGGAAATTAAAAATGGCTTCTTAGAAAAGAAGGATGTCAGAGGAGAACAGGAAAGAAAGGAAGGAAATGTGTCAGAGTTGATTAATTATTGGAGTTAAAAATATATCCATTATAAATGGTAGTAGAACAGTGATTTAAAAATGCATTTTAAATGATGACGGCTTTATGATTTGGATGTCATTTGCTCAACACAGAGATCCTAATGTTGATTGATGGGCTTATAGATGTCTTCTTTGGGATTTGGCAGACAAAACTGATGTCTATGCATTAAATCAAATGCTTCCACATCTTTTAGTTCTATTATAACACTTAAAGCATCATTCACAATGATCTGAAAGACTCATATCCCAGGGTTGTGACAAATGAAATCCACTTATCTCATCCAGATTATATGACTATTTTCCCAACCCCGTCTTAATATATGCCTTCTGAAGCTATCCATAATAATTTCAGACTCTTTTTTCTGTTTTTATGCATTGGTATTTTCCCCCACATATTTTGGCATTTGATTAATCTTCCTTGAATTGTCATCAGTTACCACTGGTAATTTTTATGGTGCCTCATGCATTTGGCAACATGAAGACAAAACCTACTTATGCTTCACTCTGTTATGGTTGCAAGGTTGCTGTTAAGAAAAAAAATAATGCAGAAAAGGCATATGCCAAAGACCAATTATACATAAGAGTAAGGAAAGAATAATATAAACTATATAGGACAGAATTTAAAGAACTTACTTCTAAAATAATGCTGGAGCCGAAGAGTCCATATTAAGTTTGAGAGTACTATCACTGACTTTTTTAAAAAGTAAAATTAGTAGGCAGCAAGAAAATAATATCTAACATGGAATGTTGTTTCTAGTTTTGATTCTCCTAAAATCAATTCAATCCAGGCTAAATGGAGGCATAATTTGATTTTTCTGAGTGAAGGGTAGATTCCCACACTTCTTGAATAGTAGTTCCATATGGATTGGTATTGTGGAAGCTGAATTTGAGAATGTTTCTGGATTAATCCATTTAGCATATCTGAGTTGCCAGAGAAAGGGTTGACATAACTTTTATAAATGTAATACTTATCATGCTCATGTGTTTATTTCCCTCCCAGATTTGAGATCCTTGGGAAGGAGAGATTATGTCTTATTCTGTATTGCTTCACTTCCTAGCAGAACACCTGGCATATAGCAGACATTTTCATAAATATCTGAAAAACATTTCTGAGTAGGAGGCATAATATAGTACAAATGTTCTGCCTTAATATAAAGCATTAATTTCTTTATTGATTACTCATTCATTTATTCATTGATGATATATCAAATATCTACCGTAACAATATAAAATATATCTGAATGACTAAATTTGTATCTAGGGCTAAAGATGCCAAGTGAAGCACATTTTTATTTTTAATTTTTTTTTTTTATTTTTGGTACCTGGGATTGAACCTAGAGGTGCTCAACCACTGAGCCACATCCCTAGGCCTTTTTTATGTTTTCTTTAGAGACAGGGTCTTGCTGAGTTGCTTAGGGACTCACTAAGTTGCTGAGGCTGGCTTTGAACTTGTGATCCTCCTGGTTCAACCTGTTGAGCTGCTGGGATTACAGGTGTGTACCAACATGCCCAACTTGAACCACGATTTTAAATTAACTATAAGAGGAGGCTTGTACTATTATTTTAGAAACTAAAATTCAAGACATTGTATTGGGTAGACAAAATATAAATACAATTTTTGTTAATACTTAAGGGTTTTTCTGAAAACTATCGTATAGCTACTAACTAGAAAAAGGATCAGTAAAATGTGCCTGTGAGTCAAAACTTGTTTGAGGCCTAGGTTTTATCTGAATACGACTATATCATTAATTTACATATCCTGAATAGCAATGAGGCAGAGCTGAACCCTTAAGACAAATATCAGGAAAATTGGAAATCCTAAGATTTCTAGCCTATTACAAAATGTCAATCCAAACTAGAACAGACTCAATAGTAATCTTTGTAGAGGTGTTGTTCAGCATAATTATTCAGAGCTGGAGTAATTTAAACAATCACTTAACTTCTCTGAGCTTTGGCACTCTCATCTAGAGGATGGGAATTGTAGTGTGTGGACATAACTCTTCATGCTAAGTCAAGTCCTAAGGAAACTAGTTCTCCAATGTAACTCTTAATCTACTGCTGGTGTGGAGTGTGTCTTTCAGGGAATGCCCTTGAATGACAGAATTTAATAGAAGTACATCTGACCAAAAGGCAAACAATGTTTCCATTCTTTTTAAAAAGAAACTTGTCTAAAGATCTTTTTAGTCTTGCTAGTGAATTTGAACACTAATTTACAAATTCTATAAACATGAACCTTTTCAGATAGTGGGAACTTGTTCTCTTGTTGACATCGTTGTTAATGGCAATAATGATATTCGGTACCATTTTGGGACTGGAAATGCACAGGGCATGATGTTAAGTGCTTTACACATATTTTGGCACTTCTCAAGATAAACCTATGAGATAGGCATTTTTATTTGATTTCAGATAAGGATTCTGAGAGTTGAGGGGAAAAATGATTTGTGCAAATCACTCAACCAGGAAGTAGGAAAGTAAGCATTTCAAACCATATCTAGCCTAAAAAGGCAAGGTTTAGAGCAATATTCCATCATGCCTCCCAGTGCTGTTCCTGGAACCCTCTCCTCCTGCCTTCCAATAATTGACATTCTCATTCTTGTTCCTTCATTTTACCCTGAGACTTCAGGACAAGATTGGGACATATTCTCAAAAAAATCTATGATCTTAGTGATTTCATTAGGAAAAGTAAAGAAACCCCAATTTTCCCTAGATTTCATACTAAATACATTTATTTTACAGCACACCGAGCAAAAATCAAATGAAATGCAGAGAAACTGCTATACTGTGCCCAGGAACAACCACAATTCAGAAAAGACATCATGAATAATTGACACTTAGAACCTCAAAACTCCATCAGGTAGCCATGAAGATTCATTAGGCCATTTCATTAACCTTGCTTTAGCAAGACCTTTGCATGCTTGAATTTTTATCCTTATTTGTAGAGTTTGGGCAGAGTTTTAGTGTTCTGTGTAAAGCAGCATTCTTCCATTTGACTAGTATGTAGTCTCATCAGTCTAATTGCTAAGACAAGCAAGTGATGATAATCAACAATTATAGCATAGTTTGACAAGTCAAGTGAGGAAGGTATGGAGAATTTGGTGACAGATGTATTATTGCATTGAAAGGATCAGGGGGCATAGTAGGTAGAATACATGAATTCTCTACAGGCTGCTTCTCAATGAAAAAGTAGGCAACATTTTTGCATTTGTCTCAAGGTTTTCTTTTTGTGAGAACTTTTGCAACCAATGTTTAACATTCCTAGGTTTAATATAGCTTTTTACTAAAAGTATATAAATACAGTAAGAAGATATAAATATTTCTAGTTGCACACCTATTATGAACTGAATAATATCTATCCCAATTTTGTATGTTGAGATTTGAACCCACAATTGACCATCCTTGTATATGACCTTGAAGGACTTAATAAGGTTTATGTGGGTTTAAGAAAGGGGCTTTAATTTGATAAAGCTGGTGTCCTCAGAGGAAAAAGAGATACCAGACATCTCTGTCCATGGATGATAAGGGAAGGCTGTGTGAGAAATCAGCAAGATGATAGCTGTCTATAGGCTGAAAAAAGAGCCCTAAATGGTAACCAAACCAACTGACACTGATCAGCGACGTTCAGCCTCCAGAACTATGAGAAAATAAATTTCTGTTATTAAAGACACCTGACCTACATTATTTTATTTTGGAAGACTGAGGTGACTAAAGTACTTCCATCGTAAACAAGAATTCCATTCCTAATGGCTTTTGAATTAGAATTAGGAAATGTTGATTGTTACATAAGACATCACTACTGAAGATTTCCTTTATAAAAGTTTAAAAGTCATAAAGAAAAATAGTCTATATATAAACAAATTTTTTTTCCCACTGCCCTTGTAAGTGGTAATAAGTTTTATCCTTTGAAGAGTTTTGTTATCTGATTTCTCAGTATAAGTATTTTTGATTACTAAAAAGATATTTGGTGTTTCAAAGAGCCTAAGTATTCAGTCACATAAACATGTTTAACATCCCATAATTCTGCACTTTAATGAAAGAAGACATCATGATAGACTAATATAAAAATTTCCCTGCTTTTGTTGCTGAGAGAGTTACCTGGAAAACTTTTTTTTTTTTGCAGTGCTGGGGATTGAACCCAGGGCCTTATGCTTGCAAGGCAAGCACTCTACCCACTGAGCTATATCCCCAGCCCCAAGAGTCACTTTTTTGATGGTTGTTGGTATAAAATATTATAGTTTCTCCAACTGCTTACCAATATCTTCTGGAATTCCTCTCGTATTTTCCATTATTTTAATAGATTTATCACACCTTAAGTTTGGATCACCTTAGTCAAATGAACTGCACATATGAAGCATTTGAACCAAGCAGCTACTTTGATTATTGCTATTTCTTTTGAAAGATTATAGTTAATATTTTAGGAGCTAGACAGGGTAGCCTTAGCAACCAAAATAGTCCTGGACCCAACTCAGGGGTGAATGTGGTCAGGGGATGTAAAATTTGGTCACTCCAGTACAGGATGATTTGAACTGAGGTTTAATTTGAGATTTAGTTTCCACTTTGCAAACTCCTGGTGGAGAGTTTTAGGTCCATATAACATAAGGCTTATTTGTGTAACTCGGGGTCATCTGAGTTTGATCCTGCCAGGCTGTTCCCTTTGGACTTGAGTAGAATGAAATTTAAGTGTTGAATTCATTGTTTACATATATATTTTCCCTCAAATTTTGTGGTCTCTATGTTTAAGGAAAATAGAGATCTCTTTGTTTAAGGAAAATGGTTTTATACTTTAAATATTTTTATGTGGTGTATAAATATGGCCTATTTTTATTTTTCACATATTTTGGCAATATCTCAAAGTATTATATGTCAGTCATAATAGGGACATATGATGATTTAAGGATATTTTTATAAATCTTTAATATGTCTGAAGAACAGAGATCATGATGTTTCTGAGGAATAGCACTGAGATACTTTAAAAAATATATTATTAGGAGGGATTATGTGTTGCTCAAGCACCTTCACACTCTGGCCTTGGTTTACCTTTGGATTCATCTCAAGCCACCTCTTAAGGCACGCCATTCCTAATCACAGCTGAGGATTTCCTGTCTCAGTGGGAAGCAACACTTTGAATGACTCCATACCATTTCTAGTACCGTTTCCTCTGCTTGGAATGCCAACCCAGTTCGTTTCGTTTCATCCGCCATTTTTCACTTGATCAATTCCCATTTGCCCTTTTAAACATTCCTCAAGTATCAGTACTGCCTTCTATGACCCTTCCATGCAGAATTAATTGGCCTGCCACAACACCAAATACATCTTTCATTATGAATTATTTACTTGCCCATCTCATCCATTAGTGCACGGGTCCTTCAAAGGCAAGGAGTGTGCTTTATTCCTCTTGTGTTCATTCTGTGGGCTTTGTGCTGAGCTTGGCATATAGTAAGCACTGCATAAATATTTGGTCACTAGGTCTATGGTCCCAGATTTGCTAATTCTGCAGTTTCAACTTTAAAAGGTTATAAAACACACACACACACACACACACACACACACACACACACACATGCACACACACACAGTAGAGTTGATTTAGGGAGCACACTTGAATTACAATAAAATTCACTCTGAATATGTTAGTATAGGAGGCATGATTGGTTTCATCATCTTGGGAATAAAGTTACATCATTTTAATGTTGAGATCTTTTTTATCTCAATTAGTAAGAACCAATTTCTATCCCTTGGGTCTTCCCTCTGCCTCTGAATTATTACTGATATTCAGGGAGCAGATTTTCATTCAGTCTGTCTCATTTATCGGAAGCCAAAATTCAGACACATGCACAATTGAGACATCACAGCTAGTCCTAGAAAATGGTCACAAAGAAATTGGGGGGAGGTGTCATTTTTTTTATTCATTGTGTCATTTTTTTTCTTATCTATTATACATAACCTAAAATTTATTGTTCTTTGTTCATTTTGTGGAGCTAGGGAATGAACTCAGGGTCCCTCTGCCCCTGAGCCACACATCCAGTCTTTTTTATTTTATATTGAGACAGGATCTTGCTAAGTTGCTGAGGCTGGCTTCCAGTTTGCAGTCCTCTTGCTTTGGTCTCCCTCATGACTGGAATTACAGGCATGGACCTCCACTCCCAGTTAAATTTACCATTTATTGACGTGTGTAACATGGTGGCTTTAAGTACATTCATACTGTTTTGCAACCATCACAATTATCCATTTCCAGAATTTTTTCATCATCCCAAACTGGTGATATACCCATTAAAGATCAACTCACAATTCCCTCACTTTCCCCAGCTTATCATAACCACTTTTATACTTTCTATGAATTTGACTATTTAGCCCCTCCTTGGTCTCAAACTTCCTGTCTTGCTGAATGATTCTTCTTTTAACAAGCCCTCCTGCCACAATGTGATGTAGTCAAGAGGGTCTCACCTGAGGCCAAATAGATAGGGCCACCAATTTTGGACTTTCAACCTCCAAAAGTGTGAGCTGAATCAATCTCTTATTTGTATATTACCCAACCTCAGGTACTTTGCTATAATAATGGAAAATGGACAAAATAGGTACTACATCCTAACTTAGCCTATTCTGACTGATAAAATTCAATAATCACTTGTGGAATAGACATTATTATAAATGAGAAGTACAAATACTATTATTCAACTTCAGGGATACTGACAAAAGCATTTACCAATCCAGATACTTTCCACTCTTAATCTAGTGAAAGATTATTTTAAAATGTATATAATGTTAAATTTTGTAGTTGAGATTGCCAAGCACAATAACATGCTGAGCAAAGACTACACTTTGCTATAAACCTGACAGACATTGAAACTTTGCTTTAATTTTTAAATTATGTGAGGTAACATGTTTCACTGCAGAATTTCCATCATTTAAAAAACCTTTCTTATTTCATGTATCCCTTTATTCTGTGTACTAATTGCATAACTTTGGGACATGGAATATAATGTATCTTTTGTCTCATCTCACAAATATATTATTCTATTTTTACAAGACTAGTTTTTCATTCATCTCATTCACTTAGTGATAAATTCATTCAGCAGCACTTTTGAATGCCTAATTTATGTATGATGTTTGGTACTAGAGGTTAAGTGTGTGTGTATGTGTGCACACGTGTGTATGTTTCCAAGGGGTATACTAGTTGATGAATATTGCCTCATTGCCTATTTATTTATTTTTGGTACTGGGGATTGAACCCAGAGATATTTTACCACTGAGCAACATCCCCAGTCATTTTTACTTTTCATTTTGAGACAGAATCTCTCTAAGATGTGGAGCATCTCCCTAAGTTGCTGAGGCTGGCATCAAATTTTCATTTTCTTGCCTTAGCCTTCTAAGTCACTGGGAATACACACATGTACCACCAGGCCCAGCTAGACTGAAGGATCTTACATTCTAACATAATGGACAGTCACAATGGCCTTCAAACTCTGGAATCACCAAATTATAGTTGTAGGTCAATATTTTCAGTGAAATTATAGTCATTTGGACACTAAGTGGTCACATCTTCAAGCCTGTGCAATTCAATCACAAAAGAGAAATCCTGTCTGAAAAGAATGTGCCACTTTACTCAGTGAGGGTACAGGGTAGTTGTGAGGTTGTGGCTGGGCCACATTACCTGGAAAGTTATAAAAGCATGGTGAGCAGAGTTCTTAGAAGAGTAGATAGTACTTAGTGACAATTAAGAAAGGTTTTCCAATCAGCTGTCCAGATGAATCACAAACTTCTATTTTGTGGAAAGTCAAAGGCACATATGGCTCACACCAGAGCCTCTCCATCAAGCTTCTGTTCCTTGTACTCTGCTACAACTGCTTGCTCAGATATCTCCAAGAGCTCCTAAATGTAGATCATTGTATTATTTTTCAAATTAAGCATATGATTCTGTGGTCCCAGTGTATCTCTTGAAATTCCCCTGGCTTCCCTGCCCTTCTTTTTCTTATTTATCATGCATGGAAAGCTTTCCAAAATATTAGTGCTTGGCCTTTTTTTCTCCCTTAATTGTTGTCTCACTTGAGTGTGCATTTGTTTATAAGAATAAAGCTCTCACCTTCATGTCAGTGACTCCTAAATCAATATCTATATGAATTAAATCTCTTAAATTCAACCCCAGTGTTTCTGATTAATGGGTGTGTCATCTAGAGATTATTTAAATATTTCAGAATTAAATGTCTCAAAAATTAAATCCTTTTTATTTCTCTCACAAATTGAGCCAAGTGCCTAAGACTATAAGTCTCCAAATCATGTTCTTAAAGTTAAGACTCTGACATAATTTAGATAATCTTGTATTCAAATGTCAACTTCACTCTAAAAACTGTTAGCATCCATTTTTTGGCAACTATTTCATCCGTATGTTTATATTAATTATTAATGCATGTAGAATGTGTTCTGTAGAGTTGGATACAGTGTCATTGCTAAACAATGGTTGTTTTTATTAATAATTAATATCATCCTCATGTTTAAAATCAGAAATCACATACTCTTACTTCTACCCTTAAAGCAGTTCCTACATTAATTCTCTCCACTTAGCCATTTTCACTTTAACTTCTTTGCATATATAGAACATATTATATATAACATTTTATATATATATATATATACATATATATATAATGGAGAAGTAGACATTTGATTTAGATGTTTTACACATGGGCAGAGATAAACAGCAAAGGAGATGAGGTGCATTTTAGGTGAGAAAAAGCATCAAGATAAGGAAATGAGCATTGTCTCAAGTGACAAGAAAAGAGTTGGAGTTGCCCGATGGTGTAGATTTCAGGGAGAGGAAGTGTGCGTCTGTAGAGTTCAAAATGGATCTGCTCTGTAGGCATCTGGTGCTTTCTTCCGTGGACATGAGGGGTGAGGGAAAATGTTTTATTAAAGAAGGGTCATTTTCAAATTTGTGATTCAGGAGCAGACATCTGGCCTCAGATGTGATCTAATGGAAGGGACAGGCATTTGGAGGCAAGGGTCGGCGGTTACTGAAATCACACCATTGGTAGATGATGTTTTGTTAGTCATGAAGAGAAATCTAAGAAAGCAAGGAATGATTTAAGAGGAGCCAGAACATTTTAGAGAGTGGACCCCAGTCTCCCAGGGAAGGGAGAAACAAAAAGTTAGACTCAGAAAACCTGGATTACAGAAAAGTTATCAAGATCAGAAATTTGAATATGAAAGAAGAATATGAAATTTGAATATGAAAGTAGTTACTGGAACAAGCTTATCATGTGAGCTCATGGACTCAGGAAAAAGGCAGGAACACAATTGGTAGAACCATGTCCACAAAACCATCCTATATTTATGCAGAATTCTACTATACGCATATGATATCTTTCTCAAGATAGTACCCACTGCATATATCACATCACAAGGGATCATAAACAAAGTAATAGTTAAGACCTGTTATATGAGACTGTAAGCTCTCTGATATGTCACGTCATGTTATGTTAATAGATTTATTCTATTTCTGAGACTTGAACAATGTGAGGTGCTCTATCACTGATTTAATGAACTAGATGAATAAATGAATGAATAAGTTTGTGTTGTAACTCCTGATGCCCTCCAGAGGAAAGACATTGGAGCAAATTATAGGCTTTTGTTATGGTTTTAACTTTAGGCATATAATAATGTAAAGTTGAAAATCTTTATCTGATTAAATTAGAGATTTATTAAAAGCAATTTATCACTGAGTTATTATAAATAGTGACAGAGATTTAGGTAACCCCTGTGAATGATAAAGGGGGAGGGAGAAAGAAAGAGCAGGCTAGACCTTCAGGATTTCTTCAGGGAGTTCTGAAAGCTTTCCTTCAACTGCTATAATTTGTACCCTGGAAACTTTAAAGATCAAATTTGAAATATGAATTTTCCACTATGCTTCTGTTGAATGTTTCTATTGGATGGAAACCAGGAGTTCAGGACTGGCTATTATTGCAGAAGTCATACAGTGATTTTATAGACCAAGGATGATTGTAGGACTGGAATACTAGTGCAAAGCAGACCAGTGAAAGAAACATTGTTACCTGTTTACTATGTGTTACAGTAGTTTGAGGGGACAATGAAGAAGACTGTCTATTTTTTAAATGTGCGAGAATGTGGTTATTTGCTTTCTGATAGAATTTAAAAATTTGAAGTTGCTTTCTGATAGAATTTAAAAATTTGAAGTAATACAAAAAATAGTATTCCAATTTAAATGGGGCCTTAATATAAAGATAGCAAACCAGTGTTTAAATTCCTATCTCAGACCACCATGTTGTCTGCTTTGTGGGGTTACTCTGCCTTCAGTTATGTTGGGTAACATTCTCGACACACAAGAATGTTACCTGTATTTTAATCACATTTCAGTTATTGCATCTATAAGAAAGACTTAAATAAAAAATAACTTAAAATTTCTTCTTGGATTTAGACAGATTCATTTCCAGGACTGTGTAGTGGTATACAAACTGCAGGATCTTCCAGTGCAGACTACATATGAGTCAGTAAGAACCATTTTTGTCACTTGGAGGTGGTTGTCACCCTCTACATATTCCAACTGCAAGTCAAAGCTGCTGACACTTCTTTCTTGCTACCTTTATGACCTTCTATGTCCCCTGGATTCTGGAACATATCAAGGATAAAGTGCATAAAGGTGAATATGTGAGTCTGTTTCTAAACTTGGTTAATGAATTCAGAAGGAAGCCAGCAACACAAAAATTCCTCTACAAACTCATATTTTAAACAGAATAATCTAGAGGTTTTACAAATGAGCATAACCTACCTATTTCTTAAGGGAAATGTAACAATGTTAATAGTTATTTGCTTTTTTTTCAATAGGTTTATAGAAGTATATGTAGTTCAGAACCTATAAACTCATCAACTTCCATAGGTCTAATATTCTCAGGAAACTTAGGAATGCTTTGGTAGTAAGAGATGGTATATTTTTCCTTTGCCTTCTATACAGTTGATATGCCATACTTCACATTGAGCTGAGTTACCATCTCAAATAATAAAATTAAGTACATAAACATATAGAGCCAGTTTTGTTAAAAAGACTCTGAAGAGGTATTATATGGAATGCTTATTCTCAGAGGTTCCTGTATAAGTCAACAAATGCTTCCTGAAAGTTTGCTCCATACTCAAAGATAGCAGTTTGATCCTTGTCAGATGAAATTATAATGGAATGCCAACTTTTTTTTTTGATCATTGACACAAAAGGAGTGTTAGTATAGTCTTTCTCTTGACCTTCTCCAAGCAACCCAAGTAGTCATTCAAGAAAAGGAATTCCAAAATACCTTTACTAATTATTCCATCTTTTTTCTCCTGTTAGATATATTAGTTTATTTGTATTGCCATAACAAAATACCACAGGCTGGGTAATTTTGAAGAACAGAAACTTTTTCCTGCATTTCCAGAGTCTGGGAGGTATAGGTTCAAGATACTGGCCTCCAATGAGGGCTACTCTGAGTTCTAACCTAGCATCTTGTTGCTGTGTTCTCTGAGGGGGAAATGTTGTGTCCATTACAGCAGAAGGTATAAAGGTCAAACAGGGAATTAGTTTCCTCTGCCAGGGATTTTTATAAGGACACCTAATCCTTTTCATGAAAGCAGAGCCCTCCGACTTGACAACCCCCAAAAGGCCACACTGCCTAACACTGCCAAGTGGACAACACTTGAATTTTGAAGAAGGCCCTTCAAACTATAGGAGAAGGAAGAGACAGAACTGCTGGAACTCTGGTGAATTCTTCTATGGTTGAGATCCTGAGTACAGAGAGCTGTGCAGGGCTCTCTATTCATATGTTAAAACCTTAAACAAATTTTATTCCACGAATGCATGATCACATCACAATGAATCCAGATATTATGTGTAATGCACTAATAAAAACATCAAAACTTTTTAAACAAAGCAAATTTACCATTTCTTTTCTCACAGAAGTAAATATACCATGGCAATCTCAAATTTATGTTCAGTGGATTAGGATATCTTAAATACTTATCTCAGGGTAATACAGTGCCATCTATTCTTTACCTCTAGGAAGTTTCAAATAACTCACTTGCAGAAACTCCACTGCCAACTTTTCTTTTGAGCAATAACCACCCTATTAGATTGCAACATTTTAAAAGAATATAAAAGATAATGTTTTAACATCTTTTTTATTTTTAAAATTTTATACTCTTTAATAAAATTATCTTTTATTTTTAAAAAAACATAAAATGTTAAACTAGCAATATATTGCTTAATGAAAATTAGAGGGATGGTTAATAGAGCTTCTTTTCCTGAGGACCTGGTATTTTTACTACCAATTAAATTTTATAATATTTCTCAGGAGATATTGGGATGCATGATGCATCCATTGGATGCTACATTCTTATGCAATTTTATGTTTCTAATGTAGTGTTAATTATGTTAAAATTGCAGCACATTTTAAATAATCTGAATGTATCAAAAACACTTTTACTAAAGAATTCAAATCTATACATTTGGGTCTTCAGATAATTTTAAAACATGTTTAAAACCATATCCTGTGACCTATACACACAAGTATCTCTGTGCTACAAAGATGATAAGAATATGCTTGTAACATCTAGTTTCATATGAAAGACAAACAGTATTAACAACTTTATTTCTTCTTTGTTTTTATTATATCAGGGATGTTAAGTATGAAAATGTAAAAGTGACATAGTTTTTTTCTGTAAGAAGTTAAGAATAATCATATTTTCATACCCCCTCCTGAATCAAAATGCAGTCTGTAAAAGAAAAAAGAAATAATTAAAAAAAGAATAACCTAAAACGCTGTTTATGTCCATTATACTTAAGATTTCCATAAATGTTTAGTATATAGTCTTTCTCATTAACAAAGAGACAATAGCCATCATGTAATTTTTAATTCAACAATTTATGCTTTATGAGAGGGACTAGGTGTTCTCCAGAAAGACTTTGATAAAGGACATTGATATTACATAAAAGAAAGCAACATAGAAATCTACATTTAAATAATGTATCTTTCTTATGTATAAACTTATTAACTTCAAGGCAAGAAATGGACTTTAAGCACAATGTAAATAATATTTTATAATGACAAATATTAAATCTGACATTTAATTTTCTATGCGCTCTTCAAAGGATTTTATATGTAGTATTTCATTTAATCTCTGTGACCACATTATAAGGTAGGTTTCATTGCCTTCATTTTGTATACAAGAAGACTGACGTTTGGTTAGGTATGTTGTCCTAAATCATAGAATGAGTCAATAATCAGAACCCAGATAATTAAACTGCAGAGCCTCTGTTCTTTCTTGAATTCTCTTCTTTTCATGATAGTACCAATCTCTCGAAGGCCTAAGCATTTTATATCCACATTTTATTTAATCGGTTGATTGAAAATCTATGGAATTATGTCCAGAATATGGACTTTTGTTTCACATGGACTTCACTTTCAATTCTTACTCTAACTCCTTTCTTCTGTGTGATTTGGGGAAAGATTCTTAAATTCTCTGAGTTTATTTCCTTACTGTAAATGTAGCTGTCATGCAGGTCTCATATTACTGTTTAAGATGAAATGAAATAACATATGATGACCTGCTCATAGAGAATATAGAAACCATGCTAAGGAAATGAACAGACACTTCACAGAAGAAGATGTACAAGTAATCAACAGATATATGAAAAAATGTTCAACATCCCTAGTAATAAGGGAAATGCAAATCAAAACTACCCTAAGATTTCATCTCACCCCAATTAGAATGGCGATTATCAAGAATACAAGCAACAATAGGTGTTGGCGAGGATGTGGTGAAAAAGGAACACTCATACATTGCTGGTGGGGTTGCAAATTAGTGCAACCACTCTGGAAAGCAGTGTGGAGATTCCTCAGAAAGCTTGGAATGGAAACACCATTTGACCCAGCTATCCCACTCCTTGGCCTATACCCAAAGGACTTATAATCAGCATACTACAGAGATACAGCCACATCAATGTTCATTGCTGCTCAATTCACCATAGCCAGATTGTGGAACCAACCTAGATGCCCTTCAGTTGATGAATGGATAAAGAAACTGTGGCATATTTATACAATGGAATATTACTCCGCAATGAAGAATGATAAAATTATGGCATTTGTAGGCAAATGGTCGAAATTGGAGAATATCATGCTAAGTGAGATAAGCCAATCTCAAAAAACTAAAGGACGAATGATCTCGCTGATAAGCGGATGAGGACATATAATGGGGGGTGGGACGGGCTAGCATTAGGTTTAGGGTTAGGTTTAGAGTTAGGCTAAGGAGAGCAGTAAGAATGAAGGAAAGAAGGACTGTGTAGAGGGAAAAGAGGGGTGGGAGGGGTGGGGAGGGGTGGGAGGGGTGGGGGGGAGGGGAAAAATATAATAAACATCATTACCCTATGTAAACGTAAAAAAAAAAATAAATTAAAAAAAAAAAAAAAAGGCAGGATGGATTATGGGTACACTTTTTTACTTATGGACTATGGGTATCCATATTTAAACATATAAATAATCAAACATGTATTTATATAATTATGTAGATTCTTTATATGTGTCCGTGTATCCCAAATACCATTAATACAATAAAAATCATAAAAATTAAAAAAAAAAAAAAAAAAAAACTGGCTAATTTTTAACTTAAATAAGTTTTATCACACACACAACATTTCAGTGCATAGTTGATCTAATTATCATATTCCAACACACGAGAATCAGCTGCCTACTACATATGGACTCCTGAGATAGCCCAAATCTAACTGAAGATGGAAAAGTATTGGTAACTAACCACAAAGCATTTTGATTCCTTTTCTGAGTTTTGGGGGGCCCTGTAGCATTTATTTGATTCTTATAGATTTACCCTGTGGATTTTTGATTGAAGTAACTAGATTGGATTGTGATACAGAGTGTTTCAGGTTGACCTACTAATTGACCACTGTTCATTAAGTCAGATTTTCAGTCATGTCTAAATATAGAAAAGATTTATTAAGTTCTCATTAAATGTACAGAATATCTAACTATCATAATTCTATGTATATAGTTTTAGTTCCTGAATTGAGACTTATTAATAGGAAAAATTCAGGTGAGTAGATGTTCAATGGACCCTTTTTGATACATAAGGAAATGGACAGATTTTTGTGAATATATGATAGAATCTCTTTGTTGAGCTGAGGAGATAACCTCTACATACTCGAGAAAGCAACTTGGTTTGTAGGAATAAACCCCTATGAATAATTAATGGTTATAATGAATGATAATAAAGAGACTTAGATGATACACTGTGGTCAGGAACAGATAGGTGAAATGTTGGATGGGCAATGGGGTTGAGGTTTCTTCTGAGCAATGAGTGGTTAGAATTTAACTAGAGAGGGGAGACAGGAAAACATGCCAGGTGAGACAACTGGCATGAGCATATGTGGAATCATGTTAACTTTGGGGGTCAGGAGTAGGAGTATCCAACCAGGCAGGAGGTTGGGGAGTGTTTGTGGTGGAGCGCTGTTGGTAAGGTTGCCTGTAAGAGTAGATTTGGTAGGGAAGGTCTTGTTTGTCCCAATTCACCCTTTGGTAGTAACTTCCTGGTAGTGAGGTCAGTGCCAGCTTCAGCCCTTTTGGAACAGGTCCACATCAGAAGAAATTGTGGAAATGGAGACTAAGGAAAACACTCCCTTCTGGTGACTCAGAGCCTTCGGGTGTACTGTTAATAGCGGGGTCTGGACTGCTCTTCAGCCTCAACTCCTCCCCTAGGCAGGTCTGTTTCTGCAGCGTGCTGAGGCCATGAACTGCTTGACATTCCTTCTTGCATCCCAAGGGCCGAATGAGTAATCAGATGAATAAGCAAATCTTAGGCAAAAAAAATGAATAGATGATAACTAATTGCTTTAAATAATTAATCAATGAAGTGCTTACTGAATGATTTTTATAGATGGCTTTATGTTAGTCATTAGAAGAAAGGGAAAAGTCGAGGGCACTTGCTTTTGACATATTTTCTTTTATATAAATATATATGTGTATTTCATGTCACTTGGAATGACTATTCAAATTGTCTACCTAAATCTAGTTGACATTCTGGGGAGACTATTTATTGCTGCTTTGCTATGGTATAGACACAAAAAATTCATAATGGGTAAGGAGATCAATTCTGCCTCAAACTGATTTTGAATTTAGGTTCTCATTCTCTCGGTTGTAAAATATTGGTCAACCTGTCTCTCTCTCTCTCTGTGCATCAGTATTTCCAGACAGGATTAAAAAAAAGAAAACTGAAATTTGTTTTAAAGTTTATTGTCCTTCATATTTCATTTTGTAAATATACAAATAAATAAAATAAATTAAGGACTATTCAAGTGAAAGACTACTTTTAGAAGTGGTAAGGAAGAGAAAGATGGATTCCATGAATTCTTCTGAACACAAGCCAAAAATAGTTCATGGAACCATATAAAGAAATGGGCAGTTCTTCTCCTCAGCTCAGGCAGAGTGTATTTCAGAAACAACGAAGAGAAAATGAGAACATTTCCACAATGCTGCTATTTGATATTCTCAGATTTGAGAACTTGACTCTCACCTGAAAAAAGTTTTTCTCTATAGGTAGTCAACTCAATCTTTTATCTCCCTTTAACCTGAGGAGAATCACATTTCTATGGGAAATCTTTATTTTCCATGACACTAGAAATTAGTTGATAGAACAGAAATCACTATAGTTTGGATTTTGAATGTTGCCCAAAGGCCCATGTGTTAAGGGCCAGCATGGCACTATTAGGATGTTGTGGAAGCTTTGACAGAAGAGGTTTGTGAGGGGTCTGTAAGTTATCAGGATCACGCCTCTGAAGGGTGTTGAGGTTTGGAACCTGGGGCTTCCTTCCTGGTCTGTTTCACTGCTGTGAGTAAATGATCTGAGCAGCACAGTTATAGAGGAGGAAAAGTTTATTTGAAGGCTCACTATTTCAGAAGCCTTAGTTCATAAAAGGCTGAAAACCATTCCTTGGTGTTTGAGGTGAGGCTGAACATCATGGCAGAAGAGTGTGGCAGAGGGAAGTATCTTGCATCATCAGGAGAGAGAGAGAGAGAGAGAGAGAGAGAGAGAGAGTGTGTGTTCAGGTCTTATCCAGCCATACCCTACCACTTTGGTTACCACTCAGGTAACTCAGGTAATCCCTATCAGGAGATTAAATCACTGGTTGAATTAAGACTCTTACAAACCAATCATTTCTCCTCTGATCATTCTGACATTGTCTTACACGTGAGCTTTTGGGGGACACCTCACACTAAAACCATAACAAACTACTTGCTACCATTAGGTTGTGCTGCCTTGCTTTAGGCTATAAAGCAGTGCGGTCGATGGATCATGACCAGGAAATTTCAAAACTATGAGACAGACTATTTTTTTCTCTTTATACATTGATTATTATATTAGGCATTGTGTTTGATGAAAAGCTCACTAACAGAAAAATAGATGTCTATCTTCTGAGGTATTAGATTACCTAATTTTATATTACAGTGGAATAGAAGAATATGGCTTTGGAGTTTCAACTTCTTCTGACATTAAAACTAGCTAGAAAAGCCACTAAAGTAAGGGAATAAAACTTTCTTCGTTCTGTAAACCTAGGTTCCAATAGCAGAAATCAGTACATTTTCAACTTTGATTTCTTTGAAAAAAGATCAAATGTTCAAGTTTCACACGTGTTCATGTCCAGTTGGTGATACTGAAATGCTGGGCACAGGCACAGTAGCTGCATCCCCCTTTCACACTCAAGAAAGGCTATGCAGATAAATGTGAATGAAAGGATATTTTATACATGAGTGAATTTGACCAGCTCAAAATTTCCAATACATGTAAATTGGTTTTCAACTTTGGCATTTAAAATTAGTAAATCATTACTTGTTTATTTCTTACACAGTACTAAAACACACTACTGAAAACATGTGAGCTTCTTGTGATACTTGTGCACAAATGACACAACTACCTAGGTCAATGGAGGAAAATGGATACAGCTACTGGAACATCTTCAACAATGGGAACTTATTTTCTCACTTTCATGGACAACATGTAGATGCAGGACTACTTTAGGTGAGTGAGTGTGGCCATCACGAACCGACAGAATTAATTCAAAATTCCCCTTAGTCTCTTCCTCTCATCTGAGGAATCCCTTGGGCTAATAAGCTGCTACCGAAGATGTCTAGGAAACTGTAGTCCTAGTGGAGAGAAGATCAGGTTTCTAAGTGTAGAGATGCCTTGGTTGATATCCATGGTCAACCACTTAATGTTTTAAAAAGTTTAAAATCTGTTACTTTTAGTTATACATGGCAGTAGAGCATACTTTGGCATATTTATACAAATATGGAGTGTATCTTTTTTTCTAATTAGTATCCCAGTCTGTGGCTATATATGATGTGGAGATTCCCTGTGGTGTATTCATATATGTACATAGGAAGTACAAATTAAAACTACACTTTATTTTTAAATAGTTGCATCTGTAATGTTTACAGGGAAGAAATCAGAAGGTGATTCAAGTGAAGTGTGTTCCCTCTCTTTCACAAACACTCTAAGCCCTCCAAAAGTAAAATTATGTCTGGAAAGCTGGAAGAGGAGTTTGTGGATCAGAGAAATACTAGAGTAAGATTCCATGTCACTGGGATGAGTGAGGGAATAGTTAGAACCAACCTATGCATATTTTTGTCTATGTACAAAGTTTGTAATATGGGATTATTTGGGAGAACACAGGATACTATTTGGAGAAATAAACATGGAGAGATACGTTTTATATCAGCCTTTAGGACATGAAATCTGAGAAATGTGAGGTGAAGTAATTGAGGTCGAAGAAATCTATGAGGCCTAAGAGGTGTTCGACAATCAATCAATCCCCTCACATTGCCTTCTACTTTCCAGAACAGCTTGTTAAAAATAATCATGAGCATTCAAAATTTTCTAAAGCATCTGTCCAAGTGAGGCAGACTGGGTTGGTCTATTGGTCCCATACTTGGTAGCTCACTGTCCCTAGACTTGGGTTATGGATGGTATTGTGTTCCTTCACTGTGGTTTTCAGACAATGAGTATATTTGGAAATAGAATCTTTACAAGGGTTGTGAAGTTAATTTGGGCTTTTGGTATGCACTCTAATGCACTGAGAGGTGATTTAATAGACATGCACAGGGAGAAATTACATGTCAAAACACACAGAGAGAAAATGGCCACAGGGTTGGAAGGATGCAGCTCTTAAGTCAAGGGAGTCAAGAATCGCTGGCAAATGCCAGCAGCTAGGAGAGACAGGAGGATTTTTCCTAGAGCTGACAGATTATGGCCCTGTGGAAAACTTGATTTCTAGTTTTAGGACTTGAGAAACAAAATAGTTCTATTGTTTTAAGTCTTCCAGTTTTGTTAGTTATGGCAGCCATCGGACACTGGTGTAGCAAGTTACTTCCATAAGTTTCTTTACCTGAGGATCAGAGATTATGAATTTCCATGCACTTTCTGGCAAGTAATAATTGCTCAATAATTCTTAATTATTATAATTATTTAGAGAATTATTTAGAGAGGAAATGTACCATACAGATGCTCCTTCCAACTCCCTTCTGGCCACTGAATTGTTATAAAGATTATTGATCCCCATAAAGCACCTGGTGAAACACAGTAGGTTAGCCTATCATGTCTTAACTCAGGTGTAGTTCTCTTCAAAGTATCTTAGTTTCTCTTAGACTTTATTGCCTTTTCTGTCAATAACTGTTCTATCTGATGTTGGGGGTGACATTTGGAAGAACAGGAAATATTTATATCCTGGATATTAATGCTTTGCCATTCAGGAGAAACTAAAGTTGAGTATTTTAAGAGCCTAGGTTGAGTCTGGATCCCTGTTTTTCCCTATCAACTCTATAACTTCAGGATGGTTCTGTATCCCTCTCAGTCTTTTTCCCTTTATATTGAGAAGCTGCGCTGTCCAATCTCAGAGATGTCCTTTATTTTGAAAGCTGAATCTAATATCCCTAACATAAAAAAAATATATTACAGGGTTATATTTATAAGAATTAATTTAAAGTAGATATTCATAAATTAAGAGAAAAGTAACATTTTCGCCCATATTTTTGTGTTTATACCTCTACATGTGTACCTTGAACACCCAGTCCCTGGTCGGCTCTCTGCCATTTTTCTCTGAATCTTGAAAGCCAATCAAGTGCTGCCATCTTCCATCTATCTCATCTAAAGTCTAGGAGGGATACTTA
Organism: Sciurus carolinensis; assembly: GCF_902686445.1. NCBI lineage: Eukaryota > Metazoa > Chordata > Mammalia > Rodentia > Sciuridae > Sciurus > Sciurus carolinensis. Next base: position 126,017,452 of record NC_062222.1, read on the forward strand.
AGGAAGGATGAAAAGTGGCCATATATGATGGTCTTTGAAAACGAATAAGAAATGCAAGAATCATTCCCAGGCAGAGGAAAGAGTGCACATAAAGATGTCAAGGCTGGGAACTGTATGTGCCCCATTTTCCTCTGGGGATTACTATCACATATGTTCATGGCAGTTAGGATTCAGTGCATGCATTTGGAAGTGGTTTAAGATCTTCCACTTGTTATCAGGACATGCAGAGTAGATAGAGCACTCCTCTCTTAGAGAGAACACAGCTACCATGGTAGAGAATCCTCTTGAGAGCAGTAAACATATATCCTTACTGTTCATGTTAGAGTGGCAGCCTTGGACGCTCATTCTTGGGATAAATAAAAAAAAAAAAAAAAACAACAACAACAACAACAAAATAGCATCATCATCCACAACAAAACCTATTAACAGGAAGTAGGGTGATCATATGATCATCTTCAAATTTGGAGCTAATTTAAAAGGAAACTAGAGAGAGTAAAAGGAGGAGCTATTAAAATTTCACCAGGCAGGACATTAGATAAAAAGAAAATTAGATGTCCACTTGTTTTCATGACAAATGGAAGAAAGAATTAAAAAGGTTTGGGCCAAAAGAGTAGCTTAAACATTAAAAAGTGACTCAAACTGGACACTGTGGTACATGCCTGAAATCACAACGGCTCAGGAAGTTGAGGCAGGAGGATCCAGAGTTCAAAGCCAGTCTCAGCAACTTAGTGAGACCCTAAGCAACTCAGGGAGAACTTGTTTCTAAACAAAATATTAAAAAGGGCTTGGGCTGTGGCTTAGTGGTTAAGTATCTCTGGGTTGAATCCCCAATACAAAAAAAAAAAAAAAAAGGAAAAGAAAAAAAAGAAGATCAAGAGTCTGTAAACATAATTCAGTGAAAAAGCCTGTGCTCAGTATGCACAAGGCCCTGGGTTCAATCCACAGCACCAGAAACAAAACCCAATGAGAAGGTCAAGACCATGTCGGCATGGGGATAATGCAACCACACCAGTTGAGATTAATCATCATTTCCTTATTTAGTTGAAATTGGACACTGAAATACAAATTATAGTTGTCTGTACTTTGCAATTTTCTGCAAATAACTTTGTAGCAAAAAAAAATCTCATTCTCATTTATCTAGGGAGAGTGATTAAGTCATTATGGACAGGTCATTATATCATCTTCATAAGGTGATGAGGTAGAAGACTCAGCTGGAAAAGCATTTCACATCATCTGCAGAATGGGGTCTCAGTGATGCTGTGGTGTGCACACAGACTTGTTTTTCTCCTTGAACCTCTCAGGGATATAGAAAAGTGTATGAGGTATTCAAACATGATGCACATATGAAACATTGTAGCTTGTAAAAATCTAAAACAACTCCTTTTCTGTTAAGGGTTACTCTAAAAAATTCTTTAGCGAGAGCAAAAACCTGAAGCTTTTCTTAACTTTTCCATTACCTGGGAACTGCACTCATCCCTAGTTGGTAATGAAACTATACTACACAGTCAAAATGTCGTTATTAAGAAACTCTAGACCTCAGTCTTATTCATTACCCTATCCACAGAACATGAGATCTGGGCTCAAGATGTATTGGTTGAATTTTCTAGAAACATTACCAAAAACTAAAACCAATCAAACTGATGGAAATAAAATCACTAACACTTTTATCCTTACATAGTTGTATATGCCAAATGAATGTGTTCTGGGGGATTGAACTCCTGATTCATAAAGAATAATTCTCCAATATCCTTTTGCTCTGTGTGTCTGTCTATGGTTGCACAGATCTATTTATGGTTGCACAAAGTCATAGAACCTTGCTGTTGCCTACATAATCTATTGGCTCAGTTCACTTTTTCCCACTCCTATTCACCTTGGTCAACCAAATAAGCTAAGACTTCCTTAAAGTCTTAGCAAAGGAAGAATCTCATCCACTTCTCTTTTAGCTTGAGAGCTATAACCCTAATGAGTGAGTAACACCTTAGCCATGTAAACATCTGGATAAGAAAATTTGAAAGGGTGAACTTGCAGCAATGAGAAATTGAGTTGCTTTTCCAAAGCTAGTAACATTTTATTTTCTACCTGCATGAATTTTCTCTAACGAGTTGATCTGTATTTTCTAGAGTAACTTTGTGACATGAACCAATGTTTCTGATATTGTCATGGTCAGCTCCTGAAATGCCATGGAGGAGTGGACATCAGTGGAGTGAAAGCAAAAGGTCTCAGGGTTTTTCTCTTCCTGGCAGGACTGGAGATTGATGGCAGAGTGAGGATGAACAATGAACAACTGCAGAACTGCAGGAGGTAGACCAAACTTAGGAGCAATTTTTCCCCCAAAAGAGAACCCAAGGACCCAAACACACTAATCCAATAGCAGAAGAGCTAGAGGACAAATCCACTATAATTATCAAAAGCAAACCAATCAAAGCAAGCTTACACAATCACAGACATTTCTGCCTCATATTGTTGTGTATGCTAAATTACACCTTGAGGGCCAGCTCTTGATTCAGGTAGAATGATCCTTCAATTTCCTTTCTTCTCAGTGTGTCTGGAAGGGTTGTGAGAACAAAGCAGAGAAAGAAAATAAAGGTAGAACAAGTTAAGCACGGTGACAGGTGAGAGCAAGAGCAGCAGCCATGCCAGAGTGAGGCTGGGAAGACACAACACAAACCCAGACGACTCCCTTGTCCCAAACCAAAATTAGGAGACTAAAGAAAGAGCAAGAGAGAAGAGAAGATGGAGTTCTTAATAGAACATAAAAAATTTAGAAGGTGCACCATTCTTCATCATGAAATATTGAAAATATTTTGAGATCAGAAGTGAGATAAAGATGACAAGTGTCCTGACTTTTATTTAGCATTTTACCAATAAGGTAAGAACCTCTTTAAAAGGTAGCAAAATTGAAAATCTAAAAAAAAAAAAAAAAAAAAAATTCAAGGACACTATAATTTTGTATCAGGAAGCCTAAATTAATCTCTAGCTACCCTGTTAGAAATGCCAAGACAATATAGTGAAATGTATGGCAACAAGGTCAATAAATAAATTGCTTTTTAAAAACATTGACAAGATTGTGGGAAAAAAATTTTGAAAATTATATAATTTATACTACTACCAAGGAAATAAACCTAGGAAAAGATTGAAAAAATCTCTACTTTCAATCTGCAAGCTATCACTGGGGTAATTTATTTTGCTTATTTATTCTTTTTTTTTAATGTGGTGCTGAGGATTCAACACAGTGCCTCACATGTGCTAGGAAAGTGCTCTACTACTGAACCACAACCCCAGCCATAACATCTAAATCAACAATTTATAATATGTAATATCAGGTTCATAGATATCCATAGGAATCAATAAAGCATAGTTTCTTAAAGGATTTATTAATAAATACATGTCAAAATAATTCAGAAATTAATAAAATTCTAATCAAAATCTTTGTTTTGTTGTTGTTTGTTTTCCCCAACGAGAATGGAAAGATGGCTAAAGATTTATGAACAAATGAGAAAAAGGCAAATATCAGTCATGATAAACATGAAGAAAATAATGACTGATGTAAAAATTCACATTATCATCAGACCTTCCACGCCAGGCCTGCCACGCGAATCTACAGCACTGAGTCCAGGCCCATGCTCCCGGCAGTCTAGCAATCGCACTGCGACTGACCATCTATAACAAGGGAGTCACCTTTGCCCACAAGCATTGATCATTCCAGACCTGGAGGTAGTGGGACAGCACCCTTCCTGGGACACCACAATATCAAGTTCCAGGTGACTGAAGAATAAGAGGTTTGAACAGTACAGTATAATTTTATTGCAGAATTCTTTTTTAATTAGTAGTATTATGATTATTCCTGTTATACCTACTATATTCATATTTTTTCTTTATTAATAAATTTTTCACTCTATTTTCCTCTTGCATATTTGCTTCCTTGGAGATTCTTTCTCCCTTTTCTCATGCTAACAACCTATTTCTTTTAATTCTGCTTTCACTATTCCTACTACATATTACCTCTATAGACTGACTTCTTATATCATTAACATTATCTCCTACACCCCTCATCCTCTTTGACCACCATTAGAAATTGTGGTTCTTATTGCAAATCTATTAGTTATGCAGTGGATAATTATTTGAATGCATCATCTCTGTTTTCTAAGACAACACGGTTAATATCTTAATAGGGACTATTTGGGATGCATATTTTTTGATGCATAATTTTTGTATGGTGTGCGACTAATATTGATCTCTCACTTCAAGGTGAGGTAATGTAAATCTGCAGGGACACTATAATTCTACATGGGGGAAATCTGCAATACCTCGGATTTGCACTGTTAGAGGGGAAGTTACATGAACAACATGAGAAAACAAGGGAAGAAGGTGTCCCAAACAAACGTACATGCTATATCAGTAGAACCCAATTACCACATGGCAGAAGAAATGTCAGAAAGTGAGTTTAGAATGTACATAATTAAAATGATCCCAGAAGTGAATGATGAGATAAGAGAGCAAATGCAGGCAATGAATGCTTGCACCAATAAACAGTTAAAAGAGCAATTGCAGAAAGCAAGAGGTCATTTCAATAAAGAGATAGAGATTCTAAAAAAACAAATAGAAATCCTTTAAATGAAGGAAACAAGAAGCAAAAAAAAAAAAAAAAATAGAAAGCATAAGCAGAAGGAGGCTAGATCACTTGGAACCTCAGAAAATGAAGACAAAATATTTAATCTTCAAAATAAACTTCGCCAGAGAAGATGGTAAGGAATCACAAATGGAAATTCCAAGAATTATGGGATATAATGAAAAGACCAAATTTAATAATTATTGGGACTGAGGAAGGCACAGAGATACAAACCAAAGGAATGAATAATTTATTCAATGAACTAGTATCAGAAAATTTCCCAAATCTGATAAATGAAATGGAAAATCAAATTCAAGAGGTTTACAGAAACCCAAATGTGCAAAATTACAACAGATCCACACTGAGGCACATTATAATGAAAATACCTAACATACAAATTAAAGATATAATTTTAAAGGCAGCAAGAGAAAAGCATCAGATTATACAGGGGGAAACCAATATGGATATCAGCAGATTTCTTAGCTCAGACCCTAAAAGCAAAAAGGACCTGGAACAACATAATTCAAACTCTGAAAGAAAATGGATGCCTACCAAGAATCTTAGACCCAGCAAATATTACCCTCTGATATGATAATGAAATAAAATACTTCCATGATAAACAAAAGTTAAAAAAATTTACAAATAGAAAGCTGGTACTACAGAACATTCTCAGCAAAATATTCCATGAGGAAGAAATGAAAAACAACAATGAAAGTCAGTAAAGGGAGGAACTACCCTAAAGGAATAGCCAATTAAAGGATAAACCAAGTCAAGTCAAAAATCAAAAATAAGTCAAAATGACCAGGAATACAAGTCAAATCTCAATCATAACCCTGAACGTCAATGGCCTAACTCAATAATCAAAAGACATAGACTGGAAGATTGGATTAAAAAGAAAGACCCAGCAATATGCTGCCTTCCAGAGACTCATCTCATAGAAAAAGATGTACACAGACTAAAGGTGAAAGGTTGGGAAAAAACGTACCATGCATACGGACTCAGTAAAAATGTGGGTGTTTCCATCCTCATTTCAGATCAAGTGGACTTCAAGTCAAAGTTAGTCAGAAGGGATAAAGAAAGACATTTCATACTGCTTAAGGGAAGCATAAATCAGCAAGACATAACAATCATAAATATTTATGCCCCAAATAATAGTGTATCCATGTACATTAAACAAATCCTTCTCAATTCCAGGAACCAAATAGACCAGATCACAGTAACACTAGATGACTTTAACACACTGCTGTCACCATTGGACAGATCTTCCAAACAAAAATTAAAGAAACAATAGAATTCAATAACACAATAAAAAATTTAGACTTAACAGTCATTTGTAGAATATTCCATCCATCAATGAGTGAATACACTTTCTTCTCAGCAGCACATGGATCCTTCTCTAAAATAGACCATATGTTAAGCCACAAAGCTACTCTTAGCAAATACAAAAAGATAGAGATAGTACCTTGCATTCTATCAGATCATAATGGATTGAAATTAGAAATAAATGACAGAATAAAAAACAGAAACTACTCCGACACCTGGAGATTAAATAATACACTATTGAATGATGAATGGATAACAAAAGACATCAGGGAAGAAATAAAAAAATTCTTAGAGGTAAACTAGAACAACAATACAACATATCAAAATCTCTGGGACACCACGAAAGCAGTACGAAGAGGAAAATTAATTGTATGGAGTGCATTCAGTAAAAGAAGAAAAAGCCCACAATTAAATGACCTAACGTTACAGTTCAAAGCCCTAGAAAAAGAAGAACAGATCAACACCAAAAGTAGAAGATGGGAAATAATTAAAATCAGAGCTGAAATCAATGAGATTGAAACAAAAGAAACGATACGAAAAACTGACAAAACAAAAAGTTGGTTCTTTGAAAAATAAACAAAATTGATAAACTCTTAGCCACACTAACAAAGAGAAATATTACAACAGACACTATTGAAATACAAAACATAATTAGAAACTACTTTAAAAATATATACTTCAACAAAATAGAAAATCTCAAAGACATCGTCAGGTTTCTAGAGACATATGATCCACCCACACTGAATCTGGAGGACATGCACAATCTAAATAGATCAATTTCACAATGAAATAGAAGAAGCCATCAAAAGTCTACTAACCAAGTAAAGTCCAGGATCAGATGGCTTCTCAGTCGAGTTCTACAAGATGGTCAAAGAAGAATTCATTCCAATTCTAATCAAAGTATTCCATGAAATAGTAGAGGAGGGAACCCTTCCAAATTCATTCTATGAAGTTAATATTACCCTGATACCAAAACTAAGATAAATCAAGGAAAAAAAATTTCAGACCAATATCCCTAATGAACATAGATGCAAAAATTCTTAGCAAAAGTTTAGCAAATCACATACAAAAACATATTAAAAAGATAGTGCACCATGATCAAGTGGGTTTCATCCCAGGGATGCAAGGTTGGTTCAACATCTGGAAATCTATAAGTATAATTCACCACATCAACAGGCTTAAAGTTAAGAATCACATGGTTATTTCAATAGTTGCAGAAAAAGCATTTGATAAAAATATAACACCACTTCATGCTCAAAACACTAGAAAAAATAGGGATAATAGAAACATACCTCAACATTGTAAAGGCTATCCATGCTAAGCCCATAGCCAACATCATTCTAAATGGAGAAAAACTGAAAACATTCCCCCTAAAAACTGGAACAAAGCAGGGATGCCCTCTTTTACCATTTCTATTCAACATCATCCTTGAAACTAGTCAGAGCAATTAGACAGAATAAGAAATTAAAGGGATATGAATAGGAATAAAAAGACGAACTCAAACTATCACTATTGGCTGATGACATGATTATTTAGAGGAGCTGATAAATTCCACCAGAAAACTTCTAAAACTCATAAATTAATTCAGTAGTATAGCAGTATATAAAATCAACACTCATCAATTTAATGCATTTTCATTCATAAATGTTGAATACTCTGAAAGAGAAATAAGGGAAACTCCCCCATTCACAATAGACTCAAAAAAACTAAAATACTTGGGAATTGTTCTAACAAAAGATGTGAAAGACCTCTACAAACTACAAAGCACTAAAGAAAGAAATTAAAGAAAACCTTAAAAGATAGAACGATCTCCCATGTTCTTGGATAGGCAGAACTAATATTGTCAAAATGGCCATACTACCAAAAGTATTATATAAATTCAATGCAATTCCAATTAAAATTCCAATGACATTCCTCATAGAAATAGAGAAGGCAGTCATGAAATTAATTTGGAAGAATAAGAGACCCAGAATAGCTAAAGTACTCCTCAACAGGAAGAGCAAAGCAGGTGGTATCACAATATCAGACCTTCAACTATACTACAGAGGAATAGTAGTAACAAAAATGGCATGGTATTGGCATCAAAGTAGGTAGGTAGACCATGGTACAGAATAGAGGACACAGAGATAAACCCACATAAATACAGTTATCTCATGCTAGTAAAAGGTGCCAAAAACATACACAGGAGAAAAGATAACCTCTTCAACGAATGTTGCTGGGAAAACTGGAAATCCATAAGCAGGAAAACGAAACTAAACCCCTGTCTTTCACCCTACTCAAAACCTAACTCAAAACGGATCAAGGACTTAGGAAGTAGACCAGAGACCCTGCACATATTAGAAGAAAAATAGGCCCAAATCTTCATCGCGTTGGCTTAGGAAGAGACTTCCTTAACAGGACTCCCAAAGCACAAGAAATAAAAGCAGGAATCAGTAATTGGGATAGATTCAAACTAAAAAACTTTTTCTCAGCAAAGGAAACAATCAACAATGTGAGGAGAGAGCCTACAGAGTGGGAGAAAATCTTTGCCACACAACACATCAGATAGAGCACTAATCTCCAGAATCTATAAAGAACTCAAAAAATTTGCACCAAGAATATAACTCAATTAATGAATGGGCTAAGGAAATGAGCAGACACTTCCCTGAAGAGGATTTACAAGCAATAAACAGATTTATGAAAAAGTGTTCAACATCTAATAGTTAGAGAAATGTAAATCAAAACTACCCTATGATTCCATCTCACTCCAATTAGAATGTCTATTATCAAGAATACAAGCAACAAAAGGTGTTGACAAGGATGTGGGGGAAAAGGTACACTCATACATTGCTGGAGGGGTTGCAAATTGGTGCAGCCACTCTGGAAAGCAGTATGGAGATTCCTTAGAAAACATATAATGGAACCACCATTTGACCCAGCTATCCCACTCCTTGCCCTATACCCAAAGGACTTAAAATCGCATATTACAGTGATGCAGCCACATCAGTGTTTATAGCAGCTCAATTCACAATAGCTAGATTGTGGAACCAACCTAGATGCCCTTCAATAGATGAATGGATAAAGAAACTGTTGTAAATATACCCAATGGAATATTATTCAGTCATAAAGAAGAATAAAATTATGATTATTTGCAGGTAAATGTATGGAGTTGGAGAATATCATGTTAAATGAAATAAGACAATCCCAAAAAACCAAAGATTGAATGATTTCTCTGATAAATGATTGATGATACATTATGGCGGTAGGGGGAGCTAAGGGAAGACTGGAAGAAGAATGGATTGTGTAGACAGAAATGTGGTGTGGGGAGAGGGTAAGGGAAGGAAAGATAATAGAACGAGACAAACATCATTACCCTTTGTACATGTATGAATACACAAATGGTATGAATCTACTTCGTATACAACCAGAGAAACGATAGTTGTACTCCATTTGTGTACAATGACTCAAAAAAAATTTCACATTAAAAAATACTAAGATTTATTATAAATTTATACTAATAAAATGTGGAAATACTTGTACAAATATAGACAAAAAAATGAGTGAAACAGAATATGTAGTTGTTTCTTTCTTTTTTTTTTTCTTTGTGGTGCTGGGCATTGAACCCAGGGCCTTGTGTTTGCGAGGCAAGCACTCTACCAACTGAGCTACATCCCCAGCCCTGTAGTTACTTTCAACCACAGCAAAACTTCAGTGCAGTATAGAAATGTAATAACCTGTTTAAAAAAGTGGTTTGGATTCAGTCTGATAATGGAAAAACAATTAGAATCCTCTACTTCACATAGTACAAAAAATAAATTCCAGAAGAATATAAATATATAAGCTAAGAAGACAACAAAGGAGAATGCCTTTATACTTCAGTAGAGTCAGAGATTTCTTAATGGATACAAGAGGCCCTCACCATGCAGGACAATATAAAAAAATAAATTATACAAATATTGTATTATGCTAAAATTATTAGCATATTAATAGCAGAAAAGAGAGAGAGTAAAACTGTATCCAGGATATACAAAAGTTCCTCAAAAACTTTAAATAATCCAATCCAATAGAAAAAGAATTAAATATTTGAATTGGCAGTTTACTAAAGGGTATATCTATTTCTCAATAAATTTATTAAAGGGTACTCAATTTCATAAGTTGTTAGAAAAGTAAACCAATAATGAGATGAGATGCCATCCAAAATTTCACAGTAATGGCTACAATCTAAGGATAAAAACAACAGAGTTTTACCAAATAATGATACAAGAAGAATTCTTATGCATTACTTGTGGGAATGTATATTCTACAGACCATTCTTCGAGTTCTTTGGCATTATCTTCTATACTTGACTGTAATCATACCTTATGACACCCCAAACTATATGCACATATATAGAAATATTTAGCTAGTGGTGCAGATATAGATATGGATGTATATGTAATTTCATATAGTCATGTAGATAGAAATTGTTCCCATAAATATTGAAATATATGATAATTAGTATCTGATTTGTTCAGAAGTAGGTGGATATATATATGTATATGTATATATATATATGTATATATATATATATATATACACACACATATCCAAAAAAACATAGTTTTACTGAAACTTATAAATGAGAATGTTTATGGAAGCTTTACTTATGATTGTATCAAACAGATGAACACAAATAAAAATTAATTAATGAATTGTGTAAACATTCAATAGAATACTGTACAGTGGCAATAATTAACAAAATCTTACTATAGAAAATAGCAGGGAAACTGCTACAAACAAAGTGTTTAAGGACTAAGTCAAGCTCAGATAAGTACATGATATGTGATTTCTGTTCTCTTAAGTTTAAAAGATGGTAAGAAAAATTCTTGTGATAGAAATTGTATGTTCACATTGTTCTAGTTCAGGATATAGATAGTAAATTTGTAGGTGTCTTCATTAGAAAAATTGATCAAGCTACACCTTAAGAATTTCTGTACTTTTCTGTTTATACTACATTTTAAGAAAAAAGATTCTTAAAATTTAAAAGAGAAAGAATGAGACATTCATCATTATGAACTTCAATTTTTATAAAACAGCCAAATATTACCTGGTTATTTCCAGGTGCTAGAATTTTGGGTTTTGAATTTTAAATTAATCAATCAACTAATTAATTTTCTTCTTTTGTTTATCCATTCTCTTTCTTTGTATCTTTCTCTACTAATATTTGCAAAATAAACATGAATCATTTTCACTAAAATAGACTATTTAAAAGTGGATCAGCAAACTCTGTGTACATTGTGAAGGAAAATAATTTTTGGATTTGCATATCATTTTATTTATATTTTCTTCCAAATTGTAAACTATATAACATGAGAGAGTAAGTCATTAAGATTCTTAAAATTTCATTTCCAGAATCTCAATGAGATTTTTACAGTGCTCAGTAAACCAGAGGCAGTCACATAATACTTGTTGAATGAGAAAATAAAGGTCTCCATTTTGTGATTTTTAAAGTCACTGATTATTTTAATATTTAATATTATTTTAATATTTACTTGAAGGCACTCTTTCTGGTCAAATTTTCATAAAAATACACATTACTAAACTTTGTATATATTAAATAAAATTAGCTGATATGCAGCAAAAAAGTTTACACATATAAAAATCATAAAGACCTATAAAAATTATATTTGGGAAAAGTGAATATTTTAACAAAAAAATTATGTGCTTTTGTCCAAGACAAAATGACTCAGCTTCTCCTTAGTATGAAATGTTCCTCTCTTGCATAACTTTGTCTTGATCCCATGATCTCTTCTCAAGTCCAATACTTCTAGCTGTGATGAAATGCCCAGAGCCCAATAGTCACACAAAATTAATGTGGTTATAAAGTTTTGTAAAATGAGCATATCAATACATATATTTCACTTCAGATGGAAAGTAATTAATATTTCAGTACTAATGTGCACACCACTCTCAGGACCTAAGAAAACAATATTTCAATTAATAAAAATCTGAAATTTTGGTATTAGATACAGAGATAAAATCTGTAGCACTCCAATATGGAAGATAACCTGGACCATAGAGCCAGGGGAAGAGAGTCCTTTGAAGGAATAGGCTCACACAGTTACAGAGACTGAGAAGTACCATGACTACTGCCATCTCTAAACTGGAGATCTCAGAAACCTGGTGGAATGATTCTAATTCTAGTCGAAAAGTCAAAGAAGAAGGGTAGCCAGTGCTAAAAGTCCCATTCTAAGGACAGGAAGAGACCAAAATCTCTACTCAAGCAGGCAACCTGAAATCAAAAAGACTAAATTTCTCCTTTTTGCCTTTTTTCTTTTGTTCAGGCCATCAACAAATTGGATGAGGTCAACTCTTGTTGGGGAGCAGCTTCTGCTTTCCTGAGTACATGAAGTCAAATATTAGAGTCATCTGGAAGTAGGCTCACCCAGAAGCAGGGTCTAACCTGGGCACCCCTGTTCTAGTCAAATGGATATCTAAAACTAACCACTGGATAGAACCCAATGAACAACATTGGATAAGCTTTATGGTAGTAGATTCAATAGAAAATGAGAACGCTAGTGTAGACAATTTTTCTGAAGATTTTTGTTATATAGAATATGTGCAACAGTTCTGTGTGTGATCAAGTAGTTTCATATTTTCAAAATGGACAAATATTAAAATAAATTTAACATGTTGGTGGAAAGTTTTTGGGAAAAGGCAGATGGGGCAGAGAGTGAGGTGTTGAAAGAGGGAGAGATGTGTTGATTTTGGAATGGGAAGGAGCAATTGCAGGGACAATTGCAAGAGCAGAGTTCTGAAGCAGATGAGAGATATCCAATGGGACTGAATTTCAAATTGTCTCATTTAGTATTCTACCTTAAAACTGAAGGTCAGGAAAGCTCTCATGAGCAAAGAGTGCAATGAAGGTAAGATTGACTAAAATTCAAGAAAATATGCAATGAATGTGACAAAGGAAAATTATAAACAACAGCTATGGCCTTATAAATAATTTTTAATTGTGGCCTTAAACCTGCTATTGTGTTTCTTAATGCTATTTTATGTCATTATTTTTTCTTTTCCTCTTCTATTGTGATTGATTAACTTATTATCTTTAAGCATAATCAATAGTCAGCAGGGGGTACAATGGAAAGATGAAGGTTTTCATAGATATCCATTCCTCTCAGAGAGGAAAAAGTTAGAAGTCCTGGTTTTGGCAAGCAGCTCATGATTGTCATTGATATAAAATCATTTCTGAGGCTATCAAATGAACATGAGTTTGTATTAATTAACTTTAGATCACTCACTTTATTGAGAAGTCAGTTCTTGATCAAGGGTAACACTTTTGTGACCCATCAATTGAAGGTATGGAAAAGTCCTGGTAGTGTAAAAGCACAGCGAAACCCACAAATATTGAATTATGTATAACTGATGATTATACTTTACATTTACCTAATTATGTATATATGTATATATATTAATACATGTGTACTTATATGACTATATGCATATATTAATTGATAGATAATGTAGAATATTAATATGTAATTATGACAGAAGAAAATATTGTCTGCCTAGCTTCTAGAGAAGACTAGTAGAGATAGTCAATTCTTAGCAGATTGATTCCTTCATAGGATGGTATCATGTCTAAAAATTTGAGTCATTAATTGTTCTAATGGGTAAGTCTGTAATGATTGTAGTCACTATGACTGTGATGTGATTCTTTCCCTGTTTTTAAATTTATTTTCTCCTGGTGGTCACTGTGGTCATATAAGTACACGGAGAAGGAAATATGCTTATTTTCATAGTAAGAGGTCAGCCATCTCTGATCATTATTATCCTGATTATAAAAAAATTTCTAATGATGTTTTCTCATTGGGTCACAAGAAATTCATTGGTTTTGTGTAAACACTGGTCTATATCCTAGTACATGGACTTGTTCATGAATTGATTTAAGTTACCAACTATGTTCAGTTCTTCTTCTTTCAAATGCTGACATTAAAATGTTGTGTTCAAAGGAGAATTCCAGATAGAGGATTCCTTTCTCCCTGGCCCACACACGGCTTAGGGCTTAAGTCCTGTTGATGCTGGCTCCCTTACTTACCAGTCATAGAAACCATCTCCTAGAAACCTTTGCTGTTGAGGAGCACTGTATTTGTGAAGGAGGTCAGTTTAGTTCTAAGCATGGTGACCTTCAGACCCACATGTGCATACATCCAAGCTTGTCCTATAGAGCTATATACTGATCCAGGTTTATTATGCTACAGTGTGATGGTTAATTTTATGTGTGAACCTAAAATCAACCACAGGATGCCCAGATAAATGGTTGAACATTGTTTTGATGTATCTCTGAGGGTGGTTACAGAGCAGAGTAGCCTTGGAACACTAAATGAAGAAGACATCTAATCTCTTGAGGGTCTGAATATAAAATAAAGATAAAGGAAGACAGAATTACCTCTGGCTAAGAAGAACTTAGACATCCATCTTCTCCTGCACTTGGTAGTGTTGGTCCTCAGACCTTCATTTCCACACTGGGATCTACACCACTGACTTTCCGACTCAGCTTTTAAGTCTTCAAATAAAGTGACCAGATTTTCCATGTTTCCAACACATAGATGGCACATAGTAGGACTTATCAGCTACCATGATTGTGTAAATCTTCATAATTGTGTCTACCATCTCTCTAATCTAATCTAATCTAATCATATCTTATTAGTTCTATTTCTTTGGAGAACTTTAATATACCAGCTTTATAGATTTAGAGGTGTATAAAATTTTCTGGATATACTTATCAGTTAGACCTGAAGATGATTACTTATTATAGACCCTTTTCTTGGTACTTCTCTTAGAGTCACAGATATCCCTACAACACCAATTCTCAGTGTTCTTAAGGATGTTCCACATGGATGAAGACTCTTACACCTATAAGAAGATTGATTATAGGGGAAATAAAGACAAATAAGATTCTCTCCTGTGGGATTCCTTAGACCCTTTAAAACACAGATCCACATTGCAAACCTTCTAGAGGCAGATGTGGCACATGATAGTTTCCCAAATTAGATTAGGCTTAGGAAATGCTATACTTTTAGGATATTGGATCAAGTCCTATTTTCAAATTTTGAACTTTCTATAGTTATATAGCTGGAGAAAGTAGTCAATTGGAATTGATCACGGAAAACATAACTTTTCCATAAAGATTTTTCTAATGTTTACTTATCTGTAACTTCTTTTCCCATTACCCCTGATCAGAGACTCTTTGCCCTTTCAAATTATATTTGATTATTGTCTCCCATTTATCACTCTCATTCAAATAAATAGCTAGCTGCTTGGAATTCTGTTAGCTCTTGTAAGTTGCAACACTTCAATATATGGACAAGATATTCATCTTCAATGGCTACCATAGAGTTTGCAGACTGGCAGTCTGTAGGCCAAATCCAGTCAACAGATATAATTTGTTGGCCTGCATGAAAACAAATACTTTTTTGAATTAATTGCCAATATTCAAATTTCAAGATTTTTCAGCTTTGCTTGAGAACAAAAGACTTGGCAGCAATGAGTGGCATGAAATGACTGACAGGGGTCTTATACGAAATGCCCCTTCTCAATGGGATGCATACTATCTTAATATCAGTTTTCCATTTTATGTGTCATTAAAATTTGTTCCTGCTTCACCTTTGAATATGTTTGATCTTGAACTTTACTTAGTGAAAGAAACATAGTAGGCATTCAATCAATTTTGTTTATGATTTCCTGGAAATAGATCCTCAGATAGAATTCATATAAGCATTTATTTGAGGTGTGAAGAAAGTACTCGTAAACAAATGAAAAAGTGATTTAAGGAAGTCTCCAAACAGTGGTTTTAGCCATCTACCACTGTAGTTAGCTAGAGTTTGGTCTTTAAGAGAAATTGTAAAAACAGTGGAAAGTATCTATGTCACATCAGACCAACAGAGGTGTGATAGAACTGGGACATTTATATACTAAATATATAGTCAGGGCTACTAGTCAGTCCCTAGGGGATGTAATTCCTCAACATACTCATCTTTCAACCAACATGAATAGTGCAACTTTTTGGGATTTGGGGAAAATCTCACACTACAAAGAGGTAGCTTTTAGAGATCTGGCAGCAGAGGCTGCAGGTGAAAGCAGGAATATTGACAAGGTACTGTCAGAGTGCTCCATGAAATGAATTGAGCTGGTGGGAAGGAGAAAGGAAAGAGGAGCTGCACATCTGTTAGCTGTAGTTAAAATGGATATGAAACTCATGCACACTCTGTTCCTCCTGCTTTCCATCTTCTACACCCCAAATCACAAGGTGGTGACAAAACCAATTCCCCTGTTTTAAGGAGACCCAATATCTGAAGCTGCCTCCTATGGTTCTTTGTTCTCATCATAGACTTCCAACAGTTGACTTTAACTTGATGCCCCATGGATGACAATAGCCACAGCAGACCCACCCACAGGACAACAGAGACTTTGAGTAACATTACGTACTTGGAATGTACTTGGAAATGCAACCAAGTCCCTGTCCTTGCTAATATAAATGCATTTACAATTTAGTTTAATATTTGTGGTTGAAAATTCTTTTAAATGGAAAAGGGCAAAGCCTTTCAAGATCATCAAAATATATATTATGGTAAAGTGATATTTGTGTTTCATTCTGTGGATTGAAATATATTTCTTTCACAGGCAAAAATAAAAAGCTTCAAAATAGGTGTTGGCTTTTAGAAAATGGAGAGAAATGATCATACTTAACTCCTCCAGAAATCCAGGCAAGGTGAAAAAGTCCAAATGCCCATTTTCCTTCTCTTTTCAAGTGGGAACATGGTCAGCCTCCTGCCAACTTTCCTGTCTCTTTTGTGTGCCTGTAATTGTGTGCCACTATCCAGTCATTTTGGGACTGTGAGACTTCTGTCCTTCTAGAAGAAAGATTTGTGCTCAGCCTTTGGTTAAAAAGAAAAGAAAGCTACCTTTTGTTATTTTCTAAAGAATATTGATTTCTCTTAGGAACTAACAAAATATCTCTAGCCAAGTGTAATTTGGAATTCATGCAGTATTGAAACTCTGAGACAAACTGCAATTAATTAATTTATTTAATTGTTTATGTATTCATTTATTTACTTATCTGTTGCACTTAACTGGGATTGTTCAAAATAAATTTATTGTTGCTATCAGAAGGTAAGCTTTAATGCCTAGATCTTATTTTATTTTCAATGTGTTTTTGTTTGTGTTTCAATGAATTCTCTTCTAATCTAAAGAGACTGGCAAATTCAATGACAGTCTTGCTTTTCTGGGAAAAAAAAACTGGCATTCTATTACTTTAAATATGCATTTATTTATTTGATTAATTTAAAATATGCCTTAGCAAGTTGTACAGTCAGGGTTCTCTAAAGTAAAGGAAACAACAGAAGATACGGATGATAGATATCAATATATAGATATATCTATATTTATAAAATATAAATATATATTTATATATAATATAATATATAATTATATGGATAATGTATAATACATAGTTGTATATATAAATGAATTATATAGATACAATTATATATATAATATATGATATAATTATATAGATATAAATAAATATAGATACAAATAAATATATATATTGCATGCAAACAGGATTTATTAGATTGGTTTACAGGACCAGCAGCTGGATAGACTCACAATGGCCATCTAGAGGCTGGAGAGCTGGAGAAACCAGTAGCTGCTTAGTTCAAGAAGCTGGAGATTCAGAATAATAGTGATCAACAATGCAGTCCCAGTCGCTACCAAAGGCCAATAAACTCCTTGGAGAGTCGATGGTCAGAGACTGCTTTGGAAGAGTGAAAGATTTGAAATTCGATGTTCTCAGGTGATTGTAACAGCAATTGAAGCACCCACTCAAGAAGAAATGAGCTTGCATCTACTGGTGCTCCTCTGTTTCATTTAACTTTTTGTTCTACCCGGGCCCCAATTTATTGGACTTTGCAGTGCCCACACTCAGGGTGGGTCTCTACCTCAGTCTGCTGTTCCACATGCCAATCACTGCTAGAAACACCCTCACTGATACAGGTCTGAATCTTAGGCATCCTTTAATCCAATCAAGCTGACAATTTAAATTAAACATCACATAGATTTTTTCCACGCTTTACTTAGAGATTGTAGATGATACAAAGTATGCTTTGATAATGGGTAGGACATTATCCAAACCATGTAATATAAAACATGAAATTATTTTAAAGATTCATCAACTTATTAATAGAATATCAAAATCAATATTATTTTGAAATCAGGCAGTTTGATACCTCCACCCTCTTTCTATTTTCCCAAGAGATTACTATGGCCATTCGGAGTCTTTTGTGATTTCATTCAAACTCCAGATTTTTTTCTATTTGTATAAAAATAACATGGGAGTTTAGATAGGAATTGCATTGAAACTATTGATAGCTTTGGTTAGTATGGACACTAATGATTTTAATTCTTCCCATCTATGAATACAAGATATCTTTCCTTTTATTTCTTTTATCAGTGTTTTATATTTTTAATGCATACATTTTACTTCCTTGCTTAAATTTATTTCTAAACGTTTTAGGTTTTAAACTATTGGAAATGGCATTTTTAGAATTTCTTTTTCAGGTAATTCCTTCTTACGTATAAATATGCTACCGATTTTTATATGTTGATTTCATATCCTGTAACTTTACTGAAGTTGTTCTTAATTCTAACACTCTTTGTTGTTGTTGTTGGAATCTTTAAGATTTTGTATATAAAAGATAATGTAGTTGGGAAAAGATAGCTTATCTTTTTCCTTTCTGGTTTTGTTGTCTTTTATTTCTTTTTCTGAAATTTCTAAGCAAATACTGATCTTGACATTTGTCTGCCTAGAAAGAGGAACATTAGCAGAGGAAGTCTCCTTCAAGGTGCATTGCTGGGGCCTGTGTTTGTACTGGGGGTGGGAGGGGGGGTGGTTAGCACTACCAGAGCCTGGAGCTGCTTGTGCATGCTTCGAACATAAGCACTTCAAACTGACTTGAAAGTGATGAAAGAAACAGATGTTTAGCCTAAAGTTTATATTTTTCATGCATATCTGTCAGCTTGTTTCTGTTCACATTTTAGAAATTGAGGAGGAAAATGATCCCCTCCACCCACATCTTCCTCTAAAACAAAGCAAGCAAACAAACCCGTAAAAGCTAACTGTTCAATCCAATTTGGCTACCTTAATAAAGACAGGAATTGCTTGGATTGGATGGATTACAGTGGCTTTAAAACTGAGTGTATCATTTCTCCTCCATTATTGCTCAATCTTTAGTTCTATTGTCATTTCTGTTTCACAAAATTAGAGCTCAGATATAAACACAAATGTACTTCAATACTTTGCTATTTGTAATTACATATCTTTATAGTAAATGTGAGAATAATATAGTTGTTAGTTCTTAATCATCTGAACACTAGGAATTTTTGAAATTATTTTTAAAATCTATAGATATTTCCCCTGGAAAAATGAAAAAAATCCATACAAAATTAAGGGTGTTCAGGGACATCAATAATTTTTTCTCTGGACTCTAGAAGTCACAAGCTTCTTTTAATAACCTCTTATATAGTTCAACTTTATTCATATAAAACATTACCTCAAAAGTCAACTCTTTAAATAACTTGCTGTGTTTGAGACTAGATCTTGTTATTTTGATTAAACAATATTTTTCTTTATTCTTACGAAATGTAAAGCACAATAGGAGAATTACTAATAAAGTGTATGGCAAGTTTGTTAATGTTATTCATTCATTCATTTGTCAAATGATTCTTGAGCACTAGCTCTTTGCTAAGCATTTTTTAATAAGCTAAAGATGCCAAGATAAAAAGGTTACCCAGAAAAGGACCAGATATGGTTCATAACATTGGATTTACTTTACAGGTTAGTTCCTTTGACTTATGCACACACACACACACACACACACCACACACACACACATTAGGTGAAATGATTTATATTCCAAGGCTTATACAGATTAAGCAGTAGGTGAAAACATGTGAAAGAATGTGTGAGAAAGGATCTGTTATTTGATATACATTTGATTTATAGTTGTTTATTTCATGCTTTCTACTTTTTCTTCCCCTAAAGTAGTCTAATTGCTAATGAGACAAATGCACTGATAGATTAAGCTTTAAGAGTGTTAAATTCTGGAAGGTAGGAATGAACATAGTGAGTCCATAGAAGGGAATGCCTACCTCTGCTTTGGTGAACTGATGAGCTCCTCACCAAGTAGAAGCTTTTGGAGCTAAGATACAACTCTCTTAGGTTTGGGTGTGAGGTGGCCCTTAAAAGCTCATGCGTAAGACAATGCAAAAAGGTTTAGAGGAGAAATGACTGGGTTATAAGAGCCTTAACTCAGCTAGTGACTGAAGGCAGGCAGGGTGTGGCTGGAGGAAGTGGGTCACTGGGGGCCTTGGATATATATTTTGTATCGGTGAGTGGAATCTTTCTCTGCTTCTTGATCATCATGCAAGCTGCTCCCTTCCTCCATATTTTTCTGCCATGTTGTTCTCTCTCACCTCAAGCACCCAGGAATGGAGCCTGCTCTCAGTGTACTGAGAATGCTGAAATCGTGAGCCCCCAAATAAGTATTTCCTCCTCTAACGTTTTTCTTGTCAGGTCTTTTAGTCACAGCAGTGAAAAAGTTGACTAAAACCAACTCTAAGAAGTAAGATCTGTTAAGTTGAATCAAAAATGGAGATACACATTTGACACATGAGATATGTTGCTAAAGTTTGTGAAATTTTGGAGTTTAGGGAAAGTCAAAGTGTTTGTGTAGCTGGAGAGGAAACAGTGGAGCGCAAGAGGGTGGGGAAAATGATGCTTTAAAACAAAGGCTGGTCCACTTCTAAGGGTAACATATTTCACAGCAGGAAAGTTTCATTTGTCCTTTAGACACATTCCAGTAATTAAATAACTTTAAATAAGAGCCAAACATAATTTAATTCTTAATTTTTTAACATTACAATGGTACTTTAATAGTCACAATAATTGACACTTCAAAAAATTACACTAATAACCATCATGAAGTGCTCATCAGTCACAATAGATAGAATGTTCAGCCAAGAATCACTCAAGAGTAAGACTCTCAAGATACCAGAGAAACCAGTACTTGCTGGAATACACTGTTCAGCTTTCTTTTGTTTGGGTTATGGAGGAGGACCTGATTCTTTGTGCTCAGGGTTATTGTCATAATACCAATTTTAGCACAGTTGTACTTCAGACTAAATTTTCAACAGATGTGACAATCTGCACAAGATGATGATGAATGTTCCCCTGGAAAAGGTTAAAACTTCAAACTCCCTTATAGAATCTCCAGTAGCCAACAAATATATTCTTATGTTCCTGAAAACAGATCAAAATAAATTTAATAGATACTGCCATTCACATCTTATGGACCAGGTTTATCTTATGATTGACAAGTCAATGATCCCACATTTCAGAGAGTATGGCAGCAGAATATATTCAAGTTAGAATATCAGGAAAATCAGGACCAAATAAGGATACATATTTGGACTAGTATCAAAAATTCTTAATTAATTTTATAGAGAATTATTAATAGCCATCAACATTTTAAAGAATAATATGCAGGTGCTTCAAGTCAAATAATACTCTTGTCTCTTATACTACATAGACTATGGACTATAATTTCAGCTTCAGTTAGTGAATTTTTAAAATGGGAATAATAATAGCATATAGTATATAGATTTATCTTATGGTTTTTATTACAAAGCAAAGGCACATTTTTTGTTTAAAGACTGCAATGCAAGTGATCAGCATTTGATGAATAGTCACCATTGCAGTGAAAAAATATAAAGCATTTCCCCTTCTATCCACACTTCCTTCTATGAGGTCATAGCCCTCATCAGTCAAAGCCATCACATCACTTCAGGAAACATTAGAATTGATATAGGAAATATAAGTGCCTTTAAAATAGTTTCTCAAATTCCATTGAGCTAGTAGTTAAGAATATACAACTTTTTATTTACAAGGAAAGAATTTTGTTAGGAGAAGAAAGACTTCAGAATCAATAAGAGCTCTGAAGAAAACAGTACAGGCAGCATATTTCTTAACAAAAGACTGGGACGGTGATAAAGGTATACTCTATGACACCTGAAGGGTAGTGGCCCTGTTTCCTGCAAGGGAAGGTAAAAAAGAGTTGATGTATATGTATTTCAGAAATCCTGTTGGGCCTGGAATAGGGAATTGTACCTGAGGAGTCTGCTAAGAGTGAATTCAGTAGCAGCAGGATTGCATGAAAAGCATGTAATGTCTTCAAATTATTTTGCTCATGAAGTAAGCACTGAATGTTTCTTGAATACAGGAGTCATCTAGCTGACCTCCTCACCAATCCTAGTGGTGGGCTTTTTAGCAATAGCTGAGTGTCACTTTGATATTTTCCTACATAAAGTAATTCTCTCTGTGTGCTTCCTGATTTCCACTGGGACTGTGCTGTACAAGTATTCTCTCCTTTACTGGTTCCACTCCTTATAAATCCCTGATACTTATGGTAGGATTGTTGACATGAGAGTAACATGTGGTATGGAAGGAAAGGCCACAGCATTTGTAGTTGACTGAAATTCACCCCTATTTTACCATTAATATAATTTTAAGAATAACTTTGGCATTGGAAGATAGAGACAAGTCAGATTCTGGGTGAGAGACTAGAATAAGGCAGATATTTTAGTGTTAAAATTGTTAGCAGGGTCTTTGACTACCTTAGTCACAGCTGGATCTTCAATGTCAAGCAGAGTGAATGAAATATTAAGGTGTATTGAAATATGGGGAGGATGATACTTTGCTTTCTCACCAAAATTGGAGATAGATAGGCAGACAAAAGTTAAACTACATTTTCATTCTGGGAAACATATATTGGAAGGTATAGCACAGGTCTTAATCAAATGGACTTAATAATGCCCCTTGACCTCCTATTGAAATCTTGAAATAGCCCATTTAAAGGAAAGTTTGGACACTTATATAACTTATGCCTTCCTTTTGTCCCAGGGGAAAAATCCAGTAAAAAGGAATCAATTTCTGTTGCTTGAAGTTATTTGACAAATGAATTATGATAATCAAGAATCTTGGTCCCATGTCTCATTCAACTACCAACCAAATGGCTCACTCTTCAACAGAAAGTTGTCAAAGATGAGTAGTGGAAATTCTTCCACCTGGAAATTGGAAGGAATGGAAAATAGATGTTCTGTAAGTAACACACATAGTTTGATTGCCCAAATTATTTAATAGATCTGACATTAAGGGAAGATATAAGGAACATAAAATATAAGGAGAATCCTTTGTGACTTCTATTAGCCAATGTGCTAAAAACATATTAATGCAGCACACAAGATGATCCTTTAAATGTACATAAAAATAACATGACAATTAAACAGATGTACACTCCATATTTAAAAGAAATAAACGTAAAATGAAGGAGAAACTAACATTTGCTCAAAAAATTCCTCTGATTACTTAGGATGGTATTGCTCCAACTCTTTCTGAAAATCAACTACTTATAGATATACTGAGGAATTATGGGCAATGGTGGGGAAGTATGAGAATTGATGAAAGTCTGAGAAGGGTGGTTGACAATGAAGAATTCTGGGGAGGCAGGTAAGAGCAGGAGCTGCCTATGGAAGCCAGGGAGGAGGGAATGGTGGAGACTACCACATTAGAGTAAGTTAAAACCTGGAGTTCGCTGGGCAGGTCTCATCCCAGTGACAAATGAAAGGAACCCAGTCCAGCAGTTGGAGTAAAAGTGCTTCAGGAGATTGAGCTGATTAGAAGCAGCAAGTGGGCAAAATATTCCCTTTTTGTCTGTGATTCTCTACCCATTATTCTTCTTGGCTTTGAAGAAGTCAAAAGTAGTCAAACCAAATCAAAACAGTGAAAAGTAAAGGGGGAGATCAACCACAGGAAAATGTCACTTCAGAAAAAGATAAGAAGACCATTGCACCTACAAAGAGTCTATCGCTGATCATGTGTTAATAAACTTCCCTAAACCTGAGATTATCCACAAATGGAATTAATGATACCTAATCTTTAACAGTAATGAAGATTTGATGAGATGTGTGAAAAACTTAGTTGTTGATTTCATAGTTGGTTATTGTTATTCACATAGGCTATTCATATGAAACCTTTTTGCTCTCTTAGTTTTAACTTCTTTTAGCTGGTTGGTGATACTGTCAATAGTAGAGGCATTGGCAAAAAGTAACACAACTTGAAAGAAAATAAATTAGGCACCTAATCACAATAGACATCCTTCTGGACCAGATCAGAAGTTGTTTCTGAGTCTTGAAAGGGAAAGAGAACAGACTAAGATGGTTTTCCTCTTAAAATGCTCTTGTTTCTGAAGTTGTGTTTGAAATAGTTGAGATTAATAATACTCATCTTCAATCATCAATAATATATTCATAAGTCTGGTCATTTTCAGAGGAGCATATACATTTAATGGGAGATAATTTTTACTCATGAACTCACAAGTGTGATAAAAGGGGTCACATTTATTATTTTATCCCATGGATTTAACACATAGACATTGATTCTGTGGCTAAAACAAAGCCTTCATCGCTTTGATGTTTACTTAGTAATGTAACATGATTCAATTTTAAGTTAGCTTTACTTAACAAATTTGACTTTAATCTTGTGTTTATTTCAATCACCTTGAAGAGGATATTATGGATGTCTATTAGGTAGTTTTAACTCCCTTTCATTTCAGGACCTACCCCATATACATATATTTTATTATGAACTTTAAAACCAACAAAAACTTTAAAAGTTTAGATCATTGGAATCTGAAAATGTACTATGGAAAATAATGTTGCCATAAAATGTGGTGCATGTATTAAAATTATTCACTAATACTAAATATTTTATTAGAGAAGTTGCTGTTAATCATTTGAAATTTTGGAGACTCCACAGGGTAAGAATAATTTTACTTAGCTTATTCTCTGACAGTGCTACCATAATGATAAATATATGGTGTGGCTTTATTTATTTCTCATACAGATATTCTTTTGATAAATCATTTGCCCTGTTATACTGTCAAAGGATATTTAAAAATGGCAAACTAGCGTATCTTTCCAAAATAATTTTAATGGATTTTAGCTTTGATTCTTTCCATGAGTTTTAGTTTTAATGTCACTAATCTGCTTCTTGTGGATATGGTATCGCCTAACCTTCAGTCTTTAGGTATGACAGGCAGGAGGAAGATATCCTCTGCATAATCCTATTCTTTCCTGGACCAGTTTCCTTGCTTCTCAATTGATTTAGTTTCACTCCTTGCAAATGTTAGTAATAGTAAATAAAAAACAAGAAATCTGTAATTTCAAAATGCTTTCATCTCTTTTGTAATGCTAGCTTATCTAGACAGGAATGTGAGACCCACTGTTTACACTACATTATTATCGGTAATTCTCAAGGAGGCTTTAATTGCTTTAATTTCTGTTCTGAATGTGGAGTCTGGGATCTGTGCCAGAAGTTATTTCTTTGAAAATAATAATAAAAATACATCCAGGTTTTGATTTTGCCAACTTGTCCCTTGCTTAAAGGTTGACTGCATGAAATGTTAGTGATTTCAATGTCTTGTTATCTTTAATTTTATCATAAATTTTAATTGTAGGGACATTATTGAAAAAAATTACTGGGGTGACTAGTGATAATCCAGCAAGAATTAGGCAAAGTATTTTTTTTTAATCACAAAATTTACAAATGTAAATATTTCCTTTTGAATCGAAGCTGTATTTTTAAAAATTCTTAAATCCTTGTTGCTTGATAAATGATAGCATCATGAATGACAGTTAAAGGTGAGGATGAAGTTTCCAGCCTATTCCATATTTTATTTTCCCTTTGTCAGATAATAGCTCTTGTGTCACTTAATATTTAGCTCTAATTATTTTAAAATGGAAACTTCATCATAAAAAATTTGTTTTAAAAGCAGTGAAACCTAAACCTAACCCTAACCCTAACACTAACCCCTTCCATCCCCCATTATATGTCCTCATCCGCTTATCAGCAAGATCATTCATCCTTTAGTTTTTTGAGATTGGCTCATCTCACTTAGCATGATATTCTCCAGTTTCATCCATTTGCCTGCAAATGCCATAATTTTATCATTCTTTATGGCTGAGTAATATTCCATTGTATATATATATATATACCACAGTTTCTTTATTCATTCATCAATTGAAGGACATCTAGGTTGGTTCCACAATCTGGCTATTGTGAACTGAGCAGCTGTGAACATTGATGTGGCTGTATCTCTGTAATATGCTGATTTTAAGTCCTTTGGGTATAGGCCAAGGAGTGGGATAGCTGGGTCAAATGGTGGTTCCATTCCAAGTTTTCTAAGGAGTCTCCACACTGCTTTCCAGAGTGGCTGCACTAATTTGCAGCCCCACCAGCAATGTATGAGTGTACCTTTCTCTCCACATCCTCGCCAAAACCTGTTATTGCTTGTATTCTTGATAATCGCCATTCTAATTGGGGTGAGATTGAATCTTAGGGTGGTTTTGATTTGCATTTCTCTTATTACTAGAGACGTTGAACATTTTTTCATATGTTTGTTGATTGCTTGTAGATCTTCTTCTGTGAAGTGTCTATTCATTTCCTTAGCCCATTTGTCGATTGGATTATTTGCATTCTTGGTGTAGAGTTTTTTGAGTTCTTTATAGATTCTGGAGATTAGTGCTCTATCTGAAGTATGATTGGCAAAGATTTTCTCCCCACTCTGTAGGCTCTCTCTTCACATTGCTGATAGTTTCCTTTGCTGAGAGAAAGCTATTTAGTTTGAATCTATCCCAGTTATTGATTCTTGCGTTTATTTCTTGTGCTATGGGAGTCCTGTTGAGGAAGTCTGGTCCTAAGCCGACATGTTGAAGCTCTGGACCTACTTTTTCTTCTATAAGATGCAAGGTCTCTGGTCTGATTCCGAGGTCCTTAATCCATTTTGAGTTTAGTTTTGTGCATGGTGAGAGATACGGGTTTAGTTTCATTCTGTTGCATATGGATTTCCAATTCTCCCAGCACCATTTGTTGAAGAGGCTATCTTTTCTCCATTGCATATTTTTGGCCCCTTTGTCTAGTATGAGAAAATTGTATTTATTTGGGTTTGTGTCTGTGTCCTCTATTCTGTACCATTGATCCACCTTTCTATTTTGGTACCAATACCATGCCGTTTTTGTTACTATTGCTTTGTAGTAGAGTTGAAGATCTGGTATTGCGATACCCCCTGCTTCACTCTTTCTGCTAAGGATTGCTTTAGCTATTCTGGGTTTTTTATTCTTCCAGATGAATTTCATAATTGCTTGCTCTATTTCTGTAAGGTACATCATTGGGATTTTAATTGGAATTGCATTGAATCTGTATAGCACTTTTGGTAGTATGGCCATTTTGACAATATTAATTCTTCCTATCCAAGAACATGGGAGATCTTTCCATCTTCTGAGGTTTTCTTTAATTTCTTTCTTTAGCGTTCTGTAGTTCTCATTGTAGAGGTCTTTCACCTCTTTTGTGAGATTGATTCCCAAGTATTTTATTTTTTTCGATGCTATTGTGAATGGGGTAGTTTTCCTAATTTTTCTTTCTGAAGATTCATCACTTATATATAAAAATGCCTTAGATTTATGTGCATTGATATTATATCCCGCTACTTTACTGAATTCACTTATGCGATCTAAAAGTTTTCTGGTGGAATTTCCTGGTTCCTCTAAGTATATAATCATATCATCAGCAAATAGGGAGAGTTTGAGTTCTTCTTTTCCTATTCGTATCCCTTTAATTTCTTTGGTCTGTCTAATTGCTCTGTCTAGAGTTTCAAGGACGATATTGAAAAGAAGTGTTGGAAGAGGGCATCCCTGCCTTGTTCCAGTTTTTAGGGGGAATGCTTTCAGTTTTTCACCATTTAGAATGATATTAGCCATGGGCTTAGCATAGATGGCCTTTAAATGTTAAGGAATGTTCCCACTATCCCTATTTTTTCTAGTGTTTTGAGCATGAAGGGGTGCTGTATTTTATCAAATGCTTTTTCTGCATCTATTGAAATAATCATGTGATTCTTGACTTTAAGTCTATTGATATGGTGAATTACATTTATTGATTTCCTGATGTTGAACCAACCTTGCATCCCTGGGATGAAACCCACTTGATCATGGTGCACTATCTTTTTAATATGTTTTTGTATGCGATTTGCTAAAATTTTGTTGAGAATTTTTGCGACAATATTCATTAAGGATATTGGTCTGAAATTTTCTTTCCTCGATGTATCTCTGTCTGGTTTAGGTATCAGGGTAATATTGGATTCATAGAATGAGTTTGGGAGGGTTCCCTCCTCTTCTATTTTATGGAATACTTTGAGAAGTATTGGGATGAGCTCTTCTTTAAAGGTTTTGTAGAACTCAGCTGAGAACCCATCTGGTCCTGGACTTTTCTTTGTTGATAGGCTTTTGATGACTTATTCTATTTCATTACTTGAAATTGGTCTATTTAAATTGTGTATGTCCTCCTCGTTCAGTTTGGGCAATTCATATGTCTCTAGAAACCTGTTGATGACTTCAAAATTTTCTATTTTGTTGGAGTATAGATTTTCAAAATAGCTTCTAATTATGTTTTGTATTTCAGTCATGTCTGTTGTGATATTTCCTTGTTCATTCCGAATTTTAGTGATTTGGGTTTTCTCTTGTCTTCTCTTTGTTAGTGTGGGTAAAGGTTTATCAATTTTGTTTATTTTTTCGAAGAACCAACAATTTATTTTGTCAATTGTTTGTATTGTTTCTTTGTTTCAATTTCGTTGATTTCAGCTCTGAGTGCAACTATTTCCTGTCTTCTACTACTTTTGGTGTTGATCTGTTCTTCTTTTTCTAGGGCTTTGAGCTGTAGTGTTAGGTCGTTGATTTGTTGAGTTTACTTCTTTTATTAAATGCGCTCCATGAAATAAATTTTCCTCTAAGTACTGCTTTCATAGTGTTCCAGAGATTTTGATATGATGTTTCTTTGTTCTCATTTACCTCTAAGAATTTTTAAATTTCCTTCCTAATATCTTCTGTTATCCATTCATCATATAATAGCATATTGTTTAATCTCCAGGTGTTGGAGTAGTTTCTGTTTTTCACTCTTTCATTTATTTCTAACTTCAATCCATTTTGATCTGATTAGAATACAAGGTAGTGTCTCTATCTTCTTGTATTTGCTAACATTAGCTTTGTGGCATAATATATGGTCTATTTTAGAGAAGGATCCATGTGCTGCTGAGAAGAAAGTGTATTCTCTCTTTGTTGGATGGTATATTCTATAAATGTCTGTTAAGCCTAAATTATTGATTGTGTTATTGAGATCTATGGTTTCTTTGTTCAATTTTTGTTTGGAAGATCTGTCCAGTGGTGAGAGAGGCGTGTTAAAATCACCTAGTATTATTGTGTTACGGTCTATTTGGTTTCTAAAATTGAGAAGAATTTGTTTGACATACATGGATGAGCCACTGTTTGGGGCATAGATGTTTATGATTGTTATATCTTGCTGATTTATGCTTCCCTTAAGCAGTATGAAATGTCCTTCTTTATCCCTTCTGACTAACTTTGGCTTGTAATCCACATTATCTGAAATGAGGATGGATACTCCAGCTTTTTTGCTGAGTCCATGTGCATGGTATGTTTTTCCCCATCCTTTCGCCATTACTCTATGTGTATCTCTTTCTATGAGGTAAGCCTCTTGCAGGCAACATATTGTTGGATCTTTCTTTTTAATCCAATCTGCCAGTCTATGTCTTTTGATTGATGAGTTCAGGCCATTAACATTCAGGGTTATTATTGAGATATGATTTGTATTCCCAGTCATTTGGTTCATTTTTAAAATTTTATTTATTTATTTATTTATTTTTGACACAACTTGGTTCCTCCTTTATTTGACAGTTCCTTTAGGATAATTCCTCCCTTTGCTGATTTGCTTCTTTGTTTTTTATTTCTTCCTCATGAAATATTTTGCTGAGAATGTTCTGTAATGCTGGCTTTCTTTTTGTAAATTCTTTTAGCCTTTGTTTATCATGGAATGATTTTATTTCATCGTCAAATTTGAAGGTAAGTTTTGCTGGGTATAAGATTCTTGGTTGGCATCCATTTTCTTTCAGAGCTTGAAAAATGTTGTTCCAGGCCCTTCTAGCTTTCAGGGTCTGGATTGAAAAATCTGCTGATATCCGTATTGGCTTCCCCCTGAATGTAATTTGATTCTTTTCTCTCACAGCCTTTAAAATTCTGTCTTTATTTTGTATGTTCGGTATTTTCATTATAATGTGCCTTGGTGTGGGTCTGTTGTAATTTTGTGTATTTGGAGTCCTATAAGCCTCTTGGACTTGATTTTCCATTTCATTCTTCAGATTTGGGAAATTTTCTGATATTATTTCATTGAATAGATTGTTCATTCCTTTGGTTTGTTTCTCTAAGCCTTCCTCAATCCCAATAAATCTCAAATTTGGCCTTTTCATGATATCCCATAGTTCTTGGAGATTCTGTTCATGATTTCTTACCATCTTCTCTGTTTGTTCAACTTTGTTTTCAAAGTTAAATATTTTGTCTTCAATATCTGAGGTTCTGTCTTCCAGGTGTTCTATCCTATTGGTTATGCTTTCTATGGAGTTCTTAATTTGGTTTATTGTTTCCTTCATTTCAAGGATTTCTGTTTGTTTTTTTTTCCATATCTCTAGCTCTTTATTGAAATGATCTTTTACTTCCTGTATTTGCTCTCTTAACTGTCAATTGGTGCTATCATTCAATGCCTGCATTTGCTCTTTCATCTCATTATTTGCTTCTGTGATCATTTTAATTATGTACATTCAGAACTCCCTTTCTGTCATTTCTTTTGCCATGCTGTCGTTGGATTTTATTGATGTAACATCTAGATTTGTTTGGGGCATTTTCTTCCCTTGTTTTCTCATATTTTTCAGGAATCAGTGGGTCATTAAGCTATTGCAGATTTCCTCTATGACTTATAATGTCCCTGAAGATTGCTAGTATATCTCCTCTTATCCTTCAGTAGCCTGCAGTCTTGGAGGAAGTTGATAATGCGGTGCTCCACAAGGAAGCTGCCTCTCTAGGTTTGGTGACCCTCAAGTGGGGTATATTCCCTTATAGTGGGCAGACGTGCCTCCACTTGTTGACCAGTGGTCATCCAAAGGAGAACTAGGCTGCGAACTGAGGCAAGGCCTGTTTGTGCCTGTGTCTCTGGTTTTACCTTCCTTGTGGGGAAACCTCACCCAGCAGGGAAGACTCACCCTGTGAGGAGGTCTCACTGTTCAGTTCCCCTCCTAGAGGTTCCCCTCAATCTACAACTACCGCCTGGGCTGGGCTGCCTTCCTCTGCATCGTTCCCAGGGACCCGGACCTACCTCCTGGGCCTGGGAGCCTCACCCTTTGCAGACGAGTCTCTTTAGACTGCCTCTCCTCAGAGAATCTGCCTGCAGTCCTGGAACCTTCGCTCCGCCCCTAGGCTTGTCTCTGTGCGGCTCTTCCACCAAGAAGCCGCCTAGGTCCTGGGACCCTGCTCTGCACCTAATCGCCTGGCTATTTGGCCCCTCCTCTGAGCTGCCACCTGGAGCCCCGTACAATAGCTCCGAGACCCAGAGACTACCACACACCTCTTCTTCTGGACAGCCGCCCAGTGTTCTGACGCAGTCACTAGGAGTCCAAGCAACTCACTTCGCGTCTCCTCCTCCTGCCAACCGCCCGTAGTCTTTTTTACATCTTGTTTCTCTATTTGTACATAATGTAGAGGCATACCAGTTGTGTTTTCATGAATAAAGTTGCTAAGAACATTTATGTGAAAGTCTTCGCATGTTGTTTTTATTCCTTTTCCTTGGATAGTCTATTGTGATTAGACACCTAATTTAATTTTTTAAAGACATCTGAGAAGAACTTTTCCTCCTTTGTTCCATGTAAAATAATTCTGAGACAAGAAAAAGAAACAGAACATCATTTGCCATATAACCCAGGCATCCAACTTTTGCTGTTCAGATAGCAGCTCAGGAGTTACAACAGTCCTTCTCTCCTCACATCATCAGATAAGACCTTTATTATTATGGAGTGTTCATGGGGTTCTGGGCACCTCTGGAAGCCTGACTTGGAGCTGGGTCTTGCTTTGAGCCTTGACAGTGGCCTTTGGGTGACAGTCTGAGACCCTTGGTAGCAGGGGCAGAAAGCTGTTTCTCAAGCTTGGGATGAGTGATGTAGGCAAGTCAATGGAGCTTGCAACTGACACCTTGTGGGATCTTGGATTTAACCTCCTTGTGCTTTAAAAGGTCTTTGATAGCCCTGCTTGGCACATGCATTCATGGCCTTGGCAGTGTTTGCCTGCCTCTCCTTTGGCCTTTCTTGTGCTTCTTGGTAAAACACATGTTAATTAGGAACAACACTCTTATAAACATTTTATCTCATAAGTACTCGTGAAAGCAGACAGGGCTATTTTATTAGTTAAAAGCAATTAAATGGCGATTATTGAAGGATGTACAACCAGTTCTTCTATGTAAATGTCATCTGTATTTCATTCATGTTACACCGAGAAAAGCAGCTTCTCTAGCTGAAGTCTCACTCCTGTGAATGAATGGTCTTATCATCATAAGAACATACATGGCCAAGGTTTTGAAAGTTTTTTGAGACCAAATCCTAGAAATTTTCAACTTCTGACTTTATCATGTTGTATATGCCCAATTTGTCTCCCAAGAGTGATAAGAATCAGTAAGAAAAATAAAGCCAAACAACAGGGTGAAGAGGTGGTGAAGAGGAAGAGAAGGGCAGAGAGCTGCTTAAGGACAGTAGACAGCAGGAGAAGAAAGAGAAATCCTTCCCAGACTTTTCAAGTCTGCTTTTGCTGGGTTCTCATTCTGTTTGATCAAATGCAGTTTTTCTTGGATTCTCTGGAAAATCTTGCAGTTAAGAAACCATATAGGTGGCAAATAAATGAAGACGATACAGTAATTAATTGAATATATAGAAGCAAATGAATGGATAAGAAAGTGGCACACTAAGGGACCAATGAAGTAAGGGAGTAGTAATCACTGATGGAAATAGAGGTCACCTGCAAGACCACAAGACTTTGAAAGTCAGTCTTCAGGTACTTTTTGGTGTGTTTGTTTATTTACCTTAAATTGATTCTCTGTGTAAACTTACAGAAAATGCTAACAATTGAAACTAGAGAATTCGTAAAAATTAAACTAGGCATTTACTTATAAATATTGAGAAAATTGTAATGAATTTAATTAGTGTATGGTGAAATCAGCAACCATCACAGGTATATTTATCTTTTAAAAATAAACAACACTTTAATTACTTTGCTAACTCAATGAATATTCATTTAGTGCCTGCTCTATGCCAGGTACCCCTGTAGGAGTTTGGGTATATCAGTGAAGAGAATAAAATTCCTTTCTTGATCATAAATTTTCACATACGGAAAATCATAAAATAAAGAATAAATATAATAAACAATTTAACTACATAGTATACTGTGTTCACACAGTCAGCTGCAAGTGAGAAGGTGATAAGTGCTAGTGGAAATAAAGAATAGGCAGAGCAGGGATTTGGGGACAAAGAATGCCCAGGAGTTGGGAGGTGCTGCGGAAAGCAAGAGTAAGAAATCAACAATGGTCATAATGACATAATCATATCTATTTGGCATTTATATTTTTACCCATATCTGATGACTAACAAATACATTTTCCAAAAATGAAAATTGACCACATTTATGTTATTTGGAACTGTGATTTGATAAGGAAGTTGCCATCATAGTATCCGTAAGCATTTGAAATAAATACAATTATTTTCCTTTTGGTTGGTGTATGCTTGATGGCTGATTCTTTCTTTTTTGTAATTAAAATTCTGAAAACAATAGCATTGTGCATATTTTTCATGTTTCTTCTTTGATTTAACCAATGGAATTTCACAAATATAATGTATTAATTCATGGAATAAATCTATAAAATTGGGCATTATTTTTC
The DNA here is from genome assembly GCF_902686445.1 of Sciurus carolinensis. Taxonomy (NCBI): domain Eukaryota; kingdom Metazoa; phylum Chordata; class Mammalia; order Rodentia; family Sciuridae; genus Sciurus; species Sciurus carolinensis. The sequence goes on from NC_062222.1 coordinate 126,051,330, forward strand.
ATTTCTTTTAAATATCAAAGTGTTCTTCAAGAGCAAAAAAACTAAGGCAATAAAATGACAGTTATCAGAAAATCAAGTTAAGTTGACTGAGCTCATGAACCCTATTCCTACTTCATGGGCTCTGAATTCAATGTCATGATAAGAGCCAAAGAAATGTAGAATGAGAATTGAGAAGCAGTTGCATTTTTTTTTTTTTTTGTAATGCTTGAACTGTTCTGTATGATTTTCCATTCTATAAAATGCATTTAATTCCATAACATAAAATTGAAATTGAAATGTAGTTACAGTAGGAACTTGTCTTTAATCTAAGGATTATAGTAATGTGATAGGTTAGGTCATAGATTGAATTGCATTTGTTAGTTCTTTGAACTTTGTAGGTTTTACATACCAGCATTGTCCCTTACAAGCTTCTCTCTCTCTCTCTCTCATTTGTGTGTGTGTGTGTGTGTGTGTGTGTGTGTGTGTGTCACTGGGGATTGAACCTAGGGGCACTCTTTCACTAAGCTACATCCCCAGTCCATTTTTTGTTTTTTTGAGAGAGTGTCTTGCTAAGTTGCCCAAGTGAGTTGTGAACTTGCAATCCTCTTGCCTCAGACTCCTGAGATGCTGAAAATACAGGTGTGTATCAATGGGACCAGTGTACATGCTGCTGTTACTCGTGGGACTATACAATCATAAGGAAGAATTATATAACAAAATGCAAAGAGAATTACATCCAGTTTATTTAGAATTTCTCCATTCACTCATTCACTCCTTTAACCTTTTACTGAAAATTTATCTTCTGACATGATGGTGTGTCCTGGGATTAAAATATGAATAGGGCACAATCTCAATGAGATAGATGTGTCTTATAGATTTGTGATATGGAAAGAGGACAAGTGAGACTAGATTTGTTTGTTTAATAATAATCCTTTCCTGAGAACTATCGAGAGAACCACCAAAGGGTTCTACAAAAAATATCTCACAGCCCCATTCACCTAAGCTCCTGCCACTAGACCCCACCTCCCAAAGATTCCATCACTTCCCAACAATGCCACACTGGCGTCAAAACCTTTAATCACATAGCTCCATGTGGGACACAAACCATATTCAAACAATAGCACAAAGGACGGGTAGGGATTTGGAAGGCAGTGACGGTAACACTACAATTGGAAAAAGTTCCTGAATTTGCTGAATATTTGCTTCCCGTCACAGAGTTCAACCTCCTAAACCTTTCACCGTGCAGTCCTGTGTTCTAGAAATACTCTTGAAGACTTGATTTCCGCTGATGTTCTTGTCCTCCGGATCAACCTCTAGAGCTATGGCTAATCTCCATTTGTCTAAACTCACTGTGCGATGCTTGTGATCTCTGTGGAGCTGCTGGTTTCTGTGGCTGTGTCCTAAGGAATGGGGTCAATGGGGACACACTATGTGCTGAAATATGGGCATCTGGCAAATCCTGGTATGTCAGCATCCTTAGAAACAAGAACTCAGAAACACCCTCTTGAACCATTTTCTGTGCAAATGGTAAATTACAGGCTGTCTGCGTTGTCTCCAGTGCTTATTTTACCTTCCACTTGCCCTAATGCAGTATAATTGTTAATGCCTACCTTACCTACTGGAGTCTGGGTTTCACTGTGCACATATTTCTCTCCTCTTTCAGCAGCTAGTGCTCATTTGTTCATGTATGCACTCACTCACTCATTAATCTAATGTATGTATACTAGTGCCTACAGTACACCAGTTACGCTGCCAAGCACTGGAGGCACCACAGGAAACTACACTAATGCAGTAACTGTGCACTAGAAGTAAGGGGTACAGATAATTTCACTTTTAAGTAGTCTGAAGGAAATAAGTTGTATGATATGATAGGGAAATTGAACAATAAGAGAGAGAGTGAAAGCGTAGAGATGAGACAGAGCCAGTGCTGGGAAGAGGAATGAGGAGATGAACCAGAGAAAATGCTTTAAGGTAACAAGGGTTAAAAGTGCAAAGCCCTAGAGGTAGAAAGGAGCTAGATTTTATTGAGAAACCAAGCTAAGGCAGTATGAGTAATATATAGTATATGAACTGGAGGAAGAAAATAAGGTTGGATCTTATAGATCAGAGTGAGAACTTGAGATCGGTCGCCATTCAAAAACAACAGGGGCTTTCAATCAAATGAGAGAATTTGTATACATATTCAAGGTTCATATATAATTTATGCATTTCAAGCAATCACTCTTACCATCAGTATGAAAGTTAGATAGCAAGTGGTCCTTAAGAGAAAAGCAGGGAGACAGGTTAAGAGGCGATTGCTATAATCCAAGTGGAGGTGAGGAGGCTTGAGGCCACATTAGGAGCAATGGAGATAGAAGAGAACACCTTAGATATGACTTTTAGACAGGAATGCACAACTTCATTATGGAACAGATGTGAAGGATCAGGGAAAGGGAGGAGTTAAGGACAACTTAAGTTCATTGTCTCTGAGCAAATAGATAATGACACCTACATCATTTAACAAGGTAGGAAAGGCAGGCAAAGAGCTGGTTTAGACAGAAAACAAAGTTCTGTTTTTTTTTTTTTTTGTTTTGTTTTGTTTTGTTTTGTTTTTACATCATGTGCAGTTTTAAGGGTTTTCTGAATACTCTAATAGAGAAATCAAATAGACCCTGAGATACAGGAGAATGACGCCTAGGGGAGATTTCTAAGTTGGCTAAAGGCTCAAGATGATATTAAAAGTCACCTGAATGATATGATTAAATGGGAGAGAGTGAAGACCCAGAAGCACAGAGGCCAAGGACAGAAGCAACTGTACACCTGTGCAGGAAAGCCCAGAGACGGAAGCTGGTGGCCACGCAGGGATGGAGAAAGAACCACCAGCTGTGGAGTAGGAAAGGAACAGTGTTGAGCAGGGAGTGGCAGCTGCAAGGAATGCTGAGTGAGAGGAGCTGACAAAATGTCCATTTTGATGACCTTCCAAGGACGATTCCATGGGAGTGGTGGTGACAGAAGCCAGACTGGGAGGGCTGGAGAGAAAACCCCCGAGTCACAGTTTCTTCATATCAGGAACCTGCAAGCTCTTTACTGCACCTGTGTTACTCAGCTTTTCCACTGCTTGACCAAAAGACCTGACCTGAGCAACGTGGATAAAGAGAAGTTTATTTTAGCTCATGGTTTCAGCAGTTCAGTGCAGAGTTAACCAACTCCGTAGCTTGAGAAGAGGTAGAGTATTATGGCAGAAGGGTGTGTAAAAGCAGCTCATAACATGACAATCAGAAAAGGAGACCAGGGGAGGGGAAAGGGGAGGGGGAGGGGAAAGGGAGAGGGAGGGGGAGAGAGAGAGTGTACAGCTGATCAAGGACAAAATATAAGCCTCAGAGGAACACTCACAGTGACCTACTTCCTCCAGTCACGCCCTACCTGCCCACAGTTATAGCCCAGTTAATCCATATCAGTGCATTAACCCATTTATCCCTTTACCTCTCATACACTAGTAATTTATTTCGCTGAAAATTCTTTCATTTACTCACACTTGAACTTTTGGGGGACAACTAGTACGTAAACCATAATAGCACCTAAATCTGGCCTGTGCTTACAGAACACACTTTTTTATCAAAAATGTCTAGTCTTTAAGGGGTACTGTGTTGAATTCTGAACCCTTTGTAAACTGATATGCCCTTTTTACAATTCACTGAAATAAAGGGTGAGGGGGAAATCTGGCCCCATGATTTTGTTGTTGTTGAGGCTACATTTTGTTGTTTTTGTTGGACAAAATTGTGAAGCCTCATCCTCCTAATATATATGACTATAAAGTGGCACTTGCCTTGTGATCTCATTGGTTTTCATTAATAACAGACTGTGAGGGTTTAAAGGAACCACATTTGAGAAGACAAAGGGTATTTCTCATCACAGGTTTGTTGTCAGTGTTTCTTCCACTCTGATTTATTTATTTATATATATGAATTTATATTTATATGTTTATATAAATCAGAAAGTCCCCTATTTCAGGATTTCTGGGTGCCAGAGAGAGAGAAAGTATATTTACTTCCCCTCAGGTCCCTGTCTCAGGGAATCTTTAGGCTTTGTGCATAATTTTCCTTGAGATGAATAAGTAGGAAAAAAAGTAACTTTAAAATAATTAACTTAAATTACTTCATTTCTTCCTCTCTCTACAGGGACATGTTGGACTTTCCTTTAATCTCCTTTTGTTTGTTTTCCTCTATTCTTAGTTTATTCAAAGACTGTACATAGCTGTGCCGAGGCTTGGTTTGGAATCAGCAAAGATTCAACCACAGAGCACTTTTTATGAGGACTTGCGGAAACTTTTTTAATGTTTTCCTTTCCATCTTGGGGACGCCTAAAAATAACTTGCAGGTGGGCAACTCAATTTGAAGCCAAATTCTACCTCTGTTCTTTATTAAATTATTTGTTGCATTTTTTGAAAGTTTTACAGATGATATTGAAGTTTTTGATTTTTTTCTGAATCTGTAGTTTTCCAGTTATTTTATAGGCCTATATAAAGGCCATAATCTTGTTTTTATTATAATTTTAGTTTTGGTAAATGAACAATGAAGTGGAATTTGGACATAGAGCCAAATACTGTTTCTTCCCCCTGCACTGAAATGGTCCCCAGTCGTTACTTGATCCTGATGTTGAACATCAAAGGATCAGGTCTCTTTTAGTAAATGTGGACAGGAGACTACATCTCTGCTGAAGGGATACAGGGGTGAAGCAGGACATCCCACTAGGCATTAAAATGTTGAATTATCTGCAGATATATTTTATTTAAAAAAAAATAGAATCATTCATAAGCTGAAGCAAACATCAGCATGCACAAATTCCGTGCCTTGTATTTCCTATCACATTGGCAATTTTCCTATCTCTAAATTCCATGTCTTGAGGTGATCTTGTGAGTGCTGTACCTGAAACCACTATGCCTGGTAAATTCTTGTTTAAACAAATGTATTTACTCTGTTTTTTTTTTTTCCCTAATTGAATGTTGCTGTGTACTTCAAAATGAGTACTTTAATACCAAATAATTAGCACCATAAATTCTTCAGTTGACTCTTATTATGCACTACATTTAGAAGCATTTGTACCAGCTCCTTATCATGAATCTGGGGGAGGCAGTGTAGTTATATTTAATTTCTATTCAACGCTTACTTAAACTAGGGGATGCACACATTTGTATGTACTTAGGGAAGACTCACCACCCCCAGGATTTGCACCATCTACGTCACAATGATTGCTGATATTGTGGTCAACATTGGAATGTACTGCTTCCGTACACCTGAGGGGCATGAAAGGACACTGAATTCTAGCTAGAAGACTTGAATTATTTGGACATAAGAAAAATGTCATTTTTTGAGTAATTTTAAACCTTTTGGTCTCAGTTCCCCCCCATTTTTTTTTGTTTTTGTTTTTAATTTAGGGTTGTATACCAAGTAATGTCTCTCTTCCTTTCTTCACCCAAATTTGTAAATTTTTTCTTTCATTTTTAAAAAAACATTGATTGAATTTATAAGCAAGATGTGGTCTCTGTGGAGGAGAGGTCACAAGGCACAAATGAACATGTCTCTATTGACCTACCCTTCCTTCACCCAACCCTGTCCCAGCCCCATAAGAAACAATATCTTCATTTTAATGTGTCTTCCGGATCTTTTTTAATGAAAAAATGAACATATCTTTTTAAAAATTAAAACAGGGCATTATTTAAAACTTTTAATTGGTACATAATAATTATGCAGAATATTGGGTTTTACTGTGGCATATTCATACATGCACATGACTTAATTTTATCAATTTCATTTCACATTACCTGCCCTCCCTTCTCCTTCCCTCCTCCCTCCCCTGAATCTCTTTCTCTACCTTATTGATTTCCCTTCTATTTTCATGAGATCTTTGTTTTTTCTCCGTTTTTCTTTCTCTATTATTCACACATGACAAAAAGCATATGATCTTTGCCTTTCTGATCCTGATGTATTTTACTTAATACGACTTTCTCTGGTTCTATTCATTTTCCTGCAAATGACATAATTTTGTTTCTCTTTGTGACTAAATAAAATCTCATTGTATATATCCATCACACTTTACCCATTCATCTGTTGGTGGACACTTAGGCTGATTCCATAAGTTGGTTATTTTAAATTATACTTCTCAGAACATGAGTATGCATGCATCACTATAATATGCTGAATTTAATTATTTTGGATAAATACTGAGGATTTACATACCTACCCAGAGTGTGTAAGGGTTTGTTATCCTCACATACTTGCCACTTTTATTACTATTTATTTTGCTCATGATTGTTATTCTAACGGTTGTGAGATGACAGTGTAGTTTTGATTTGCATTTCCCTGATGGTTATCTACGTTGAATACTTTTCAGTTTGTTTGTCTTTTATTGATTGGATTACTCATGGGCTTTTTTTTTTTTTCTTTGTATATTCTGTGTATTAGTCCTGTGTCAAAAGAGTAGGTGCAAAATGTTTTCTCCTATTCCGTATGCTCTCTTTTTATGTGTTTATTCCCCTTTGCTGTGCATAGGCTTTTAAATTTGGTGCCATCCTTGGTATTTTTTCCCGAGCTGTAGGAGTCCTAATGAGGAAATCATTGCCTGCACCAATAGGATGGGGTGTTGTTCCTGGGTTTTCTTCTAGCAGTTTCAGGTATTATTCTTAGGCAGTTGGCATGGTACAATTTGTTTAAAAGACTGTCTTTTCTCCAATATATGCCTTTGGTGTCTTTGTCTAGGATCACATGACTGCATCTGTGTGGGTTTCCTTCTGTGCCTCTCATTGCATTGATCAACACGCCTGTTTTAATACCAATTCCGTGGTGTTTTGTTATTATAGTTCTGTAGTATGATGTGAAATCAGGTATTATGATCTCTAACATTGCTCATTATGCTCAGAATTGCTTTGGCTATTCTGGGTCTTTTCCTTTTTCATATACATTTCAGAAATATATTTTCTAGGTCTATGCACAATTTCATTGGTATTTTGATTTCTATGGTGATTGCCTTGACTTTCTAGATTGACTTTGGGCATATAACCATCTAAACAGTGTTGATTCTGCCTATCCGTGAACATGGGAGAGATCCTCCCTTCTAGTATTTTTCTCCAATTCTTTCTTCAGTGTTGTGTAATTTTCCTCATATAGTCTTTTCACCACTTTGGCTAGATTTATTCCAAGTATTTTACTTTTACTGAGGTTATTGTGAATAGAGATGTTTTCTTGATTTTTTTTTTCTTAGTAGGTTCATGGTTCACGTATAGACAAGCTATTAATTTTTGTGTATTGATTTTGTATCCTGCTACTTTGGCAAATTTGCTTATAAGATAAAGAAGTTTTATGGAGGAGCATTTAAAGTTTTCTAAATTAAGGATTATATCATCTGAAAATAGGAATAACTTCACTTATTTTCCTATTGTATCTCTTTTCTTTCTCTTCCTTTCTTAAGGAATTTATAAATCTAGTTAAAATCTAGCCAATGTAATGTTGAGTAGGAGTGATGAGATCAGACATCCTATTCTTGTTCCTGATTTCTGAGAAAATAAATGCATCTGGATTCAGTATGAATTGGTTTTAGGTTTGTTGTTCATAGTCCTTATTATGGTGACGTAAGTTCATTATATCCCTAGTTTCTTCAAAATTTTTATCATGAAAGGATTCAAATTTTGTCAAAGTTTTTTTCTGAATTTATTGAAATGATCAAGTGGCTTTTGTCCCTGGTTCTATCGATGTGGTTTTTACAGTTATTGCTTTCTGAATATTGAACCATCCTTGCATCCCTGGAATGAAGCCAACTTGGTGATGATGCATGATCATTTTAATGTGCTGCTGAATTTTTTAAGAATTTTGCATATACTCATCAAGGATACTGGTCTGTGAATTTCTTTTCTTTATTCTTATCCAGTTTTGTTGTCAGGGTGACTGTATTTATGGAATGAATTTGAAATTTTCCCCTCTCTCGTATTTAATGGAATAATTTGAGGATATTGGTGATAGTTCTTCTTAAAGATCTTTTAAAATTCGAATATGAATCCATCTGGTTCTGGTGCTTCTTTGTTGGGAGATTTTCGATTCCTGCTTTAATCTCATTGTCTCATTACTTGTTATTGGTCTGTTTGTCCTTTCTATATACTCTTAGTTCAATGTTGGGATGCTGATTGTGCCTGGAAATGTATCCATTTTTTTCCCTAGATTTTTCAATTTAATGAAATGTAGATTTTCAAAATAATTCCTAATGATCATCTTAATTGTTTCTTGCAATATTCTACTTTTCATCTCTAATTGCATTCATCTGGGTCTTCTTTTTGAATTACTTGGACTAAGAGTTTATCAATGTTGTTTATCTTTTCAAAGCAACAAGTCTGCTTCATTGAGCTTTTGTATTTTATAATGTATTTTATTAATTTCAGTTGTGATATTTATTATTTCTTCTGGTCATTGGCTTTGGTATTGGTTTCTCTTAATTTTTCTAAGATCTTGAGATGTTATTAGGTTATTTATTTGAGATCTCAATTTTTTTCTTACATGAGCACTGGAACTTTTCTCTGAGAACTGCTTTCATTTTATCCTATATGTTCTGTAGGTTTTATTTCTATTATTTGATTCTAAGATGTTTTCAGTTTAACTGTTCATTTCCTTGATGGTCCATTCATTATTCAAAAATACATCATCCAATTTTATGTGTTTTATGTTTGTGCAGTTTTTGTAAACTTTTTTTTTTTTTGTACTAAGGATTGAACTTAGGGGCACTAAACCACTGAGCCACATTCCCAGCCCTACTGTGTATTTTAATTAGAGTAAGGATCTCACTGAGTTTCTTAGTGCATCACCGTTGCTGAGGCTGGCTTTGAACTCTCAATCCTCCTGCCTCAGCCTCCTGAGTTGCTGGGATTACAGGCATGTGACCCCGTGCCCAGCTGGCTTTTGTTTTGTTTTGTTTTCTGTTGATTTCTAATTTTATTCCATTGAATTGGGTAAGATCCAGACAATTACTTCAAACTTTTGTACTTCCTAAGACTTGTTTGTGATTAATTTTGGAGAAATTTCCATGAACATCTAAAAAGAAAGTGCATTCAGTTATTGTTACATAAAATATTCTGTAGATATCAGCTAAATGCATTTGATCCACAGAAAGTTTTAGCTCCATAGTGTCTCTGTTAATTTTATGTCTGGATTCTCCTTAATGAGAGCTTAGTGTGGAACTCACCCACTATGATTATGTGGTGACCTATCTGAGCCTTTATGTCAGGTATTGTTTGTTGTATCAAAGTAGGTACACCGAGATTCAAGGCATATTTCCAACTGCTAATTCTTGTTGTATTGTTCCCTTTACCAATATGCAATAAATTTCTTTATCTCTTCTGAATATATCTGACTTGTATGCTTTATCAAATATGAGATTAGTTACTCACATTTGCTTTCAGGTTATACTTGCATTGAATATCATTTTCCATTCTTTCACTTTCAGTCTGTGGATTCCTTTGCCAATAGGGTATATATCTTCCAGTTTATATAGAGTTGGGTCTTATTTTTCTAATCCAATCTGCGAGTCTATATCTTCTAATTGGATAATTGAGACAATTTACATTCATCGTTATAAAGAATGAATGAATTCCTGTTATTTTATTTTATTTCTAATGTTTTATTTGATCCTATTTCTAATTTGCTTATCTATTCTTCTAATGATAGTCTCTCCTAATCTTTTTTTCTTGTTATCTTTTTCGTGTCTAGGATCTCCTTTAATTGTCTTTTGAAATGTTGATCATGAATTTCTTTATTTTATGCTTATCTTGAAAAGTTTATATTTCTTATTAAATTCTGAATGATAACTTTGCTGTATGTAGCAATCTAGATTGACAGTTATTTTCTCTCAGGGCTTGAAATACATCTTTCCAAGTCCTCCTGACCTTTCAGATTTTGGCTGAAAAATCTGCTATTATTTTGATTGGTTAGCCTTTATAAGTGACCTGACATTTCTCTCTTGCAGCTTCTAAAATTGTATCTTTGATGAAGATTTTTGTCAGTTTAAGTACAGTGTGTCTTAGGGAGTTTCTTTTCTGGTCTTGTCTATTTGGGTTTCTAAATGCCTCCAATATGTGAATATGTTTGTTGATTGCTTGTATATCTTCTTCTGTGAAGTGTCTATTCATTTCTTTAGCCCATTTGTCAATTGGATTATTTACATTCTTGGTGTAGAGTTTTTTGAGTTCTTTATAGATTCTGGAGATTAGCGCTCTATCCCCATGATTGGCAAAGATTTTCTCCCACTCTGTAGGCTCTTTCTTCGCATTGCTGATAGTTTCCTTTGCTGAGAGAAAGCTTTTTAGTTTGAATCTATCCCAGTTATTGATTCTTGCTTTTATTTCTTGTGCTATGGGAGTCCTGTTGAGGAAGTCTGGTCCTAAGCCGACATGTTGAAGCTCTGGACCTACTTTTTCTTCTAGAAGATGCAAGGTCTCTGGTCTGATTCCAAGATCCTTAATCCATTTTGAGTTTAGTTTCGTGCATGGTGAGAGATATGGGTTTAGTTTCATTCTGTTGCATATGGATTTCCAATTCTCCCAGCACCATTTGTTGAAGAGGCTATCTTTTCTCCATTGCATATTTTTGGCCCCTTTGTCTAGTATGAGAAAATTGTATTTATTTGGGTTTGTGTCTGTGTCCTCTATTCTGTACCATTGATCCACCTTTCTATTTTGGTACCAATACCATGCCGTTTTTGTTACTATTGCTTTGTAGTAGAGTTGAAGATCTGGTATTGCGATACCCCCTGCTTCACTCTTTCTGCTAAGGATTGCTTTAGCTATTCTGGGTTTTTTATTCTTCCAGATGAATTTCATAATTGCTTGCTCTATTTTTGTAAGGTACATCATTGGGATTTTCATTGGAATTGCATTGAATCTGTATAGCAGTTTTGGTAGTATGGCCATTTTGACAATATTAATTCTGCCTATCCAAGAACATGGGAGATCTTTCCATCTTCTAAGGTTTTCTTGAATTTCTTTCTTTAGTGTTCTGTAGTTCTCATTGTAGAGGTCTTTCACCTCTTTTGTGAGATTGATTCCCAAATACTTTATTTTTTTTCGAAGCTATTGTGAATGGGGTAGTTTTCCTAATTTCTCTTTCTGAAGATTCATCAATTATGTATAAAAATGCCTTAGATTTATGTGCATTGATCTTATATCCCGCTACTTTACTGAATTCACTTATGAGATCTAACAGTTTTCTGGTGGAATTTCCTGGTTCCTCTAAGTATACAATCATATCATCAGCAAATAGGGATAGTTTGAGTTCTTCTTTTCCTATTCGTATCCCTTTAATTTCTTTGGACTGTCTAATTGCTCTGGCTAGAGTTTCAAGGACGATATTGAATAGAAGTGGTGAAAGAGGGCATCCCTGCCTTGTTCCAGTTTTTAGAGGGAATGCTTTCAGTTTTTCACCATTTAGAATGATATTAGCCATGGGTTTAGCATAGATGGCCTTTACAATGTTAAGGAATGTTCCCACTATCCCTATTTTTTCTAGTGTTTTGAGCATGAAGGGGTGCTGTATTTTATCAAATGCTTTTTCTGCATCTATCGAAATAATCATGTGATTCTTGACTTTAAGTCTATTGATATGGTGAATTACATTTATTGATTTCCTGATGTTGAACCAACCTTGCATCCCTGGGATGAAACCCACTTGATCATGGTGCACTATCTTTTTAATATGTTTTTGTATGCGATTTGCTAAAATTTTGTTTAGAATTTTTGCGTCAATGTTCATTAAGGATATTGGTCTGAAATTTTCTTTCCTCAATGTGTCTCTGTCTGGTTTAGGAATCAGGGTAATATTGGCATCATAGAATGAGTTTGGGAGAGTTCCCTCCTCTTCTATTTTCTGGAATACTTTGAGAAGTATTGGAATGAGCTATTCTTTAAAAGTTTTGTAGAACTCGGCTGAGAACCCATCTGGTCCTGGACTTTTCTTTGTTGATAGGCTTTTGATGACTTATTCTATTTCATTACTTGAAATTGGTCTATTTAAATTGTGTATGTCCTCCTCGTTCAGTTTAGGCAATTCATATGTCTCTAGAAACCTGTTGGTGTCTTCGAAATTTTCTATTTTGTTGGAGTATAGATTTTCAAAATAGCTTCTAATTATGTTTTGTATTTCAGTCGTGTCTGTTGTGATATTTCCTTGTTCATTCCGAATTTTAGTGATTTGGGTTTTCTCTCGTCTTCTCTTTGTTAGTGTGGCTAAAGGTTTATCAATTTTGTTTATTTTTTCGAAGAACCAACTATTTATTTTGTCAATTTTTTGTATTGTTTCTTTTGTTTCAATTTCGTTGATTTCAGCTCTCAGTTTAACTATTTCCTGTCTTCTACTACTTTTGGTGTTGGTCTGTTCTTCTTTTTCTAGGGCTTTGAGCTGTAGTGTTAGGTCATTTATTTTTTGAGTTTTACTTCTTTTATTAAATGCGCTCCATGAAATAAATCTTCCTCTAAGTACTGCTTTCATAGTGTCCCAGAGATTTTGATATGATGTTTCTTTGTTCTCGTTTACCTCTAAGAATTTTTTAATTTCCTTCCTAATATCTTCTGTTATCCATTCATCATATAGTAGCATATTGTTTAATCTCCAGGTGTTAGAGTAGTTTCTGTTTTTTACTGTTTCATTAATTTGTAACTTCAATCCATTATGATCTGATAGAATACAAGGTAGTGTCTCTATCTTCTTGTATTTGCTGACATTAGCTTTGTGGCATAATATATGGTCTATTTTAGAGAAGGATCCATGTGCTGCTGAGAAGAAAGTGTATTCGCTCTTGGTTGGATGGTATATTCTATAAATGTCTGTTAAGTCTAAATTATTGATTGTGTTATTGAGATCTATGGTTTCTTTGTTCAATTTTTGTTTGGAAGATCTGTCCAGTGGTGAGAGAGGCATGTTAAAATCACCTAGTATTATTGTGTTATGGTCTATTTGGTTTCTAAAATTGAGAAGGATTTGTTTAACATACATGGATGAGCCACTGTTTGGGTCATAGATGTTTATGATTGTTATATCTTGCTGATTTATGCTTCCCTTAAGCAGTATGAAATGTCCTTCTTTATCCCTTCTGACTAACATTTGCTTGAAGTCCACATTATCTGAAATGAGGATGGATACTCCAGCTTTTTTGCTGAGTCCATGTGCATGGTATGTTTTTCCCCATCCTTTCACCTTTAGTCTATGTGTATCTCTTTCTATGAGGTGAGTCTCTTGCAGGCAACATATTGTTGGATCTTTCTTTTTAATCCAATCTGCCCGTCTATGTCTTTTGATTGATGAATTCAGGCCATTAACATTCAGGGTTATTATTGAGATATGATTTGTATTCCCAGTCATTTGGTTCATATTTAAAATTTTTGACACATCTTGGTTCCTCCTTTATTTGACAGTTCCTTTAGGATAATTCCTCCCTTTGCTGATTTGCTTCTTTGTTTTTTATCTCTTCCTCATGAAATATTTTGCTGAGAATGTTCTGTAATGCTGGCTTTCTTTTTGTAAATTCTTTTAGCTTTTGTTTATCATGGAATGATTTTATTTCATCGTCAAATTTGAAGGTAAGTTTTGCTGGGTATAAGATTCTTGGTTGGCATCCATTTTCTTTCAGAGCTTGAAAAATGTTGTTCCAGGCCCTTCTAGCTTTCAGGGTCTGGATTGAAAAATCTGCTGATATCCGTATTGGCTTCCCCCTGAATGTAATTTGATTCTTTTCTCTCACAGCCTTTAAAATTCTGTCTTTATTTTGTATGTTCGGTATTTTCATTATAATGTGCCTTGGTGTGGGTCTGTTGTAATTTTGTGTATTTGGAGTCCTATAAGCCTCTTGGACTTGATTTTCCATTTCATTCTTCAGATTTGGGAAATTTTCTGATATTATTTCTTCAAATAGATTGTTCATTCCTTTGGTTTGTTTCTCTAAGCCTTCCTCAATCCCAATAATTCTCATATTTGGCCTTTTCATGATATCCCATAGTTCTTGGAGATTCTGTTCATGATTTCTCACCATCTTCTCTGTTTGTTCAACTTTGTTTTCAAGGTTAAATATTTTGTCTTCAATGTCTGAAGTTCTGTCTTCCAGCTGTTCTATCCTATTGGTTATGCTTTCTATGGAGTTCTTAATTTGGTTTATTGTTTCCTTCATTTCAAGGATTTCTGTTTGGTTTTTTTTCAATATCTCTAACTCTTTATTGAAATGATCTTTTGCTTCCTGAATTTGCTCTGTAAACTGTCGATTGGTGCGATCGTTCAATGCCTGCATTTGCTCTTTCATCTCATCGTTTGCTTCCCTAATCATTTTAATTATGTACATTCTGAACTCCCTTTCTGTCATTTCTTCTGCCATGCTGTCGTTGGATTTTATTGATGTAACATCTAGATTTGTTTGGGGCATTTTCTTCCCTTGTTTTCTCATATTGTTCAGGAATCAGTGGGTCATTAAGATATTGCAGATTTCCTCTATCAACTTATAATGTCCCTGAAGATTGCTAGTATATCCCCTCTTATCCTTCAGTAGCCTGAAGTCTTGGAGGAGGTTGATAATGCAGAGCTCCACGAAGAAGCTGCCTCTCTAGGGGTGGTGACCCTCAGGTGGCGTATATTCCCTGCTAGTGGGCAGAGGTGCCTCCACTTGTTGACCAATGGTCATCCAATGGTGAACTAGACTGCGGGCTGAGGCAAGGCCTGTTTGTGCCTGTGTCTCTGGTTTTACCGTCCCTGTGGGAAAACCTCCCCTGGCCGGGAAGACTCACTCGGTGGTGACGTCTCACTGGTCAGTTGCCCTCCTAGAGGTTCCCCTCAATCTACAACTACCACCTGGGCTGGGCTGTCTTCCTCTGCAATGATCCCAGGGGCCCGGACCTACGTCCTGGGCCTGGGAGCCTCTCCCTTCGCAGGCAAGTCTCCTTAGGCTGCCTCTCCCAGAGAATCTGCCCGCTGCCCTGAAAACTTCGCTCTGCCCCTAGGCGTGTCTCTGTGCAGCTCTTCCAGCAAGAAGCCACCTAGCTCCTGGGACCCTGCTCTGCACCAATCGCCTGGCTATGCAGCCCCTCCTCTGAACCGCCACCTGTAGCCCCGTACAATAGCTCCGAGACCCAGAGACCCGCCACACACCTCCTCCTCCGGACAGCCGCCCGGTTTCCGACGCAGTCACTAGGAGTCCAAACAACTCACTTCGGGTCTCCTCCTCCCACCAACCACCCGTAGCCCTAGGCAGTCACTCCAAGTCCAAGTGTCCCGCCCTGTTCCTCCTCCTCCTCCTCGGGGTAGCCCCCCGGGTGTTCAGGAGCGGTGGCTCCGAGACCAAGTGACTCACCACGCTCCTCCTCCAGGCAGGCCACCAGTGTTCAGGAGCGGTCGCTTTTAGTCCAATCAACTCACCACTCGCCTCCTCCTCTGGCAACCACCTGCAGCTCTGATGCAGTCACTCCCAGACCAAGTGTCCCACCGCTCTCCTCCTCCAGGCAGGCCACCAGTGTTCTGGATCAGTTATTCTGAGTTCAAACAGCTCGCCACTCAGCTCCTCCTCTGGCAACTGCCTGTGGCTCTGATGCAGTCACTCCTAGGTCAAGCAACACGCCGTGCTCCTCCTCTTCCTCCGGGCAACCTCCCGGTGCTCAGGAGCGCTCGCTCTGAGTTCAAACAGCTCACCACGCAGCTCCCCCTCTGGCAACCGCCTGTGGCTCTAATGCAGTCACTCCTAGACCAAACGACCTGCCGGGCTTCTCCTCTTCCTCTGGGCAACCCCCCGGTGTTCAGAAGCGGTCGTTCTGGGTCTGAACAGCTCGCCACGCAGCTCCTCCTCAGGCAGCCGCCCGGAGCCCCAGCGGTTGCTCGAGTCCAAGCGCTGTGCTGAGCCGCCTCCTCTACGATGATCCCAGTTGTCTGTGTTTACCGCTCCAGCGGGGGGAGGGGCGTCTCGCCGAGCAACTCCACTTCACATATTCCCTGCATTCCGGGGCTACCGCCCCATCCGGGACGCCTCCCCAACGGGAGAGACTCACCCGGCAGCTTTGAGTTGGTCCCAAGTCTCTCACTATCTCCTCTTTTGAATCTTGCATCCTGGAGCAACGTGAAATGCAGCCGCCCTCTAGTCCGCCATCTTGGCCCCCCAGCTCAATTTTTTATTTTTGCATTATTATTATACATAATAGTGGAATTCATTATGCTATATTTGTGCATGTACATAACATAATTTATTCAATCTCATTTCCCTACTACTATCTTCCCTTTCCCTCCCCTCCTTCTTCCCCCTGATCTGCTTGCTCTACTCCACTGATCTTCTTTTCATTATCATTATCATCACCACCATCATCATCTTCATCAATATTTTAATTATAGCATTATCATTATATATAAGCTGAATTCATTGTGGTATATTTATAAATGCACATAGCATAATTTGGTAGATTTTATTGCCCAATACTTGTCCATATCCTCCACTCTTTCTTCCCTTTCTCTCTATTGGTCTCCCTTCTATTGAAGTTCTATCTTCTTAGTCTAATCTATCACTGAGAATTTCAACTGGGCTTTTTACTTGATTAATTGTGTTTTCTTTTCCAGGATTCCTGCTTGGTTCATTTTCAGGATCTCTGTTTAATATTCTGCATTTTCTCCTTTATTGCATTCCTTAAATTTTCTTTTAGTTCTTTAATCATTTTTAAAATCAACATTTTGAAATTTTTACCTGGTATTTTCCCCACTTGTATGTTTATGGGGTCAATTATTGAAATGTTGTGGAATTTTGGGGGGATCTTATTATGGTATTTTCTTTGTTCCCTGTATTTCTATATTGATATGTGCACATTTGTTGGCATGAATATCTCTTCCACTGTTGTAAGAAGGACTTTTTATGTTTCTTAGTCTGGGGATATACCAAAGTGTCAAAACTCCCACTCAACATGATCACATTGGTACGTTCGATCCCTAGTGCTGGTTTGATAAAAAAAAAACAGTAATCACCAGTAATTGGAACCACAATAGCACAAAGCCATATATTAATAAACCTTTAAAAATTATTGAAACTACTTCACAACTCCACTAATCTTAAAATGGAAAAGAGGAGTCATGCTCTAGAATAGAGTGAGATATTAGGTATTAAAAATGGGAAAATTTCTAATAAACTATATAGGGTTTGAAAAGGAAAAAGGAAATAAAATATAAAAAAGAAAAATTGGGTGGTTTTCATTCATCTGTCAAAACCACATAATACAAGCAGAGAAAAAGAGATGAAAGGGGAGAGAGTCTAAAAATGAGCAAGAAAAAAGAGAGAACAAATACAATTCATGTACTAAAATACTGAAATATATGAAGTTCGATTAGGAATGCAATATCAAATAATGGGGGACTATCAAATCATCACTGAAAGTAATAAGCGTGAAATCAAAACCTAACATTAGAGAGTCTTAAATGATGCCTTGCTGGGCTATTTAAGATAGAAAGATTTCTTATTGGGCTCTTTTGATTTAGCTTTCATTGGTCCTTGAATGGCTTAGTAAATAACCATACCTGGCTTGGCTTCTGCCTTTCCATGGTGTGGAGGTAGCAACCACACCAACCTTCTCACTGATGCACTAGCATCTGTATAAGTTTTCTCCTTTGTCCAGTTCAGCTTTATGCTTCAAAAATTGTGCAGCAATTAAGTCACAAAATCTGTCCCTACAGTCCTCATTCCCCTCTTCTCTGACTCAATTTAGGAGGCTTCCTTCATTCTTTGATATGCTGGGGCCCCTAATAGTTTTCTGGAGCTCAGATAAAATATCCCCTGATTACCTGTAGCCTATAGTAGCTGTATCTCTCCCCGATGACTAGTGTCATGTGTGCCTCCCTATAGCAATGCTTTGTGCACCCAGAATCGCCAAAATAGGTATGCACATTGCTCATGTAGAGTTCAGGGTGTGTGGGGTGTAGCCACCCACAGTAGAGGTTTGGTGGACTGGTGGCAGTGGTTCAGGGAGATGGTCCCCAGCTGGGACACAGGTAGCTGGGCAGGTGCCGAGGTGTATGATTTTGGCTAATGGCTGGGATTCACTTGGCAGTGGGCCACTGCTGAGGCCAACTTGGGAGTTGGCCAGTGTCTGGGACATGTGCATCAGCAGGCTATTAGGGGCACTAGCGGTTGTCGCCTGGAGCACACATGATGCTGCTTGGTGCAGGCAACTGGGGCCAGCAGCTGGGGCCCACAGTCGGCCAACTGGCTGCTTCCCAGATGCTGTATTCTATCGAGAGTGGCCTGCTCTCTGTTCAGCTTCATCTCATGACCCTTGTCAGATGTGACTCTGGCAACCTTTAGTTAGCAGTGATCCCTCTACACAGGTTACTTGGCCTGTTTTGAAGGTCTTCCCTTTGACAGTACTTGTTGTTATGTCTAGATATGATGAAGTTGTATGGATTTAATTCCTTTCAGGGAAGCAGACTTAATGTGTTGTTTCTCAGGTATGGCTGCCCACTACAGTTTTCCACTAGCGACTTAAGAAATCTGTGTTCTTCCTTTTGACCAAGTGGCTTTACAACACCTGCCCCTGTCCTAACTTGGTTTAACTTTCATTTATACCATTGTTTCTGAAGTAAGCTTGTCAGTTTTGCCTGTCCATCTTTCTCCCAGTTACTGCCCTGGTCGGTATTCAGGAATTCTTTCCCATTTTCTCTTCTATGAACCTGAATTTCCTAGTCCCTGCTCTTCTCTGACTGTCCAATATTGTACTTTAGTACATTCCTTCTGCCACTCACCTCTCTGATCAGCTGGTCTATCACTGCTTCAATTTCAAATTGCAGAGTAGTCAAGTTGTGCTGCCTATTTCTAGTTGGCCAACTTGCCACCTAAAAACTATATTTTTAAATTGCTACACATCATATATCCTATGAATATACCATAACATTTTACTATTGTTACTAAAAAGGATTCTCATAGTATTTCCTGTCTTTTAAAAGAATAATGATGAAAGTCTTTTTTGCAGTAATATGTAATTAACTCTGGAGAAGAAAACCTAAGAGGTGAAAAGGTTGTATCAGAGGGAATACATATATACATAATTTAACAGATATTGCCCAAAATATCTCTAAAAATCTAAAGTATATGTAACGCAAGTTTTGCATATAAATGTTTAAAATATTGCCAATCTGATGGCCAGAAATATACTCTCATTATTTTCATTTGCTTTTCCAGGATTGGTAGTGCAGATGAGCTTCCTCTTATGAATGTGTGTTTTTTCCATTTCTGTTTATAGTCTTTGCCTGACTTTCTATTTTTAAATATTAATTTATATCAGACAGAGCTTTTACATATTCTGTATTCCACCCAGTTTCTCTGTAATTTGGACTTTTTTTTTCTAATTCATCACTTTCCTTTTCCCTGATTAATGGTGGGATTTTTATGTTTTGTTTGTGTTTTGCTAAATGGGGTTCTTTAACATAATTAACAAAATGGATGTTGGTCCTCTTAGCATAAGAAAGATAGCTTGTTGGGGAAAAAATTAGCAGTCAAGAGATTTATAGAGCAACATCCAGTGCTTTTTGTAAGGTATCACACAAGAAATAATTGAGAAAGGAAAACAATTTAAATGAAAAGATTTATCTTTCAAGTTTCTTAATCTAACACATTTTAAAATACATGCCTATAATTAAATACTTTCACATATTTGATTAGGAATTAAGAAAAATAATTTGAAATCTCTATAAAATAAGAATTTTGAATTTGAGAAATATTGTTATCATTTGTTTGAATCAAAATCATAGAATCAGACTGATCAGAGTGCTGGGGGATGAAATATGTTTGGTATTATGTAGGTTCAATGTTGCTCTTTGCAGTCTCTTCCTTTGCGGAGGTATTACTTCCAGTAAATGAGAACTCAGTGTTTTTCTAAGTTGTGCCTCTTCTTCCTTCCCTGCCTCTATCCTCTCCTTTTTCCTTCTTACCCCTGATCCATCTTCATTTTTTCCATTGATTTGCTTTCCTTTTGGTAAATATCAGGGAGTGGTACTTTCTGTGCTTCCTGAAATCTGTTTCCCGTAGTGTTTACTATTGCTCCTATACACATATATGGTTATATTTCTGGTGAAACAAAGGTATGTTGTTGAGAATAACTACTTGGACACATCCTCATGAAATGTCTACTCACATTGTGTGGGTGTGTCAGTGTAACTGATGAGTGAGGCAGGCAAGAGAATGGTGTGGGCGTCCTGTCTCCTTCAGGTCCCTCCACCTGGGTACACTGAGCTCATGGCTTGCCATTCTTTGCCATACTGTACCATTTTTGATAGGTATGTCTTCTGCTGAGAAGTCCCTCATGCAACCCCTTTCCCAAATAACCTCCAAATGTCCGGCAGTTCCTGATCACCTAGTAACACTTCTGCAATCAATGTCTCCTCTTAGCTTAACCTCTCCCAGGACCCTATCCAGGTTTGATGCTTCTGCTGTCCTGTACATTAAGCTTATCCTTATGAGTAGTATGAGCTTATCATACTACTTTGGAAGAACTATTGATTTGCCTATAGACTTCTCCTTAGGCTCTGAGTGCAGGGATTTCATCTCTGTTTCAGAGTGAACTTGTATCTGTTGAAAGTATTGGAGTTGTCCAATACTTTCATATGTTCCAAGATCGCCAGTGGATGACTAATACTACAGATAGTACCAAACTCTCTCTATATTCTTTATTTTTTGCTAAACATACATATAAAATTTAATTCATATTTAGGCACAGTAAGAGAACAATAATAATAACTAAACAACCTTGGCTTATAATTCTTTTCCTTTTATTAACTTAGGAATTTTTATTTTTTCAGTTAGAGTAACCCTTTTCATCCTTTCTGTGTCATATTCAAAATGTCCAACATCACTAATTTTGTCTGTTGAGGTTATTATTAGGTAAAATAAAGGTTACTTGAACACAAACATTGTAATACCATGGTAGCTTAACCCACACAGCTACTAAACAACTAATGAGTAGAAAGCTTATATAGTTTGGATACATTGGAAAAAGGAATGATTCATTTCCAGTGTGAGATTTCATCACACTACTCAGAATATTGCTTAATTCAAAACTTAGGAATTGCCTATTATTGGAATTTGTTATTTAATATTTTTGGACTGAAGTTGACAGTGAATAACTGAAACTGCAGAATGAAAGAGTAGATAAGGGGGACTGTACAGTGAATGAAAGAACACATAAACCAACTCTTAACATCTAGTTCTGCTTTTAAAGCCCTTCAGAAGTGCCCTCTTGATGTAGCCCATATTGTTTTCTCTCCTACCTTGCAAGACTCAGTCTTTCCTTCTACCAGTCTCTGCCCTTTGTAGTAAAAACCAGTCTCTGCCTTCCCCAATTCTTCTTCTCTTCACAATTTCTCAAAACCACCACACTGTGAGTATACATGGCACCTTCCTAGCAGAGGGAAACACTATGAGTCTCCCATGTATGAATGTTTTGGTTTCTGTTATATATATTAAAAATACATGTATTTATCTATCATCTCGGTATAAGATATACTAGGTGCCAAATCATTTGTAGTTAATATTTTATAAGCTGGGATTTTGTGTCATTTGTATGGTTTTCATTTTGTTTATGTTTCTAAATTGTTCACAGTGAAAATGCAATCATTTATATAGGAAAAATAGTTAAATTATTTAGAATGTGAATTATTAGATTTGGCAATGAGAAGGTCTCTAGTGTCCCTCTAGGAAAATTGTAGGGAAATAGTGAAGGAAGAAATATAATTGCAAGGAGGTAAGGTTTCTATTACCACTAACAATTTGGAATCCTTAAAATGCCTTACCTTATGGACGTGAACTTTAATTTAAAATTTAAAATTATATGTCGATCACTTTAGGACAGTTTTAATTAACAAATTGCTATTAAAGAATTTCATTTAATTATCCAGGGAAGGGTCATAACTTATTGCTTTCTCCATGGCAATGAAGAGACAATGTGGTATCCAACACTCCAGGTGCAGGCTCAGAGGTTGCCGAGGCTGAGTCTGAGGCTATGGGTCCTCCAGGGACTGGCCATGTTAAAATATTCTGCATGTGATCAAGTTTCACTTGGATCTTTTCAGTTTGTGAAATTATGTTCCTTCTGTCTCCTGACTATGAGGGTATTTAGAGCCTCACTGCAGGACTTTGGATATAACAGGGCAGCATGAGAAAGATGGGCTATACCGTGGAGTCAGAAAAACACTGAAGTTGGAATGGCACATGCACCCCTTTCCTGTTGGGTCCCTGAGCAGTCAAATCTCATTTCTCAGAGTCTTAGTTCTTCATAATAATAATGGAGTTCTTATGAGGGTTGGTCACACAATTAATACATCACACTTCTTATGAGTGCTATGTTTTGCTACCTTCCTTCTCCTTCTTCTTTTGCTTCTGGTTCTCTTTTGTGTTAAATGAGTGCTTTTTATTCTCCTGCTAAGGGAAATGCCTGCTTAGAGAAGCTAATGAACACTTCTGCCTCTCTCTCCAGGACAGTATACACGTGCAGAAAAAGAAAAAGTAACACATAATTTCAGAATATTTGCAGGCCCCCATTAAACACCTTCATGAGTCCAGTTCTGAAGAAACACAGGTTTGCATTTTTTATTTCAACTCAGTCCCATTTTTCCTCCTATAGACTCTTGCATATGTTTTAACTATTCACAGCCTTTTTCAAGGACTACTGGAGACTCAGGAGTCACCACCAGCGCACGTAACAAGCAGGGCTAAGAAGCTGAAGTGAGTACTTGGAGGCTGAGACTGACCTTGGCTTTCTTCTCCTTGCCAATTTTTGAGGCCCACATGTTCAAAGTAATCTTTTTTTACCTCTAGGAAGCAAAGTTCAACTCCCAATGTCAGAATCAAAGCCTAGATTCAAAACTCCTTTGGATAGTTATACTCCCAATCAAAGGGGTTAAACAGTTAACTTATCAAACCTCCAGATTTCAACCTATTTTATTTCTATTCAGCAAGCTGCAACCTGAAGAGTCAAGCAAACAAGCAAACACACGGCACTTGCTTTTTCTACTTGCCTAGTGCACTCCTCCAGCTGAGAGAGGCCTTTCTTGAAGTGCAGGTGAATTAGCAACCCCTGGAGCTGCCCAACAGGGTTGGTGTGCCTCTACCTCAGCTGTCTCACCTGAAGGTGGGAAAACTCAGAAGTTTGTGTTTTACAATGATTCCCAGGGCTTCTACAGTGGAATAATATTCTAGGTGCCCTCAGTGGCAACTAAGTGGATAAATTCCAATTTATTGACTTCGTCCTTCTCCGATCTTGCTTTTCACTTACCTATTATCATTCCCTTCATTTCCAAATAGATCACATGCATTTGGATTCTCTGTTAGAGTCAGCTTCTGGAACAGTCAGAGTACAGTATTATCTAACGTACTTGGGGCACACTTTTGGCTCTTATATGTTGCAGGAGTTTTTAACTTGCCTAGTTTTCACCCAGTACATGTCTGTAGTCATTCCCAGGCACTGTCCAAGCAAAGCACCTATTTATACCTCCAAATGCCTGCTCTTCAAGCAGGAAGAAATACCACTTCCACTTGATCACTGATCCACCAGATAAACCTTGTGATCCCAGTTTTAAATGTATACTTGAGTCATTGATTTGAATTTCCAACTTTACATTATAAGAAATGTGACAGATTTACAAGGTTTTACAAATCATCTGTAATGTTTAAGATAAATTAAGAAATACTGTTTTTATATCTCTAATTTGTAAGATTTTTTTAGAATCAGTTATGTTCTTGGGGAGCTGTGTGCTCTTCAGATATTTGAATTGCATATAAAAGAAAATCAAATATATTCAATGCATAAGTGCTGTTTGAAATATTTAAAGAGATTTAATTAACTAAACTGTAAAAATCCCCTTTAAAAGTCATACTTAAAATTTACTAGATGTATAAATAGAATCAAATTTGTAAATTAAATCTAAATGCTTTGTAAAAACAACCCTGACTCTAAATTTGTAACTTTAATAAATTTAATATTAATTTTAAATTGTAGTAACCCTAAATAATCTTTCCCGGTGCAACTTTTCAATTAAAGCATCAATTTCACATCATCAGTGTTTGAGACATCCGTTCTTGAAAAGACTCACCAAGTATCTTTCTTCCTCTTATCAAACCTAGTCCATCTTCCACAGCATCACTGTGACGCCATCATTCCCAGAACCCTGCTTTAATGTCTCTGGTTCTTATACATCCTTTGATTTCTCTTATATTTATAGATGACATTGTATAGTTTTATTGCTATCTCTTATAGTTATAGATGACATTGTAGAGTTTTATTGCTATCTGGTTTCTTAACTATTATGCTGTGATTTCTTTCCATATGTGTTATTGTAATCTTGAAATGAATGCATAGTTCTTTGGCTGTCTCATGTATTCCATGTCTTTCAAAGAGTCCTCCCCAAGTTCATTCTACCCTCCTCCACCAAGCAGCATCTTAGCTGCACAGAGTTCCTGTCTACTTCCAGTCTTCCTGCTCTTATTAACCTAGTGTTTACTTGAAATAAATGGCCTTAAGTCAACTGGCCCATGACATTGCCCAGCCACAGATTCAGAACCTTATGATTGTGCAGGACTCAGCTGTACACAGTCACCCTAATGATAGTAGTATCAACTATCTCTTGCCACAGTGCTGTGAATAAGCCACTTCTAAACTCTGCAGCTTAAAAAATTACCATTTATCATAGTTCACAAGTTTAAAGATCAGCTCTAAAACAGGTTCTGACCTCATCTGAGCTCACTTTCATATCTTACATTAGGCTATGAGTCCCATAGGCTGATCATGATTGGGCTTTCTTGCATGTCAGCAAGCCAAGTGGTTATTTGCTAGGTTAGCAAAGACTGCTTCAAAGGCAACTTCAGAGACTAGCTAGGGCATGTTCTCTTAGTGGTCTCAGAAAAAGCAAAATGACAATGCTTTGTCAGGCCTTTTTATAGCAAGTATGCTAAGATCATACTGGTCCCAGCAAGTCATGTGCCAAGCCCAGATTCAAGGTTGAAATGATCGTTAGTAAGAAGAAATGCATGGCCACAGGCACAGAGTGACTATGGGGAGAGAGCAGAATTGGACCACCAATATGCTCAGTCAAAATCAGCAGGAGGGCCAGAACACGTGCTTGGCATTAGACAACTGAGGCAATCTCATGTTTCTGGATGCTATGGAATACAGATGTACTGTCTAAAGTTCCTGTGGCTATTTTTTCAAAAATTAGGACAAGATTTCCAGTGGAAAGTCAAAGAACTACAGAGAAATCATAGCAAGTAATTGTTAACTCTCCACTGCTGAATCCATTCTATATCTGGATGTTTTTACTTAATTTTAACATCATATCTATTTACTTTAAATTTAGTTTGAATTAGATTTTCAGTTAAGTTGGAGAATTTTAACTCATGTAACTTCATAGCCCCTAATAGATTGAAGAGGGAGCTTGTTGCTGTGGTTCCCAAACTTGGAGGACTTGAAGAATGTGTTTCCCCCTACCCTTAATGCTGGGGTTCTGATTCATGGTTCTATAGAGAGACCATTTTCAGGATTCTCCTCTCTGAATGCCAATGCATAGCTCAGACATACTGCTCCAGGAAATAGCGTGTCATGGCTACTCCTTCATGTGGTTAGGGATGAATTTTATAAAAATACCAGGACTTGACATTCATAATCACAAATCTTGATTTCCAAAAGAAAAACACTAACAATCTCATTCAGAATCCTCTCTAATGGTCAGTCAAATGAATGAATTTGTCACAAACACACACACACAAACACCCTGTCTTGAAATTCCATAAAATTAACATAGATGTTCTAAAATTGTGGAATAAAGAGATTCACTCTGTAAAGTACTATAAGCTTTCAATGTCAATAAAGTTTTAAAAAAAAGATTATCGTGTGAGTGTGTGTGTGTGTATGTGTGTGTGTAGAAAATAAGACATGGGGTATATTAAGGTGCTTCAAATAGAGGTTTCTGAACAAGCATTTTAGGTAGGTGGTGTCTTAAGAAAAGCTTGCAGTCATAAGAATTGATACAGAAGATCATTAACAAATCCTCCATACTTCCTGAAGATGTTACATATATTAAGACCCTCCTCTGGCAGAGAAATCTCTCCTGCATTTTCAAGTTCTCTTTAAATAAACTGATAGCTCTCAGGAGGTTTTATTCCACTTCTATATGCTTGTCATTCTTCCAGCATATGGTAAATACCCATGACTTCTCTCTACTCTTCAGGTGAAAGGGTTAAATGGGAAGCAATTCTACCAATGGGCTTCCACATTAGCTTCACTAATTGTGATTTTTCATTATGCAAAGGCACGTCTAACTTCCTAAGTTTCTCATACATTCTCCTTTATGTGTGATTTATTGTTATATATTTGGATATAAAGTCGTAGAGCATGGAGACATATTCCTGGGGAAAATGCTGACTTTTTTAAAATATGAAATACTCATAATTTATGAGTATGAACTATAATTCATGGTGCTAGTAGTTTCCTTATCCTACAGAAAATAATTATATATGTACTATGTGTTTCCTGTTCCGTAAAGCAGTGTGAGCAGAGAACATTTGTGTTTCAAAGAGACTTTCCATTTACTTTCAATGAAATTTCAGAAATGTGTTTCTGTGAGCAGATGTTGAGCCCTAAAATGAAATCAAGCCCATTAAAAACACTATTAATGTTCTTCTCGGAGAGAAGTCACTTCAGGATAATTTCATTTAATTTGATGAAATAGCCAATATCTACTACTTGTAATATAATGTCCTAAATGTTAAGGTATGAAATTGGATAAGATAGAGTTCATGCCCTCATGAAACCCATCACTAGTAGGTGCAAGCAAAATGCTAGATATAAAAGAAATAGCATTTGGAACTCAATATAAAGTCCTTAAAGAATACATAAAACTATTACAAAGGGAGACAACTGGTTTGTTTTTTACAGGATATATAGGAATTAGTGTAATATCTATTTTCCCAGATTTATGTATTTGTATCCATATGTGGGGTGTGTATGTGTGCGTGTGAATGTATGTGTAATGTGTGTGTGTATATACCTTCAAAGAAAACAAAATAATCATGTTCACACACACACACACACACACACACACACATATTTATATATATACAGGATTATTTTGCTCTTTTTGAGGGTGAAGGCAGGAGGGAATGACATCTTCCCAACTATCAATCCATATCACTCAAATCAAGTGGAGATAGCTCCTATGTCTAAGATACCCCTGATCAAGTCTTGCTCAATAGGCAAATAATACATTTTTGGTTCAAATTTTTGGTACAGGGCAAGGGAAATACCATCAAAGGTCTGTTGGGGCTGCCATACATAATATTATAGACTAGATATCTCATAAGTAGTAGAAATTTATTTTTTACAGTTCTGTGTCTAGCAAGTCTAAGGTCAAGGCAGTGATAGATTTGACAGATTCAGGGTTCGGTAAGAGGTCACATCCTACTTCATAGAAGGTACTTGCTCTCTGTGTCATGTTTTAGTCATATTTTTCACTACTCTGACTAAAGACCAGACAAGAAAAATTTTAGAGGAGGAAAAGTTTATTTGGCACTCATTGTTTCAGAGGTCTCAGTCCATGGACAATCAGTCCGTGGGGACTGAGGTATGACAGAACATCATGGCAAAAGTGTGTGGCAGAGGAAAGCCAGTCAGGACATTCCCACCGAGAAGCAGAGAGAGAGAGAGAGAGAGAGAGAAAGTTCTGCTCACCAAGAACAAAGTATATACCCCAAAAGCATTTCCTCCAATGACCCACCTCCTCCAATCACACTCTACCTGACGACAGTCACCCCTCAGTTAATCCCTGTCAGTGAATTAACACAGTGATTAAGTCACGATTTCATAACCCAATCATTTCACCTCTATACTTTCTTGCGTTGTCTCACACATGAGCTTTCGGGAGACGCCTGATATCTAAACGTTAAGGTCCTCACATGAGAGAAGAGAACAGAGAAGCTGTCAAGGACAGCTTCCCCTTACATTAGCACCCCTCACATAGGAATTCATTTCATTCATGTGGGTTCTGGCTGCCTTCAAAATCGAATCACCTTCTAAGGATTCCCATCTCCTGATCACATTATATTGGTTTCAATATATGAATTTGGGAGTTGACCCAAACATTCAGAGAATAGCAGAAGGTGTATAAAAACTGTGCACATATAAAAGCAAAAGAGATTAAAGGAATGGAGTTCATGGTGTGCGCATATTGAGGATTCCAGCAGCAACCAAGGCAAGAACTTTGGCAAATATTGTCATATGTTGCAATTATTTGACAAGAATTAAAACACCTGTCATAAAAATGACTTAAAAGTCAATCACAAAGTCTTAGAAATAGATGGTGAAATATAAAATTTTGGCAAGAGAATAGAAGTTACATAAAAAAATGGAAGTTATAGAGTTGAAAAATGTCACAACCAAAATTAAAAATCTGCCACGTGAACTCAAGTGCAAAGAAGAGTCAGTGTACCTGGAAATAGATCAATGAAATTTACTTGATCTGAACAACAGAATGATAAGAGGCTTTAAAAAATAAGGAGATCTGTAGAGAAATAGCAAATAATTTAAAATATATATCATCACTATCCTGGAAGTAGAGGAGAAACAGGACTGGGCTGAAAATTACTGAATAAATAATGACTTAAAATTTCCCATATTTTGGTGAAAGAAATATGCAGTCTGAACCTAGAGACTGAGCAAAATTTAAATGGGATTGATTCAAAGACATACAGTCCAAAATATACTATATATATCTTAAAAATTAAAACACAGTCTTATAAATATCAGTCAAAGTCAAATATTATCAGTAAAGGAAAACTGGCTCAAACGACAGGGATTTTTTTATCTGAAACCATGGAGATTATAAGAAAGTGGCTAAATATTTCTTAAATTCTAAAACAAACCAAAGAAAAACCAATCCTAAAATTTAGGTACAGCAATCAAATATGCAAATGAAGTAATACATCATGTCAATAGAATTTAATAAACTCAATCTTCTGAACAGATGAGGAAAAGTATTCAACAAAAACCCAACACATTTTATGATATAAAAAAAGACACTCAATAAACCAGGAATTAAGTCCATTATTTCTCCACCAGAGGAAGAGCAGCTACAAATAATCCAAAGTTGATGTTATGCACCATGGTGGAAAATCAGTATTTCCTTTTGGAAGCAGGAATGAGACAAAAAATTTACTATCACCATCACTTCTATTTAGCACTGTGCTCTAGGCTCTATCCAGGGTAATTTGAAAGAAAAAGAAATTTTAAAATCCAGGTAATATAAGAGGTAAAACCATTTCTATTGCAGATGGCATTATATTATACACAGACAATCCTAAGGAATTCACTAAAAAACTGTTATAAGCAAGAGACAAGTTTAGCAATGTTGGATGACACAGATGAAATAGAAAGTTAATTGAAATTTTATGTACTTACAATTAGTAGTCCAAAATAAAATTATGTAAACATCTGTCTTCACAGTAGCACCAGGAAGAGTAAAATACTTTGGAACATATTTAACAAAAGAATTATAAAGCTTAATTCTAAAAACTGTAAAACAGTATTAAAAAATTGAAGATCTAAATAATTAGAAAAATGTCTCATGTTCCTGAATTGAAAAACATAAAATTATTAAGATGGCAATATTCCTCATATTTATCTACATTTACCATTAAATTCCTACTAGAATTCTAGCTAATTTCATTATAGAAGTTGATGAGTTTATTCTAAAATTCCAGTGGAATTGCTAGAGATCTAGAATAGCAAAAACTATCTTGAGACGGAAGAAAAATCTAGGAGTTCTGGTTCTTCATGACTTCGTAAGTCACTGTAAAGCAGCAGCAATCAAGACAGTGTGGGTAGTGCATAGAATGTGTATGCAAATCAAGAAACTAGAATTGAAAGTACAGAACTAAACCCATGTATCTATAGTCAACTAAATTTTAAAGGACTGTCAAGACCTTTTAGTGGGTGAAAGAGCACTCCTTTGAACAAAGGACTTTCAGATCACTACGCAGTCACATGCAAAATAATTTCACACCATATACAAATATTACCTCAGAATAGACTGACCTAAACCTAAAACTAATCTTATAAAACTCTAGAAACAAAGCATAGGGGGTTTATCTCATTGTCTTCGATTTGTGAAAAGACTACTAGATATGGCATCAAAAGTGCGAACAAGAACAAGAAAAAATACATTAGACTTCATCACAATTAAAATGTTGATACTTCAGAAGATGCTATTATGAATGTGAAAATAAAATAACCTCACAGAATAGGAAAAAAATTCAAGTCATTTAAGGAACTTGTGTCTGGAATATATGGAGAATTCTTATACTCAATAACAAAATATCTATAGGAATTTCTCCCAGGAAGGTATATAATTGGCAAATAAGTGTATAAAAATATGTTTTATAACATTAGTCATCATGGGAATGCAAATCCAAACCACAGTGAGATGCCACTGAATATTCACTAGGGTGGTTAGAAATTTTAAAACATCAAATAAAGGATATTGGTGAGTATTTCAGTCAGTTTTTTCACTGCTGTGACTAAAAGACACAATCAGAAAAATTTGGAGGAGGAAACGTTTATTTGGGGTTCACAGTTTCAGAGGTCTTAGACAACTAGACAGCAGGGTTCACTCCTTGGAACTCCAAGTGTGTCTGAACACCATAGGGGAAGAGTGTGGCAGAGGGAAACAGCTCACATGATGATCAGAGGCAGAGAGGCAGAATCCACTCTCCAGGTATAAAAACATATCCCAAAGGCATGCCCCCAATTATTCACCTCCCTCCAGCTACATCCTACCCACCTGTAGTTACCAAACAGTTCATCCCATAAGGAGATTAGTTAAGGATCTCATAACCAAATCATTTCTCCTCTAAACCGTCTTGTGTTGTCTCACAAGGGAGCTTTTGTGGGACACATCACATCCAAACCATGACAGTAAGGATGTGCAAGAAGCAGAATCCTCATCCACTGTTGGTGAGAATAAGTGTTCCATTTTGGGGAAGAGTCTGTGAGTTTCTCAAATGACAAAACAGTTACCATATGATCCAACTCCTAAGTACCTGTCTAAGAATAATCTAAATTTATGTCCACATGAACACTTTTTATACACAATGTTTACTGCAACATTATTTATACGAGTTAAAATACAGAAACAACCCAAATGTCTATAAACTGATAAACAGATAATCAAAATGTTACATAGTCATACAGTGGAATATTTTTTAGCCATAAAAGTACATGGAGCATTAGTTCACACTATAGCATGGATTAATCTTGAAACATTATGTTAAATAAGAGAAGGTAGGCACAAAAGACCACAAATTATACGGCTCAATATAAATTAAATGTACAAAATAGACAAGTCTATTGGAGTAGAAATAGATTACTCATTGCTCAGGGCTGGAAGGAGGTTGGACTTGATTGTAGTGTGGTGATATCTCAAGGGTATAATGTTCTAAGTAGACCGTGGTGATTGCTGTATGGATCTGAGAATGTACTAAAATAATTGAATGACACACTTTAAATGGGTGAATACTGTGCTTTGTGAATTAGATCTAAGAGAAGTTGTTTAAGAAGAGATAATGCAGCCAGAAAAAGGGTAAGAAGGGAATACTACGAACAACCTTTCAGTCATATATCCTACAACTTAGAAAATATGAACCAATTCCTTGAAATAAAACTATCAAAATAAGGACAAGATAAAATAGTCTAACTTGCTTTGTAACCATTACAAAAGATAAGCTATAATTAAGAATCTCTGTAACAAAATCTCTAGGTACAGATGATTTATTGACACTGAGTTTTCACTTCTAGAAATGAGAAGGAAATTCTTCCTAACTCATTTTGTGTGGGTAATGTTACACTGACACCAAAACAAGACAAAAACATGTGTGTGTGTGTACATACACACAGAAAAACAGGAAGAAAACTGCACAATCTCTCATGAACTTGGGCATAAAATTCTCAACAAAATTTTATCACATTGAAACCAATAATATAGAAAAAGAATTGTATTCCATTATCAAATGGAAATAGGCATGCAAAACTGGCCCAATATTTGAATATAAATTATTGTATTATACTATATTTATAAGCTAACAAAAATAACATGACCATAACAGTAGAAAAATCATGTTATTAGATTTAGCAACTGTTTATAACTGAGCCTCTTGGTGCTTTAGCAATAGAGGGAAAGCTTCCTTATTCTCATAAAGAGGATCTACATGAAATCTGCTACCATCATACTTAATATAAGATATATTAATATACTTTTTACAATAATTGTCAACCTCAAAAATTTATAGGCATAAAATGCACTAAATAGTGATTCCAATGTTCTGCCTATATTGTATCTTTTGATTTGTAATCATTTTATTTCTCCTTGTGTTTCTTCCAGTATGAAAACATCTGTCTACACATAAAAAAGCAGGTGGAATCAATGTTCTTTGAGGAACATCATAGGACTAGCTTCCTGCTACATCTTTATCTACATCATGTATAGACTGTATTCTTTTCCTGTTGCTGTCTTAAAAATTACCATAATGTCAGTGGTTTGGAATAATGAAAACTTACTCTCTTATAGTTGTGGAAATCAAAAACTCGAAATGCATCTTATGGGGCTGGAATCAAGATGTCAGCAGAACCATTCCTTCTGAAGGTCCTGATAGAACTTTCTTTCCTATTGTTATGATGAGATTGCAATAAATCACCAAGTTAATCCTGAAGAAGGAGATGGAACATTTCTTCATCAACCCACAGTCTAGATTCACCAGCTGGTGGAATAGAAAGCAGAGTGCAAGTTTGCACTCTCTGAATTCCTCCAGGAGTTAGAGTAAATCTTTTATACCCCAAGTAAAGCAGGTTAGCACACTAATCATAAGTGGCTGTTGGTATGATTTAAAAGTATAAACAAAAATCACGAGATCTAAAATCATAAGCAGAAGGGGAAGGGAATCAAAACAGCCCTACTTGAGTACAATTTAAAGAATCAGCACTAACATCTAGACTATCATCTACATTCTATGCGGTTTGGGTACATTGCACAAGTAC
Source organism: Sciurus carolinensis (assembly GCF_902686445.1). NCBI lineage: Eukaryota > Metazoa > Chordata > Mammalia > Rodentia > Sciuridae > Sciurus > Sciurus carolinensis. Next base: position 126,084,385 of record NC_062222.1, read on the forward strand.
AGTGCATAAGAATTGCCATTTTATGTTGCCAAACAAGCTATGCTAAGCAACTGTTGTTGATGGGTACAGAGGCAGTTTTATCATTAGAGAAGCATTTCTTACATGACATGGAGTCTCAGGGTAAAATGGAATCTGTTTGCTCATGGTCCATAGCCTGGTCCATAACACTGTTTTTTTCAGCTTCTGGAAGCCACCTACATGCCTTGGCACATGACCCCTTCTTTGCCTTCCTCTAACTGCTTGTTCCTATCACCGCTTTTCCTTCCACAGACTTGGGCCTTGGCCATCCTCTTACTGGACACCTTTGGACTACATGGACCCCTGGATATTATAGGAAAATCCCTTTGTTTTACAATCCTTACAGTACTGTTAGAGTTCCTTTTGCAATGTGAAGTAACATAATTGCAAGTTCCTGGATTTAAGATGTGGACATCTTTGAGGGGTCATTGTTCTGAGTATCACAACCACCCTGCTATTCAGTCACTTGGGACAGATGCTATTAATTGGCCCCCAATAGTATTTCTTCATTTTTCATAGTAATAAAAGTTTTAGATGGACACAGGACTGACAGGTAAGAATGATGCATCCCAACTTCTCTTGCAGTGGGGAGTGGTCAGATGACTTGCACTGAACCATTCAAAATGAACAGGAGTTGGGATATCACTTGCAGCTCCATCTTTAAGAACCCCTGCAATATTTCGTGTTTCCCTCTCCCTGTTGGGGCAACAAGAGAAACTCATCCTGCCTTCTGGTTTGAGGTATATACCCTCCAGGACCCCACCAACAACCTGAATGAAAAGAATATCAAGCTTGAGGCTTTAGTGCTGTTATTAAAGATCTTGTCCATGTGGCTAGCAAGGCACATTCACATGGATATACTGACTCTCTAACTGCCATCCCTGTCCCTCTTCTCCTTGGTGGCACCAGTCTTCTTCCTAGGGCACAGGTTGCCCTTACGGCAGGGGTGTGCACACACAAACCAAAATCGGACAAAGAACGATCTGGTGAGTCTTAACTTAAGAGTATGAAATTCTTAAGTAAGTTTCAGGGAAAAGTATTCCTATTTAATCAAATATAACCATTTCCTATTTTCCTTTTCCACTTTTTATGTCATTGTATAAAGACACAGCGAATGGAGACCTGGTGTAGACATATCATAGTGATAAGGGGAAACCAAAAAGCCAGTAATAATCCAAATAAAATCTGACATTATTGAGCTCCTAAACCAATCTTGTTGAACACTTGAGTATGGTTGTCTTATTATGTGGGAAAATGTTGTTTTGGCTACCCTCAATCATATTCTCTTACTTAAAATTGAAAGCTTACCATATAAGACAGAGAAACTTACCTCCAAATCTGATGCTTCAGGGACCAGACAAATTCAGATGAGATATGTTTTCTGATAAATCCTTTGCTAATCAAACTTTGCTATTTTTTCTCTGAAAAATCAGGAAAAAAATTGCATCAGAACCATTCTCAGTTCCTTGATAGCAGTCACTGTCTAAACCCAGAATCTGGTGATGTTTGAAAGATTCGTGTGTAGATGGCAACACAGGTACACATACATCCACAGGTCAGCAAAGTATGCTTAGAACGATATTTTATTTTTAAATTAGCTTTCATACTAAGTGTAAATATTGACTTTAAAACAAGAGGTTTATACACAGATACATCTTCATTTCACATAGATATATGTAAATTCATAAAAGTGACATATTGTATATATTATAATTGAACATTTGTTATTAAAAAATAAACTTAAGAGGAAACTAGAGCACATCTGCTTTTTTTCCCTTGAGGTCTACAAAATTCCACTAAGAATTATCAGTGAGTTGGGGGTAGAGAAGAGGGAAACAAGTGTTCATGGTTCTCTGTAGGTTTGACAGCACAATATTTTTATTTAGTTTAACATTCAAGTTTCTTTTTTGAAAATATCACTGAAACAAACCATAAAAAGACAAATACTGAAACAAAACTTCCAGTTCCATCTGTGATAATATGAAACTAAAAACTACAATTTTTCCTTACATATCTCTTTTTAATAAGTTTTATGAGAAGACAATACTACTTACAGTTTCAGGGTTATGTGGGTCCCTTGGAATTGCAGGCTCAGTGTGACCTCCTTCCAGGAACCAGACAAACCCACAGAACAAAACACTATAGATCAGCGTTGCACACTGACAGAGTCTGAAAAATCTGCCAGGGTCATGACTAAGAGATCACTCAGTTTAGGCTACAGTATAGCGATCAGCATCCCTTCTTGGGATAGTAACAGATAAATCCCTTCAGATTCATGTCCACTGAGACCACATGAGCAGTCACTGAACACTACTGCTGGAAATTGGCAGCAATTGGTAGATTTTTTATTTTTTTCTATTTTCCTCCATTCCCTGGTCACTTGCTTGATTCTTGATAGCTATTGGACACTCAGATACCACTTAACTGCTCTGTGTCCCAAGAGGCAGCATATGCAATCTCTATTTCTTGTCTGGTTCAGGATTGCAGGAATTGTTTAGTTCAAATAAAAATCCTGGGATCTAGGAAGCATATCCAAGCAGGATTTTCTGCAGAATGAATTATCTCATGCATTTTATTATTCAGAGGCTCTCAGGTTGTATTATCCTATATGAGAAAACCTCTTAATAATATGGGAAAGGAAAATAACCTATCAAGGAGAAAGGAAAACTAATTTTTCAGAGATAATTAGGACAGAGACTATTATCAAAATCATGTCTGAAATTCTTAAGTTGTATTATTAAATATTTTATATTCTTTATATAGTACAGAATCCTCGTAAATAAATTTGCTCCTAATATTAAGTTTTCACCAAATTTAGAGTTAGTTGCATAAATTATGTAATATATTTTTATAACACTAAATCTATTTATGCTGACACTTTATCTATTTATGCTGACACTTTATCTATTTATGCCACTGTTTACACTATTTATTTATCACCTTTGGCATGAACTGTAAGCATTTACTAGCTCTCCTTTTCTTTCTGGGCATAATGATAGACTACATTTCCAGCCTCTTGCAGTTAGGTGTAGCCATTGGGTTAGCTTTTGGCTAATGGATCATATAAACTGTCTCTGGAACAGTCCTATGAAAATTTTTCTCATTTAAGTCCACTGCATTTCCTCTGACTAGCAGCTGAGAGCAAAGGATCAAGTAGTGAGCCTGGAGAATAGCAGAGCTACAAGAAGCAAAGAATTTGAATCCCTGAAAAACCACAGGAAGTCTTCCCACTCTCTAGGAACATCTGCATTAAATAATAATAAGCACTAGCAAGAAATAAGCTTTTATCACATTAGGACAATAAAACTTAGGTATTTTTTAATATAACAGCTAGTATTGCTTTCCATAAAAATATCTTTCCTTAGAAGAAACTTTCTACTCTTTCATGCAAATTCTTCCAGTGTTTTCCAATATCAACGTAAATAAGATAAAATATCTAAATTCAACATGTGGGGAAAATCTTCCCATTTGAAAGAAATATCTGTCACTGAGACAAAGGTGCATTAGGGAAGATTTTATAATGTGAAATTAATACGTATCAGTTTTGTCCCATTATAGGAAAATTCTAAGCTGATAAATAATACTGTACTTGTACTTTAATCTTTGTCCCATGCTGCACAAAATCACCTACTTGAACAGTTGAGGTAAAAACTTCCCAAAAGCTTGTGGGTTTAATCAACACTACAAATGGCCTCTGATGGAAACACAAAATGACAAAGCCTTTATTTTTCAACTAGTTAACCTATAACTCTATTATAAGACCAGGTTAACAGCCTGCCACTGATAAAAATATGGACTTGCACTGAGGAATTAAAGTGATCAAATTATATCGTTATATTGCATGCATTCACAAATATATAACCATGAATCCCACTATTACATATAATTGTAAAGCACCAATAAAATTTAAAAAAAATATCAGTTTGTATTTGGTTCAAGTTTGACAATCACAAGTGCCTTCACTTGGTAATGTGATCTTCACAAGGGGCCTGTTATTATTACCTCAACTTTACTCTGAAGGAAGCTCAAGGGTAGCCCACAATTGCATTTATATTGCACTGAAAGAGTTGGGGTGTAATCTTAATTTTGAGATTCAAAGATTGTGATTTTCATTATCAAAGCAGGCCAGGGACAAAATGTTTTAAAAATTCAAGATAATTGATATCAATATGATCCTGAATAAGTTTAGAGATATTCCAGGAGAAAATATCATCTGAGGTAAATCTTTAGGGATGGATAAAATGTAGACAGGGCTGAACTGGGAAGGCATTTGAGAAAGAAGAATTGACATTACATGGAGTTGACAAGGTACGAACCTTTTTTTTTTTTTTAAAAAAAGAAGTAAATGGAGTGCATTTTATTTGTAACACAGAATAGAGACAGGAGTATTTTGAGTAATGACAAGCTTGGAGACTTCTTGTAGAAGACCTTGAATGCTACTTTAGAAAATGAGTTCTTAATTTGTGAGGCAATGGAGCATCCTGGATAAATTTAATAGGGCACATTTGTCATTAAAACCATGCGTCCCAGAAAAGCATCTGAATGCAGGGAATACAAATTACCATCATTGTTACAAGAGTGATTTTCATACCAAAAGAGAAGAAATAAAATCTCAGATATGAGGGTGCAGAGATATAAATCTTTGTGTGCCTCCACATCTCCCATTAATGTGTTGAAATCCTAACCCCAAGGGGATGTTATTACAATGTGGGGCCTTTGGGGAGTAGTTAAATCAGGAGAGCCACATGTTCACAGGGGGGATCCAGGCTCTTTCAGAAGAGAACAGTTTAGATAACATGTTCCTCCATGTAAGGATACAACAGGAAGACCACTGTTAATGAATGAGGAAGTAGGTTCCCCCAAAGACCAAGGCAAATAACAATAATTCAGGAACTCAGTGCATAATGACACTCTGTAAGCTACACAGTGGGGTGGAATTTCTGTTAAGCATTAGGGGACATAGATGACTATGACAAGCATAGTCCCTGTCCTTGGTGAACTTACAGACTAATGGAAATAGGAAGACTGAACAGGAAATTAGAATAGAGTATGACAAAGGATATTATAAGAGAAGCAGAATGTTATACAAATAGAAAAATAAATAACTTGGAATATGAGATCAAAATAATTTTCTACAAAGTGGTAACTTATTTGGGTCTCTGTTTATCCTGTTTTGTTTTTTTTTCCCCCAGAGGAGTTCCTGCTTATGTGTGTCCTCTGAGTGTAAATATTACTCATACCTCCTTCTACTTGCAAAAGAATCCTAGCTCGAGCAACAAATTATATGGACCATTTATCTAAGTGAAAACTGGAAAGAGTTGCAGTTAATTATTATTGCTGGAAAACAGAGTGTGACTGAAAACAAGAGAAAAAGATGATAACTTGGGAATATGGTCGGAGGGGGTGTTCTTTTTCATTATTTTTTTATTTTTGGTCCTGAAGATTGAACCCAGAGGCATTAACTACTGAGGCATATCCCCAACGCCCACCCTTCTCTCCTTTTTTTTTTTAAATTTTGAGACAGGGTCTTGCTAAGTTGCTGAACCTGGCTTTGAACTTGAGATCCTCCTACCTCAGCCTCCCAAGCCATTGGGATTACAGGCATAAGGCACTGTGTCTAGCCAGTCTGGTGGAGAGGGGTGGACCTTTGAAGGACACTAAGAAAAGATTAAATTTGACTTCAGAAGTATCACTCTGGTGGTCTGTGAATAATATATTTCAGGAATTTCCATGGGATGACAGAATAATTATGACAGAGAATAACTAAACCCTTTCAGATGACATGATGGGAGGCTAATTCAGGCTACTGGCAGTATTGTGAAGTGAAGAATTTGGATAAAACTTCAAAACTAGAATTTCCAGCAATTGGTAAACTGTTGTTTCTAGCTTTAACCCCTCTTCAGTGAGCTTCCTCCCACATCATGTGTCTTTGTTTTCTCCCTAACTGCTCTGCTCCATGGCCCTCACTGTCACCACTGCCGATGATATGCTCTAATTTCCTGATTCAGTCAGACGCAACTTACTTAGCTATGTGACCCTGGCAAGTTGCTTAGGAACCCTCTAAAATTCAGTTTCCCCTATACAAAGTGAAAGTAATGATACCTACTATCTCATGGTTAGTGTCTCTGGTTAGGGTCTTAGTGAACCATCTGAGTTCATCGAGTTCTGTCTCATTTTCTTCCAGATATTCTGCAAGCCTCTGACCCCAGGCCCTAACACTCAGAGTTCAGGTGACTGTAGATAGAAATGACACATGCCACTTTCACCTTCACATACTCTCCTTCGGTTGGTTGGTCATTTTCCAACCTATGGAGAATGCTAAGACACTAATATATGGCTAAGGAAATGAGTTCAAGTAGTTGTCCAATGATTGCATTGTAACTTGATGAGAGCAAGAGATAAAACTTTCTCTTAATTGAACCACTAACAGATGGATATTTTGTTGTGGTCACTGAATGTAACATAACCTGACTAACTAGACCTATAATTGCAGGGATTCTTGTGAGCATTACTCTGAATACAATATAAGAGCCTGACTTTTTAGGGAAATTTAATAACTGTTAGTTGTGTTTCTTCTATTCATTTATTTAACCCCAGGTAATATAAAGCCACCAGCCCAGTTCTATTACCTTCTTATCTTTACATAAAACCTGTTTTATTTTCTTTATTTGGTTATAGGTATAAATTTTTTTTTATTCCAGTCTGTGGAACTTGCTAACATGGTTCAAAAGCAATGAGGACAGGACAGGGGCAGAGGATTGGGACAGATTAGAAAACTTGAGCTTCATTCAAGAAATTGTTGATATTTAAAGAAGGCCATGTTTACTCACCTGTGAGAAATAAGTGAATCCTTTAATTTGATAAAATGAAATGCAAATTCTTTTGGTCTTCTGCCTATTATGGAAGTGACTCTGACAACTCTATTTCTACTAGAATTTCATCATTAGAGCAGCCTGCTCGTGGCTGTTCCCATCAGCAGTGTGAGGTAGATGCGTCATGTGCCCTTGCCAGCTGTTTTGGATGAGAACCTTCCTGTTCCAGAGAAAACTAACAAACTGGGAAGAAGAAGAACGTGTTCCTTGGGGTAACTCAACCTGAGACCAGTCTCCACTAAGCAGCTTCCAACCCACAGAGCCTGGGGCAGGTTTCTCAGCCTCTCTGATCCCAGTGGACTCATTTTTAAAAGGAAGACAAAGACACTAACTGCCAGCATTGTAGAATGGATTCAATAAAATAACATATGTTAAGAATCTATTGTAGGTCCCCAAACATTGAAGGACTCAATAAATAGCAACATTGAGAAAAGAATGTGAAACAGAGCAGGACTTAGGTGCAGGAGAGGAAAGCCAGGTGACCAACCTGAGCAGTGACAAATGGCCACGCAAGACTTCCCCAGGCCTGTCACTGTCAGCCAGTTCTTTAGCTTATCTAGAAATTCAGTTTAAATAAGAAAATATACATCCACCCACTCTACTTTTCTCTGATCATGTTTTAGTCAAATAGGTTATCTGCTAGATCTTGTGTGACAATGTACAGATAAAATTCAATTTAAAAATTTAAAACCATTTTTATAATGGTCAGTAACCCATTTCATAAAGGGCTCCAGGTACCTAAAAAATAAAGAAGTATAAACGCAGTGTAAGATATCAAGAGATAGAAATACTTAACCAGCTAATTCACTAAGTCAGCTTAAGCAGCCCTTAATTGTTGTGTTCATACATTGTTTGTACTAAGAGTGAAAGCTATTAAAATACAAAAAAGTGCTATAAATGAAAGAAAAAATAGAAGAAAATAAAAGTAGCAAGAAAAATAATATAAAATGGAGTCAGAATTGAGGGAGATATGCACCCAAAAGCAAAGGATCTAAAATCAAATAATTAATGGGAAGCAGGTAAATAATGCAAATTAATGAAATGAGCCAGTGTGAGACAACGTGAGTGGAGATTCCAGTCAATTACTTCCTTTAAAAATTTGCTGTTAAAAAAATCATATGCATGTCTCTCTCTCTCTCTCTCTCTCTCTCTCTCTCTCTCTCTCTCTCTCTTTTTCTGTGTGTGTGTGTGTGTGTGTGTGTGTGTGTGTGTGTGTGTAAAGTTTCTGAATGACCAAGCATAGTAAATCAAAACAAAATAAAGTAAACACATTTATGGGCCAAATTAAATCTCCTGTGCAGCTAATTGATGCTACCTGTATCCAGTCCCACCTCCAATTCATTGTAACCCTTAGTGTTATAGTGCTTTTTTTTTTTTTTTTTCCTTTTCTTTTTAGCTATTGCATAAGGGACAATTAGAAGATATAAAGTTCAAATACCCTTTAAATAATACAAGCAAACCAATTGTTAAGGAGAAGAACTAAAACCAGAAGGAAATTACCCTGAAGGGCATGGAAAGGCTGTTTTGTGTCCTAATGGTCAAAGCCACTCACATATCCTTGCTACAAAAGAACGTAAGATAAGAAACTGTGGTATGCACATACAATGGAATATTACTCAGCATTAAAGAATAATAAAATTATGGCATTTGCAGGCAAATGGATGAAATGAGAATATCATGTTAAGTGAGATAAGCCAATCTCAAAAAACCAAAGGTCAAATGATCTGGCTGATAAGCGGATGATGACACATAATGGGGGGTGAGAGAGGAGCAAGAATGGAGGAAGGAAGGACTGTATAGAGGGAAAAGAGGGGTGGAAAGGGGTGGGGGGAAGGGAAAAAATAACAGAATGAATCAAACAACATTACCTTATGTAAATTTATGATCACACAAAAGGTATGCCTCTACTTCATGTGCAAACAGAGAAACAACATGTATCCCATTTGTTTACAATAAAAAAAAATGCCAAAAAAAAAAAAAAACAAACATAAGTATTGGTTCATCTTCCACAATAGCTGTGAGGTAGATGGTGGTCACTATTGACATTGGAAAGAAGAAACATCTATTCATCCTTAATATAAGATGGCAGATTATCAACTCTCACAAACATTAAAAGCAGTGAAATTATCTTACTTCCTTACTCAGATAATCAACAGTTGTTAAATATACATGTCTAAAACCCATAAAAGAACTGAAATATTTCATGGGTTTTAGATTCATGGAACTGTGAATTTTTTAAATAATTCATCATTAAAAGTGCTTATTACATTTCAAGATGGTGGATAATATTGCCAGCAGTTTTTCTCAGTATGTAAAATGCCTGCTTGAGATACATAAAATTCTATAGCAATACGCATCACAAGATTCTGTAGATTTAATGAATGCTACTAAAACTGCTAACACTTCTAATATCTTGCATCATTCAATTTCACAGACTAGTAGAACTGCAGGGTTTTTATTCATAATTTCATATTAACAACTTGAATTTTCTTGGTATATACTGAATTTAGATTATATTGTTGCTACATAAATATTTAATTTAGGTGAACTCCTTAATGTTTTAATATTTCTGGTCCATTTGTTCCTAAATGTTTTTGAACATCATCTAAATCCTGGTATAAAATCTCAGGAAGTAATAAACAAGTGCAGAGTGTAGGTAGAGCATAGTTAAAGAATCAGAGAATGCATTTTCCAAAATGTTCTTATATGCTTGCAACAAAAAATGCTAATTTCTTTTCCTTGGAACACAGTTGTTAAGGAAGACAGGGTTAAATCTTTCTTTGCCCAAGATCCTGCTATAAGCAACCAGAATATATTATATGTATTTATGAAAATGCCACACAGAAACCTATTATTTTGTACAACTATCAGGTTCTAATAATTATAATATAAAAGAAAAATGTAAAAACCAACCAACTTTCTAATATTAAGTGGTCTGAAATCAACTGTTGGGTATCTGTGTCTTCCACACAAATTTATGTTCTTAGGAGGTAAGACAAGGTTTATTTATATTTGAACCTACAGCCTCTCAGAGTTCAGGGCACATGGGAGGTAGTAAATAAATGTATAAGAAATAATTTATTTGTACACACATGACTGAGGCAAAACTATCATCCCTCTTTAAACTAAAATTGCACTTAACTTGTATTGATGACTGTATATATTGATGGTGTAACTATGTATATATTGATGGTGTAACTATGTATAGGTGAGTGTGTTTGTGGTGTTTTTATTCTGGGATTACTAATACAAGATTGTTTTTTCCTGCCTAGGGACAAGATTTTCATGCTCCAGTGGAGTTACATTATATTTTTATACAATTAATTAAGTGTATAGTACCCTTACTTTTACTTTTGGACTCCCCCTGTTTCCCCCTTCTTAAGATGCTTTTGTCTAAATAAAATGGCCTTGCCCTTCTGTTTCCTTGTTAGGTGTTTGTCAGAGGGGAAATTAATTGAAATACAAAATGGAAAAGCTAAAGAAAGCAAGTGAACTGCTGGGAGTCCCTCAGGTCCTTCCATTTGAACCAAAGTTATTTCCGCTGGTGAACACCAACCACCCGCCCTGCTGCAGTTCACTAAGAGAATCTTTTCATGAGCAACAAACTTTCTGTAAATTGTGAATTCCAGGCAAGCATGAAGCAAATTCTCCTTTCCTCCTCTTCCTTTACAATGAATCAAGCATAAGAAACAAAGAGTTGTTGTATAAATAGGGAAAAAAAAAACACACACACACACACACAAAAAACAGGGTTTGTATGTGCTGCTGGCATTTGAGTAATTCAAATATTTAATATGTATTCAGAAAGGAGTTTCTAAAACATATGTTAAATATGGATTTGTACAGAGGTCTTTGATCAAAGGCACTGATATCATTAAAAAATAGGAAGAGGCAAGCACTTCACTCCAATAGATAAATGAGGATAAGGTGAAAGTCATTATGCCATTCTTGTACTGACCTGGCTTACCAAGTCAACGGTGGTCTGTAGGACACGATGGGAACACTACTGAAAGATTCCTCTGTCCTTATAGTTTTCTTTTTGGAATCAAGCCATTGTGAAATTGTGATAACCTTACTTTAGAAGTTTCTTGTGAGAACAAGATGTTAGTTTTGCGATGTGTCAAACACAGCATGCATAGTAGCCTCTCAATTAACAGTCTCTTAACCCACTTTGTTATGAAACATGGAGGGTATAATTCAAAGGTGCACATTAAAAGCTAAAATTTTCAATTGCACTTTCATTCTTTTTTCTTAAATTGAAGGCCCCAAATCATAAACTTCCCGTAATAAAAACTGACCATAAATCTCTACTTGCTTGAGCAGTCCTGATTTAAGAGGGATGAATAGTAACAACATTGCCTTATACTCTCAAAGTTACTTGATTTTTAACCTTTTTATGGTAATTCTATTAATAAGGAATTTTTCACTGGAGGGTTGGGTTTGATGAATATGATATTCTGGAGAAAAGTTCTGGCAATTCTTAATTATGAAAACTTCATTATGGGCCTCTCTGGGCAGTAATAGAAAGCAGAAAATGCAGATAGACAAGGGGTAAACCACTGAAAAGATACAGAAGACTCTCTTATGATCAGATAGGCCCCAAGGAAAAAAAGGAACATTAGTCACATAGTTGTATACCTGTATAAGTGCAAATATAGCACAATATTTAAGCTTTCTTAGTTAAATCATTATTAAAGAAAAAAAATCTAGTAAAACAAATTAATAAATTATAATTATGAAGTAATTTTATTATTTAGCTTAAAAATAAAACTTAACTTAGAAAATCTAGAAAGCATATAATTCACAAACAAGATGTTTGCTCTTCAGAAAACAGTGGCAGAAATTTATCTAGCACAATGTAAAGAAAAAGATTCTAAGCCTCTGTGAATTCTAATATGCTTTAAGTGTTGATACTAAAGGGTGTTGTCCTCTTAAAAATAAAGAGTGGCTAGAGAAAATCTTCACCACACACACCTCAGATAGAGTACTAATCTCCAGGATATATTAAAAAACTCAAAAAACTTAACACCAAAAAAAGAAAATAACCCCATCAATAAATAGGCTAAGGAACTGAACACACACTTCACAGAAGATATACAATCAACAAACATGAAAAAAATGTTCATCATCTCTAACAATTAGAGAAATGCAAATCAAAACTACTCTAAGATTTCATTTCACACCAGTCAGAACAGCAGTTATCAAGAAAATAAGGAATAATAAGTGTTGGCGAGAAGGTGGGGAAAAAGGTACACTTATACATTGCTGGTGGGACTGCAAATTGGTGCAACCACTATAGAAAGCAGTGTGAAGATCCTCAGAAAACTTGAAATGGAATCACCATTTGACCCAGCTATCCCACTCCTTGGTTTATACCCAAAGGACTTAAAATCAGCATAATACAGTGAGGCAGCCACATCAATGTTTATAGCAGCTCAGTTCAAAATCCTAAACTATGGAATCAACCTAGATACCCTTCAACAGATGAATGGCTGAAGAAAATGTGGTACATATACACAATTGAATATTACTCGACCTTAAAGAAGAATGAAATTAAGCATTTGCAGGTAATGAATGGAACTAAAGAATATCATGCTAATTAAAATAAGCTAATCCTAAAAAACCAAAGACCACATGTTTTCCCTGATAAGCTGAAATTGATCCATACTGGGGGGTGAGGGTGTAGGGAAGAATGAAGGAGCTTTGGATTGTGCAGAGGGGAGTGAGGGGAGGAGTGGGGTGACGGGGATGGAAAGGATGGTAGAATGAGACAGACGTTATTATCCTAAATACATATATGATTACACTATTGGTGTGACTCAGCATCATGTACAACCAGAGGAATGAGAAGCTATGCTCCATTTGTGCAAAAATGTCAAAATGCATTCTACTGTCATCTATAACCAATTAGAACAAATAAAAAATAAAAAAGAGAATACACAACATGTACAAACATAATAAGGAGTTTAAGATATACAAAAATATACTCAGGACCTAGTTTGGAATACTTTGTCTAGAAAACTAGCAGGAACTTCAGTTTTGTTGGAAGAAGACAGTTGAGGAGACAGGAAATGAAGGAAGTGCCCCAGCAACATGGTGACATGCCCCTATGGAGGTAGAATTCCCCATGGTAGGAATAATAAAGGATTGTGAAAAGGAGAATTGTTTAATTTTTAAATAATGAATTTCTGTCTCAGAGATATATTTTGTTGGAACACTTATTTGTTATTTATTCACAGTAGCCTTTTATTAGTCGAAGTGTGGAAAATCAACATGATTTGAAAGAGGTAAGAAGTAGAGCCTTCCTATCCTCAGGCATAGGGGAAAGGCATAAGTGATCCTCATCAAGAGATATGAGACCTTAGAGATATTTACAAGATCTGGGGATGGACTCAAAGACTGGACAAAGCTGACCACACAGAAGAAAAATTCAGAGTTGGACATGATCCAGATTTTATTTATCCTAAATATATTAGAGAAGGGTGACTCTCAGGATTCAAATTCCAGCCCACTACTTAGTAGCTATATGATCTTGTATATGTTATTTAATCCCTAGAACCTGTTTGCTCCTCGGCAACACTGGGATAATCAGAGCACCTGCTGCACAGGTTTGCTGGGAAAATGACCTGGCGTGATCCACCTGAGGCACTCAGCCTTCTGCCTGGCAAGTGTCCAGAGTGCTGCAGCAGCTAGCAGACAGATTCAGCATCTGCTTGCTATTTTGTCTTCCTCCTTTGTTTTTGTATTTACTTGGCATTTTAACATAAACATTCTCCTATGTCATTGAATATTTGAAAATACAATTTTCAATACTTTTCTCCATTAAACCACATGCTTAATTCAAGCATTTCTCCCTTTCTTTGTCCATTTATGTTGTCTCAAGTTTTCATCGGTGGCAAAAGACAACGACAACCTCCATACTTAAAACATGATATGAATATTTGATTATTTAATCAAAACACTATATAAAACTGACATAAACGATAAGATTAAAATATTAGAAATTCCACAAGTAGGGCAGCCTCCAAAGTTGATTTATGGGGTTTGATATCACTAAGGACTATGTTCTTTCCATCACTTCCTTCTTTCTTTCTTGGAGTTGATGTCATGCTCAGGCAGAAAGCAACATGGCTATACCAGTCTCAAGTCCTTCATCAGGACAGAGCAAGGCCCAGTGCCTCTTTCAAACAAGCAAGGAAGTCCTTCAGAGACTCTGTATTCATTGGTCCTGGGCTGAGTTGACCACATGATCATTCCCCAATGTGGATTAGCATATCAACGTAGCTAGTGACTGAAATCACTGTAACAGTAATCACGACTTCCACCATCAGTTTCCAAGCGTGACTTCGGTTTCTTCCTAGCTAACACCATGTGTTTCTATAAACTTCCATTTTTATTTGTATGCCACCAGAGCATGTGTTTGAGTACAACGTACACTATGTTTCTGTTGACTGTTAGACTGAATGACAGAATGAATGACTAACTGATAGACTGGCATTTATCAGGTTCTTAGTTCAACTGGAGTGTATTCCACAGAGTTAAACCTTACTAGTTGGAGATGGACCTTTTAAAATACAAAGAGGATATTATATGCAATGAAAGGATCTTGTGCAACAACATTACCCAACAGCTAAATCATTATTTAGGGGAACCTACAAATGGGTTGTAAATTAAAACGTGAAAATGAGTATACAGAGAAGTGAAATTTAAGCTCTCAATGGGATAATCCTTCAGCTGAAATGGCCTCACACTGTTTTTCTTGGATTATTTTGAGGTCCATTGTATTATCTGAAGGAAGCCTATTGAACAATGATTGAGTGGTGCTGACCTGGTGCTACGCTCACTTTGCACAAAAGCTCTGCTGCTGTGACACTTGGCAAGGTTATACAGTGAAGCCAATTGTGAACCTGCAAAAGAATGAAACCACTCACCCACTCCTTCAATGGTTTAGTATGACACATTTTATTGTATTATAATTTTCAAAAGTGTCATTTCTCCTGATGGCTAATTATTAACCTTAAAATGGATGCTGAGCAAATTGCAATCAAATATCTTTACATTATTGAATGCATATGTGGTTAGGAAATATAATTCCACATTAAAGTGTTTCACAGTTTTACTGACACCCAGTTCTCTTTGTTCTGGTGTTGGTTTCCCCTCCTATTGCTCCTGGTAATTTGAAAAAATACTTTATTGAACTCCATCCTTCCAAAATCCTTGGTGTGCATCACTGCACAGAATAAACACGCAGGTGATTTCCAGGATTGTTTGGCTACTGTTGTCATTTTTTCCTTTTGAACTTTTGTCTGAAGGTCATGAAGGTGCTAGGGATCAGCAAGAGTGTTTAAGCAAGTGCACCCAAACATCACATGTACAGGTATTAGCTGCATATTCACATGTCTTTCCCATATTTTAATTTGACTGACATTCACATGTGGCTCTGTAGAATGTTTTAGAATGTTTGTTTATAGAATGTTTAGAATTGTTGCATTTTAATATTTGTATATGTCCATGGCATTTATATATGCATCTATAAGCTAACTTCATGCAAGTCATATACATGTAAAGGTACCTTGCACATATATGTGCAAATATATTAATTATATGCAAGTAGTGTACACATATGTACATTGAACATGTATGCATACATACTAACCCCACACAAGTACTATATATGTGCATAGTGTATCTATAAAAATGTGTATGGAAATGCAGTGTGTATATATATATCAGGACATATATATGATATATATATATATATATATATATATAGAGAGAGAGAGAGAGAGAGAGAGAGAGAGAAACAGAGAGAGAGAGAGAGAGGGAGCTGTACAGTATGTTTTAGTCAGCTTTTTCACTGCTGTGACTAAATGATTTGACCAGCACAATTATGGAGGAGGAAAGGTTTATTTGAGGGCTCAGAGTTTCAGAGGTCTTAGTCCATAGAAGGCAGCCTCCATTCCTTAGGGCTTGAGGTGAGGCAGAATATCATGGTGGAAGAGTGTGGCAGAGGGAAGCAGCTCACATCATCAGGAAGCAGAGAGAGAGAGACTCTCCAGATACAAAATACATACCCCAAACCCATGCTCCAATTCCAATCTCCTCCAGCCACACCCTACCATTTCAGTTAATCCCACTAGGGATTAATTCACTGATTGGATTAATACTCTTGCAACCCAATCATTTCTCCTCTGAAACCTCCTGCATTGTCTCACATATGAGCTTTTGGGGGACATCTCACATCCATACTATAACAGTATGTATATGTGTAGTGTGTGGGATACAATTATATAATTTTATAATAACAAATTTGGAAATACATGGACTCAATATCTACCTTTGTGATAGAAATATTTGTGTCAACAGAGAATAATTGACAGTTTATGTTAGAGTATTGTAATTAAGTCATGACAAGTTACACACAATGCCCCTGGCTCTGCAGATCCCTGAGATGGGTAAAAGGAACTTTTACATGAATGGTTCTATGTTAAAATGCAGGAATTGGTAGCCAGAGTGTTCTGCGGACATGAAGGTAAGAGTTTCCAATTTTGCTCACTTTTAAGTTCGGGGGAGATTCATGGAAAGAGGTAAATTTTGAGTAGATCCTTAAGGTGAGGATTTCTCAGGTTGATAAGAAAAGAAAGGACAATTTAAGAAGGCTGAAGTGAAAAAAAAGTCAAATTGCATGAGAACTTTGGAGAAATCTGAATAACATCTTAAAAGCATCTCAGAAAATAGGGAGAAGTGACACTGTAAAAGTAGATGAGGTTTTATATGCCAGACAGGAGTTAGCTTCAGGCCTTAGAAATGAGGAACCATTAAAAGATGTTAAACACAGGGAGAATAGGGTTTGACTGTCTTTTAGAAAATCAGTCTGCTCTGTATATCTTTAAAGGCAATTCCTGTGTTTTTAATGTGCAAAACCAAAGTAAACAATTCATTCAAAGATTTTGAACATCTACCACCTAACCTGCATTAACAGGTAACAGAATAAACAGAAGGGGTCTCTGGACTTTCTGTATAGACTACTGTGAACACCAATTTTAAATACAATTATGGATAATTGTGAAAAGATGTGCAAATGTATAAACCGCTGTGAAGGAGAAATAGAAGAATTTATAGGAATAGAAAACAAAGGAATCTAATCTTGACTAGGAAATCTTAGCTTGCCAAAATAGGCTCCCCTGACAAAGGGGTGTTTAAGAGGATATGCTGGGAGATTAAACTAGGGAAGGAGAGGGGTTGGCAAGAAGAGAAGAGGCAATGACTTCTAAAGACTTTCTATAGAGTTCGGGGGGAGCCCTGTGTGGCTGGAGAGGACAGAATAAGGGAAAGATTGAGCCAACTTGGGACTGGAATTGCAGGAAAAATTACACCAAAAAGCCTTTATGCACACCTTTAATGGATTTCCCCATAATTCTAAAGAGACCATGGTTTTTTAATCGAGGGGTTGTTATGCAGGGTTTAACATTACAAATGTGCTTTAAGGAAAAAAAGTACTTTTAAAGAATTATTCTGACTGCATTGCCAAGGACTGTTTAGAGTTGGACAAAGAAAATAAGACTGTGGGGTGATCAGTTAGGAAATCATTGCAGAAATTCAGGAGAGAGATTCAGATAATCTAGGCTAGGAAGATGATTCAGGAGATATATTAAGAGTTAAAATATAGAAAAAAGTAGGAAATACTAGATGAAGGAGAACAAGGAGTCAAGAATGACTATTCATTTCCTGTTCTGAATGTCCCTTGAAAGAGTAAGAAAATCCCAAAAGATAGAGGCAAGGAGGTACCCAAAAACAGAGCAAGGAAGAAATGTAAACCTAAACTGAGGCAGTTACAGAAACACAAGGAAAATGTGGTCAGGATCCAGGTTGAAGGCTAAAATTTAATGAAACTTAGTAAGCAACAAGAGGTTAGAGATGAAGAGGCAGGAGTCAGTTGAGGCCTTGCATAGAGACTTGCTGCCGGGATGGAGAGCTTGGGGAGGGGGAAGAGAATGAGAGAAGTCAAGACTGGTTAAGACCCCAGGACAGATTCCAATGGAAGGTTCAGCTGGTAAATTGATATGAGACTCTGAGGCTCAGGGATCATTCTAGGGTGAACTTTCTCTTGTCTTTGTGGATATCAAGAATGGTAGGAAATTAAGTCTACATTTACATATGATGATATTGGAAAACTCACTTTTCAAAGTAACACAGAGTATAGCTAGAGCTTTACTCACAGAAAACTCTGCCCTAGTTTTCCAATATCATTATATGTAAATGTAGACTTAATTTCCATAGTCATTTTTTCCTTGACTCAAAAGTTATTTAATATTTTATACCCCAATTTCCTAATACAGGGAAATTTTCTAGTATCTTTCTGTAGTTTATATACCACATAATTTCACTGGGCTCAAAGCACAATTGTTCAGAATTGCTCTATGTCCCAGAATAGTCAATTTGATAAATGTTCCAAGTACGCTGGAAAAAAATGTGTATCCTGTCATTTGGAATGCTTCTATATGCTAATTTTTTATTTGCTTGTTATATTTTGAGAGTAAATCCCAAACATGATTGTGGAGATTTCTGTTCTTCCTTTTAGTTCTGTAATTTTTTTGATTTTTATCTAATGAGGCCTTCCTAGTAGTGCATAAACTAAAACTAGAATGATAGGTTTTCACAGTGAATCATTTTTCTTTAATGATTTTGAAATGCTTCTCAATCTCTGGTCATATCTCATGATTTTAAATTTGCTCTATATGCTATTAGAATAGCTCTACTTCTTGTTTATGTGTGCTTTTTAATTTTACCTTCAACATCTCTGTTCTTAAAGAGATGTTAATAGCACATGCTTCATTGCGGTTTCTTATTTAGTCTGATATCTTTGATTTTAATATGTACATATTGTCCATTTACATTTAAAATAATAGCTGGTTTCCAAATCTAAAAAAAAAAAAAAAACATGATGGGAAGAACAACACCAGAGAGGGCATGAATTAATGAAGGAGAAAAGGTGTAAATAGCCACAGAGGTAGGTGTTAGAGGTGGGTGGTATTTATTTTGTCTAAGAAGCGTCTTTATGCAAATCAACCTTCATCTCAGATACTAAGCAAAAGATGATTTCTTCCTACCCAGAATGCTTTTAAATTTGCCCTACTCTTTTATTATCCCAAGGAGTGGAAGGTGAAGCTTAGTATGGGGGAGAAATTGCAGGCACCTTTTCAGGACATAGTCACTCTCTTCAAAGAGCACACAGTTTGTTCAGGACTTCAACTCAATGCACTGGGGCTACCCAAGTGCCCATGAATGAGTCAGCCAAGGGAGGTCTATTGCCAAGAGATGGATCTACCTACTCTGTTGAGGGTTGTCATGTAAAATGTAGGTGTGGGTAGAATAGACTAGATCTTCTAACGTTTCCAAGAGATGTTCGATATCATTTAAACCTTTGTTATAAACTTCCTGTTTGTCAGAAGTTCTGATGTGGTAAGGATCTAAAGCAAACACAGCAGATAGAAATTCCTGCCTTTATTGAGCTTAAATGTATGTGGAAAGAATATACCAATAAATAATAGTCCTCTAATGTATCAGCCATATAACACATCAGAGGGTGAGAAATTGGGAAGGGGACAAGGAATACAGAAGGGAAGAGATGGTCAGGGAATGATTTACTGAGAAAATGATATTTAGGAAGTTACCTGATAGGAGGTAAGGAAGGAAGCTGTATTTGTCAGCTTTGCATTACCACATAAAAGACCTGAGGCAAAAATCTAGGCAGAGAAAATGTTAATTTAGTTCAAAGTTTTGGAGATTCAATATCCAAACTAAGGTGACCCTATTAATATAGCCTCTTGTGAAAGTAACGGATAATGACATATTATGTAGATATATATGTAAAAGCAAGTGGTCACATCTTAAGCTAAGAAGAGAGAGAGACAGAGAGAGAGAAAGAAGGAGAAAAAAAGAAAGGGAGAGAGATACTGGGGTCCTACAATCCCTGTTGAGGACACCCCCCCCTTCCAGTTGTGCCATTTGGAGATCAAGTCTTTAATAGATGGACCACTGGGAAACACATAATTAAATCATTTCAAACTACAGCAGAGGTGTTGTGGTATAGCAGGAAACAAAGTTAGAAAATGAAGTACTCAGTGACATGACTCTAAGATAGAAATATAATATCTCAGCTATATTTTAAGGGTAGAACCATGAAGACTGGTTTTCAGATAGATGTGAGGCACACCAGAAAGAAATAATAATAAAAAAAAAGATGACTTAAGAATTTTTACCAGAACTCTCTGTAACTAAGATGGGGAGGTATTTCTGGGAAGGGACTGAACTTCTGGAGAGAAGATAGTTTTAAACAGGTTAATTTCAAGCTGATCTATGCCTCAAAGCTGGGCATAGTGCCGTGTTTCCTCATGACTCCTTCCTGGTCCTTGGTTGTCAACTACCCATACTAGCACACCTCTCATTTTTAAACTTGGATAAAACCGCCAAGTCATATCCAAGCACTTCTATGATAGTGCCATAAAAGAGCACCCAGAAGTTAGAAGGAGTTGCCTTTTCCTGGGAAGAGTCCAGGCAGATCTCTCCCCTGCTTGGATTACTCCACAGTGGAATTCTTTTTTTGTAAGTCTCCACTCATGTAGAATAAAAAGCTTCTTGAGCAATTTGCTATGCCTCTGAAGTTTACTCTTTTGCAACTATAAAGTGAGAAATGCTTTGTGTTTTGGTCTTGCATCACTTCTCTTTCTGACCCTCACTGCCCTAAGCTTGCACTTGAATCCTTGCACAGGAACTTTTTTCTACATGATAGAGACTGAGAAAGCTATCCGTAAGACATTTCAGTGTAGTTGTCAGGTTTAAACATGGACCAAGCAGACTGGAGTATTGGGGGACTGGAGTAGAAGGATCAAAATGGAAACATATCTTTGGGAATCATTTGTGCATAGATGATTTTTGAAACATTGAGATCAGACAATCTCTACACAAGAATGATTGTCCAGAGATATGAGACCAGACTGGGAAATCTTGTGGTGACTTCAACGTATAGCTTTTCCCCTGTTGTTTGTTATTCATATTCAAGAGTGCATTACTATTCCCTCTCCAAATGTTTTTTTTTTTTAATAATAGCACTTTTCATGTAGATTTGAGCTTATTAACAAGAACTAATGTGTATATAGCATTATCATCAGACATTATTTAATCTATTTCCTTCTATTTCTTTCTTTCTCTTTCATGCACAAAAAGATATTCATGACAGATTTGTAATGCATAGTTCCTATTATTACTTCTACTAAAACACAAAATAACTAAATTATTACTAAGTTAAGAAAATTTCCCAATGTCATAAGCATAAGCGAGTATAGTGCAGGACTGGGCTTTGAACCCAAGGTGTCTGGTTCCATGGATCACTCTGTTAGCATTATCCAGTACAGCTTCGGGAATTGTGGGCTGCTGATCTGGATATGTAGCTGTGTATTAGTGTTCTCCCCAGAAAAGACCTAATGTAATATACAGATGTATCTGACTCATAATAACTCAACTTATGATTTTTTACTTTATGATGGTGGGTAAGTATATACATATAATCATTCTGTATTTCACTTCCAGTATAGTATTGAGTAAATGACATGAGATATTCAAAACTTTGTTATAAATTCAGCTTTGTGTTTGATGATTTTGCCCAACTCTAGGTTAATGTAAGTGGTCTGGAGTGTTTGAAGTAGAAGAGGCCAAGCAATATTTGGTTTGTTAGGTCTATTCAATGCACTTTGGACTCATGATGTTTCCAGCTTCAATGAGTTTATCAGAAGGTGATCCCACTGCAAGCTGAGGAGCATCTTATATAAACATGTTGCAGGAGATTTATTATGGAAATAGGCTTGTGTGATTTTGGAGGCCAAGAAATGTCACAATATGTCATCTGCAAGGTAAAGAACCAAGGGAACTCCAATGACTCATGGCAGGAGAAGATGAATGTCCCAGCTCAAGAACAGAGAGAATGAGCCCCCTTCCCCTACCTTTCTTTTCTATCTGGGTCCTCACAGGATTGGTGAAGCCCACATTGGTGAGGGCAGATCTTCTTTCTTCAGCCTGCTGATTCAAATGCTGATCTATCAGAAGATATATCAAAAGATGATGTTTTAGCAGCAATCTGAGTGTCCCTTAATCTAGTTGACACATAGGAATAGCCATTACTGTTAATTACGAGAATCACATTAGGCATTGTCAACTCACTTCTCAGGGCCCCACTTTTTCTGTAGAGTTTTTGGCCTCTGGTGGTCCACATGCCTCAAAAGTGAGAAGAACGGCATGCTGAGTTATGCTGACAGTGTGTAGTTTGAAAACATCTGTCAGGGAATTCTAAAACACTTTTTGCCTGCTTTCTCTTTGCTTTCTCTTCAACTCAGGGAAAATTTCTGCATTAGATGATTTGTGTGAATGTCCCTCATAGGGATGGTAAAGCCATTAAATTGAAGTTTACAGAGGATTGAATGTCAATAGTGTGCTAGATGCATATCACAAACTTTTAAAAATGATCAGCTTGAGAGTGACTCTGTAAGTTATTTGAGGGTTTGCTTTGTAGGTATGTTTTGCATAAAAAAACCAGTTTTTCATGTTAAATTTTGCTCTTGTTGCTAAACCAAAATCAGTGACCTTCAAGAATTACTCTCTATTTTGGTTAAATAAAATCATGTTCTCAGAGAGTCAAATTGCTGTTTTGAACTTATTTGCCCCCAAAAAGATGGATACATCATGCTCATTTTACTTTTAGTAATAGATTGCAGAAGAACAGAACTAAAATCCATGCCTCATGATCAATTTGTTCAACCACTGCCTCAGGCAGTTTTTCAAAGATAAGAAACATGAATACTGCAAAATTTAAAAACTGGATTTAGAATGTCAAATTAGTTTCTTCTCCCTCTGTATCCATGTTCATTTTCTCCTGGAAAAAAACTCCAGGAGGAACTACGACTGTCACCCTTTCCTCAAAATGACACTTTAATGGCCTGTCCTGGTGGTTCAAATCCCAGCAACTAGGAAGACTGAGGCAGGAGAATCAGAAGTTCGAGACCAACCTCAGCAACACAGCAAGTTCTTGTCTCAAGGCAAAATAACACTTTTATGATTATGGCTTATTTGTGAAATAGAAATCACATGGAATAATTATCAGCCAATGAAGATCTGTACTTCAGCTTATTTTAAAAATGGGTAGGAATTAAAGCAAGCAGACATAAATGACTATGGATTAGAAGAATTAAGCTTGTTAAGATGTACATACCACCCAGTGTGATGTACCAGTTCAGTGCCACCCATGGGAAAATAACAATGTCATTTTTATTTTCAGAAATAGAAAAATCAAATTTAATAATGTTATGGGACCAAAAACAACACCAAATAACCACAGCAATTGTGAGCAACAACAAAGTTGGAGACATCCCACTTCCTGATTTCAAAATAGATTAAAAAGCTATAGTAATAAAAACAGTGAGGTGCTTCCATAGAAAAAGACACATAGACCAGAAAATATCTGCTGGTTATATATCTGATGAGAAGTAATCCAAAACACAAGAAACTCTCATAACTAAATAGCAAAACAAGTAAATAATCCAATTAAGATAAGCAAAAATAGTATTACTAATCATCGGTAAAACAAAAATCAAAACCAGAAAGATAAATCACCTCTCATCTGTCAAGGCTGGATTATAGAAAGTAAGAATAAAAAGTGCTGACTAGGATGTGGACAAAGAGAACCCTTGTACATTGTGGAAGAATAAATTGGTATAGCTGGTACAGAAGACAGTGGAAATTTCCTCCAAATTTAAAAATAGAACTACTATACAGTCCAGAAATTTCACTTCTGGGCATATATTCAAAGGAATTGAGGTGAGGATTTTAATAACTCTCTGAGCTCCCATGTTTACTATATCACTATTCACAAGAGCCAAGACATGGAAGCAGCCTAAGTGTTCAGTGGTGGATGAGTGGTCAGGGAGAATGCAGAGAACAAGGAATGGAATATAACAAACTTTGTGATCATGAAGGACCTTATGCTAAGTGAACTAATCCAGAAATTGAAGGATAAAAAGTGCACGATATCAATTATAGGAGAATCTAAAATATTCAACTTTATAGAAGCAGAGGGCAGAGGGCTTGGACCAGAGAATGGGGAAGGGGAATGAGGAGGCATGATCTTCATCTGAGTGGGTGAAGTTTCAGTTCTGCAAGATGAATAATTCCTGGGGATCTACTATGAAGGATCATGTTGAAGTAATCAATACTATATTATACATGTCAGTGGTTTCTAAGGTAGGTCTTATGAAAGTGCTCTTACAGAATAAAAAATAAGTAAAGAGGGCAAGAGGTGATGGATATGGTATTAATAGCAATGATCACACACACACACACACACACACACACACACACGCATATGTATACCTTCAAACTTACCAAATAGTGTACAGTAAATACATAAATTTCGTGTTTGCTAACTGTACCTTAAAAAGCAGTTCAGAAATTATAAATAAATGAATTAAATAAGTGGTCTCAGCAACCTGGACAGGTCTTACTTCACACAAGATTCATCCCTACACTAGGCCCTGACCTCTGTTTTGTTTTTTATTTCCTCAGCAAAAATCCTCATATTGGATCTCTGAGAGGTCTAAGCCATGCCAAAGAATAATGATGACCTTTGGGCAACTGTCCAGACATTTTGAGGTTCAATGGCCTGGATTATACCTTTGGAGTGACTTGATGATTATTTTCCTCCCTGAATCTGGCAGACCATCCATTATTTATTTAAAGCTTTGAGTAAAACCCACACTTTGTGAGTGAGATATACAATAAACTCATCTGCCTTTTCCTCCTAAATGTGCAATAATGGAGAATCCAAAGGAAAAGCAGCACAATGCATTTTTTTTTGTGGGTAAGGGATGCAAACACAGGAGAATCAGAAATGACGCAGAGTTTGCAAATGAAAAAATGATCAGAATCCTAAATCTCTAAGTCCCATTTTTTGGTTTGTCTT
Organism: Sciurus carolinensis; assembly: GCF_902686445.1. Lineage (NCBI taxonomy): Eukaryota > Metazoa > Chordata > Mammalia > Rodentia > Sciuridae > Sciurus > Sciurus carolinensis. Next base: position 126,109,282 of record NC_062222.1, read on the forward strand.
GTATCCTATCCAGCTGCAGAAAAGTGAGCTAGGGATGCTGTTGAGATGCCCCACAAGAACCTACTCTTGCCCAGTATAGTGACGCATGCCTGTGATCCCAGCAACTCCAAAGGCTGAGGCAGAAAATCATGAGTTCAAGCCAGCCTCAGCAATTTAGCAAGGTTCTAAGCAACTCAGGGAGACCCTGTTTCTAAATAAAATATAAAAAGGACCAGGAATGTGTCTCAGTGGTTAAGTGCTTCTGGGCTCAATCCCCAGTACCAAAACAAAACAAAACACAACCAGTTCTTTTTGTAATAAGACTGATGAATGTGGCACAAAGGTCTCATATGCAGGGTGATAACGTGGTTAGAATGGAGAGCACCTCAGCTGGTCATTTCATGTTATGCCAGGAGCAGTCCTGGGAGAGGTAGCAAAATATGCTGTAGTTGTCTTAATATGGAGCCTTTTGCCTTGATGGTGTAGCACAGGTCAGAACAGTAACTACTATTATTTTCCTGCATATCACATTATGCTCTGCAATTTGCCTCATTAAACTTATATCAAATAAGCAATGGGAGTGCGGTTAGAAAACCAGTGTTGTGACTATGAAATTACAATATTTCATTTTTATAACTTTGGCCTCACAATCACTGCAAACATTTTTCCCCAGAGGTGAGATTTTTCCATCAACTCTTTCCTAGAGGGAACAGCAAACAAGAAACCTTTTTGTGTGAAAACATTAGGAAGAATCAGTACTTAAAATGACTTCAATTTTCTTCCCATGCAGAAGTTCCCAAGCCCTTTCAAACCAATCGTCCTTCCCAAGCTTGCCAGCAGGGCAGACTTTGGAAACTGTCCTAAGAGGGGGATCCCTGCTTCCTGTGTGCCTCCTCTCTATCCAGGGCGATCTACTTCATATGCCAATCTGTCTCTGTCACTTGCCAACTTTCCCTCAGGTTTTCTTGTCTGTAAAGTTAGAGATAATATTTGTACTTATCTTACAGGGTTTTTCAGTGGCACAACTAACATATCTGGCACCTAGATTGAATCATTGTGTAAAAACATTTTTTTACAAAATGATTTTAATTATTAACAATAAAATAAAATGAATAGCAATAACCAGAAAAAGTGATACGTTTTATTGCATTTTCTCTATGTAATGGCATCAGCAAATTTAAAAATAAATAGGAAGAAATATTACAGTATGATAAAATAACAGATTTATAATTTTTAATTACTTTTTTCCCAATAAAAGGGAAATAATATAGACACTTTTATTGATCTGTCACAATAATGAAAATTAACTAACAATTAAATGGAATAAGATATCCTAATGTTAAGGGTATCATTCAAATTCAGTAAACTATTTCATGTGTGGACTAAAATTCGCATTTGCCAGGCATAATAGTACATTTTGCATGTCTCTTGTTTCATTGCTTTAATTTTTAAAGTGAATGAAAAGTTTAAATAATCATATAAAATAAAAATTAAAGGCATTCAAAACTTGTAGTAACTAGTAATTGTAGGATTTAAACCAATAATAAGTTTTTTTAGGAAATAGTATTTTATCATATCATAGGCAGTTTTTAGAATCACCAACATGTGAGGATAATCACAGTGGAATTTGTACTTGCTTTTAGACCCTTTATAAACAACACCCCCCTTATTCCCTATATTAAAGGCCTACTGACCCCATCAACTTACCTATGGTTTGCTTCCCAGGATTCTTGGAGGATTGAACTAGATCAACATCTAAAGTACTTACAGGAAGGCCTGCCATACAGTTAATGCTCCATAAACATTATTACTATCATCAAAAAATTATGAGGCCTCCATATATTATATGAACTAAATAAAGATTAAAGACAGTATAATCTTAAGGGTATAATTAAGACCCTCCATAGTCTGGTCACACTTTGACTTCCAGTTTCTTCTTTCACTTGAAATAGTGAAGAAAAACTTCAAAAGCACTCAAATTTTCATCGTTTATCAAATGTGTCATTTATTCACAGTCATGTTTTCTCCAATATTCTTGATCGGAAACCCTGTTCCTCTTTCATTTCCTAGAGGTTCCCCTCCCCCATTCTTCAAGATATCACTTAATTGTTAATTCCTCGGTTAACTCTGCCCTTTCTCAACTCTTCCACTTAGGAAAAAGATTCATCACCCATCCATGTACCTATCCATTGGTGATTTATTTCCTTAGCATGTATTATTAGAATGCTTGTGATCTCTATAACAATCTTCAGGAAATAAAAAAGTGCACAAAAACATGATTTCTGTCTTGTATCAGCTGAAGTGTGGTATACGAAATAGAGAAGTAGCATTACAATGTACCATTTAGTGCTATCCTTAAATATGAGTGAAGTGGTGTAGGAACATTTGGGAAGATAATTTAAACATTCTGGCAAGTTCAGAGAAGGCTTCCAGAGATATCAGTGAGACCTGATGACTAAGATTTGTTTAACAGAAAAGGGGTAGTAAAATGGGAGAATTAGGGAGACTGTTCCAGCATAACCAGTAATATAATTATGGTCTCAAGTAAAAAAACATACAAAGTGAACAACAAGAAATTTTGACCATTTTGTAGGATAGAGAGAAAAGGTGAGAATGGTGAAAAAACCACCAGAGAGGTGGTCTGAGGCCATAATGTTCAAAGGCCTGTCAATCTTACACGTTCAGGAGATTGGACATAGACTGAGGGCACTGAGAAGATATTCAAAGTATTTAATTGGAGAACTTATTTGATTTATAGATTTAAATATTACTCTTTCAGCAGCATGATATATAGATGTGAGAGTGCTTTGGTTGATCATGATATGATGGGATGGTGGGGATGGCTTCACAAGATTCCAGAAGTATAACTGACAAGGTCTGGGGACTCAATATTGGTAGCTAAGGAATTAAGTATGATTTCTAGATTGTCTCCAAGATCCATGGTAACACCAATTACTAAAATGAATGAATCTGGTAGAGATGGTACCAGGCACAAAGATCAGTTATGTTGCTGGGGAACAGGTTTTGTGGAGGCATAATGAGATCTATTTTCCATTGTTTAGGTGTCTATAGGACTTGAAGGTGAAAGTGCCAAGAAAGCATTGTTTGGAATTTGACCATAAAGAGACAATGTTGAGATGGTGTCTCCATGACAGAGAAGTCTGAGTGTGGGACTCTGAGTCATGCCAAAAAGTACAGGAAAGACAAAAGAAGGGAAGTCAACAAACGAAACTGATGAGGAAAGAAAGGGCAAAGAGTGCACAGAAACCCAAGGGAAAATTGTTAGAAAAGATGTTAGGACACTGAACATTCATCGTAGTTTTGTAAGAATGTACTCATTTGTTGAGTAGAATTTAAATTCTGGAGCAACAGAACTATGCATTCGGATGCATACAACAGGCATTCATTGCATGTGTGGCCAAAAGAGAGATGATTTTTTCTGTTGGATTATTTTTTCTGAAACAGCTAAATATACAAATTATTAGAACTGGGGGATTAAGGTAAAGCCACTGTTGAGTGTTGTCTGGTGGAGGGAGTATATGAATGTCATTGCTTATCATGGCAATTCACCATTCATCTAAGTGATCTAAACTTGGTTAACCTTTGGCTTTGCTTAAAAGTCTGTTAATAGAGGGCGATTTCCAATTGTGCAGAAGAAAGTAGTCCATGCAAGAAATAGTGTCAATCAAAATATGCCAGAGTGTATTCCAAGAATCACTGATTACATTAAAGAAAACATGTCAAGTATGTTGGAAATCATGGGCCATAGGGAAAAAAGTCATCATAAGAATTTTACCAGAAAGAGCTTGTCCAATGTGTTGGCAGGAAGGATGTGCCAGAATAGAATGATTTATGTGAAGATTTTGAAAATCTGATCCGCATCCTACTGAAATTCATGGATCATGGGGTTAATGTGTGGTTTCTATGTCCAAAGTCAAAGGGTTCGATTTACTATTCTCTGCAGAATATCAGGCAGGTAGTAGAGATGAGAATCTTCTTCTGAGAAAAACAAATGGAAAGACCAGAATTTCTCATAAAAGTAGAACATGCTCAGATATAAGTAGGTTTGATAACCAACTTATAGGCAGTTGTGTGTAATGGAAAGAACATATTTTGGAGTTCTACTAATCTGGATTAAAATTCCCAGTGAAGCTAAATACAAGTTATATGACCTGAAGCAAATTATTTAACCTCTTGGAACCTCAGTTTTCTTATTTGTAAAAGTGGTGTAATATTCCCACTTTGTCACAGGAGTCTGAGGATTAAGAGATGATGATATATGTGCAAAAGGCCTGGAGCAGAACCAGACTACTAGGTATTCATAAAACCTAATTTTTCTGATTTTTGACCTTGACTTTTCAAAAGACACTCAGTAATATCTTGGCCACATAGGGACAATAATACTCGTTTGAGATGCTAGGGCTATTATGTAGGTTTAGAAGGAATATGTTTCTAAGTTATTATTTATAAAAGTTCATTTGACACTGTAATTTGGTTCTATAGATGAGGGCTAAAACTATCATTATTGTTAACATACATGATTCTTTGAATTTGTACTTCTTTTTTTTTTTAAACATACACATTCAAGAAGAGGAGGAAGAAGAGAGGGAAGAGGAAAATCAAGAAAATGAAGAAGAATACATGTAACAACAAAAAAAATGTGACTAAAATAAATATTAACTTGTGCTGCATGCTATGTTAAGCGAGGTTTGCCTTGAAAATATATGCAAAGTGAAAAGATAAAATTTTATGTTATTCCAGAAACAGATTGGAGATTCAAGGGTTATAGGGAAATAAATTGAATAAATTGCCACTAGCTCTTTTCAGTTTTTCTACAGAAGGTGAGAGAACCCAGGAGTTTTCATCATAGTAAACTAAATGTAATTACTACTTCTGCTATGATCCAGTTAATGTACCTTCCTAAGTGTTTAAAAATTATAGAATATATGTGAGAAAAGCATAAATAACAATGTAAGTAAATAATGATAATGATAATAATTCTTATATTTGCTTTGATTTTTCTTGGGAATAGTAAAGGGAACAGGAGAGACCTTCTAAGGAAATTATCTGAATTTCATTTTGATGGAACTTCTGAATCACTGGCAACACTTTGAGATATGATGCTATGGGTTTCTAGGCTTCTTTTTAAAAAATGAGATTTTAATGTGTTGTGTACTTCCTCAAATTGTGATATTATCTTTGGCTATCAACAATAACAAAGAGAAAGCATTCATATTTTGACTAGAATTGTTAAGCTTGGTTAACAATTTTTAAGCAACACTGGGTATGAATGCCATATCTCAAATAATTACTGAACAAAATGCTGTGTCTATTTGAAAGGATCTGACAATAATCATGAAATTTTGAAGACACAGGGAGTTGAGGATAGAAGGAAATGGTAGCCAAGATGGGAGTACAATAGAAGTCATAATATTCATGGAGATCTGTGGTTGGTGAAAGAAGCAAGACTATATACATTCAACAGTAAGATCCACACCAAAATGTGTGCTAGTCTCACACTGAGTATAAAGTCTTACAGAGCCAGAATACTTGCTAAGACATAGTGTGGGTAGTCAGGGAGTTCATGAATGAACTACTGTACTGAGTGAGGTGGACAAAGGTACAGGAGGTATATTTTAATATTTTAACAATTAGTACTATGGACTGGCTAGTTGTAAACCTTGGATATAACTTGTTCAATTTTCATAACAAAGCAAAACAGTGTTGGGGACCCAGCCTCATGTATGCAGGGAGTGGGTCTGGTATCCTTGCATAGATGTAAATTTTAAATGGATGCTATCTTTTTCCCTTATTGGAATCCAAAAATTCCTATTTACCAGCCCTGGTTCTGGTCTGGTACTAAGCCATACCCTGAGCTACTAATGGAAACCATCCTCACAAGAAATCAGAATAACCAGCAAAACCACACATGTGTGGAACCTCAAATCATTTGCACAATGTTAAAATCCTCAAGCCTAAAAACTAATCTAAAATTGGTCTGAAAATGGAAACCCCTATAGGGACTTTGAACAGACAAATGTAGAAGTGTTTCTTAAGGATGCCTCCAGAAATTGGGGAAAAAGCAGGATTCCTGACAGAAAACCTCAACTGAATGAGATGTAACAGACAAAATAACCATGTACCCAAGAAAAACCACAACCAAGATTTTCATCTGATTCTAAAAGGAAGAACTGATGTTTGCAGAAATAGAGATGAATGAACAACCTGAAAGAAATTTAAAATAAGTACATTAGAATTATAAAAGCAGATAAAATAAAAACTTACATGTCTGAAGTGACATATTTTTAAAAAAAGATCAATAGTTTTTAAAAGAACTGAATAGATTTTAGGAAGTAAATGTAATAAAAATATTTTAAATCCTATGATTATTTTATAGATGATGAAAAAAATTGAATTTCATCTATTTAAGAAAAAATTTGTTATAACAGAGCAGTTGATAGAATTAAAAAAATATGTAAATATATACATGTGTACACACGCACTCATATTTCAGGCAAGAAGCAGATGTCATACTTAATGATGAAGTGAATTAGAACAGTATATTTCTTCCTTTTATAATTATGTCAAAATGTATTCTACTGTCATGTATAACTCAAAAGAACCAATCATTAAAAATAATGAAATGTAATATACATCCCAATGCCCAGAAAGAGAAAAAAATGGTAATGCACACTATGGGTAACATTTAGTTTAATTTTGTCTTAATATGCATATTTTAACCTGCTAAGATTTCTGGAAGTCTGATGTTGCTTGAAATCAATGATGTCTTAGCTATGTTCCAGTTTTACTGACCAAACATTTTCCTAGCTTAATAGCAGATAAATTCATAGGATCTCTTAAAATCAATAGTGTCCTGTATTGGAAGTACTGGACTTTTGCATTGCTGATGTTGCTATTGGATGTTGATTAAGAGACTAGACTAATATCATCCAGTAATTTTAGGGAGAGAAACTTTACATTAGAAGAGATACCTCACAGTTCGTTAGATCCGTAGTACAAAATCACTCATGCCCCCAAAGGGAAGAAGAATGGGAAGATTTTAGTCTAAAAGGGCACAGTGAGTGTATGTATTTACATCCACCCAGGCCTTTTCCATTAAAGAATTGCAAAGGGAAGATACTCAGGAAAAATATGGGATGTTGTTGGAGAGATGTGTCCCTGGCCAATGCTCCCCTCATTCAGTCAGATATAGTCAGACAATGTGACTTTCTGGTAGACTGAAAGTCACCAGGATTTCTGAAGACTTTTTCTCTCACATAAAAGTGACCAACTCATCTGTAATATTTTATATAGTATGAAGTAGGGTTTTCCCCTTCACTACTAGATAGGTAGTACAATATTCTGGTAACATTTATTAAATAACTATATATCCACCTAATTGAAATGGAAATAATTGACCTTTGATAGGCTCACATATTTATTTCAATCTGCTATTAGACTGTCTCTTCCACTTACATGTTTGTCCTTTCTGTACCAAGGCCGTCGTGTTTTGGTCAAAATGACTTCAGTGTAAATTCTCTTATTTAGCATCTGTAGTTTTATACATTTTTTTCATTCATATTTCCATTGGCTACTTGCATACCAGGGATATTCTAAATAAATCTAAAATTATTTTACCTACTCAGAAAAAACATAACTGAAGATTCTTACTGAATAGCAACATGTAAATTTAATGTAGAATTACCACTTCTATAATCTTACTTTTCATTGATTTATCACTTATTTATTGTGTATGTATTATTATTTCATTTATTATTTGTGGAATGTTGGATATTGCTTTTATTCCTTGGGTATCTACTTATATAATAAAAACAAAACATTACTTAAACATAATTTTAAATACTAATGGAGCAGTGTATTCAGTTGGGAAGTAAAATAAGAGTCAGACAGAGTGGACTCTGGGCCTGAACTCTTCCACACCTTGGAAGTGTATCTTTTGTAAATTGATTTACCTGTATGTCATAATGTGGCAGTCAACTCTTTACTCTTTAGAGCCCATTTTGTTATGGTCCCCAGATATTATAAAATTATAACATTGCATTTCTCATAGAAGAGTAATATTATTGGAACATGGTACAGTTTATTCTAGCTTTCTATTTGACTGAAATATCTTTTGTTCTTTTCCTTTTATCTTTTCTGGGTGTTGGGGATTGAACTCAAGAATGCTTAACATGGAGCTGCAGTCTTAGCACTTCAATTTTATTTTGAGACAGGGTCACCCTAAGTTGCTTGGGACCTCACTAAGATGCCCCAGCTGGCTTTGAACTTGCAATTCTCCTACCTCAGCCTTCAGAGCTGCAGGGATTACAGGTATGCACCCACCACACCCAACAGAAATGATATCTTTTAAAGAAAATTCCTTTAACCATTTGCTGAAATAATCTACAATTTGTGTTGGATTTCAACCAGGTCCTTAGGTAAGAGGACTGTGTTGATTTGGGGGGAAATGCAATGAATGGAATTGTACTTTGACCTTTGTTTTTTGTTTACATTGGAGGAACATTATAATACATGATGCCAGGAAACACATTGCTGCGTCGTTGTAATGACATTGTGGAGTACTTTGTTCAGACTCTCCCCTCTAGTCTCAACACCAGCTGTAATTCAACTTCTCCTGAATTATTGGTTGGGTTGTTGTGAAAGGGTTTATTTGAATTTTGTAATTTATTAGTTTCTCCTCGTATTGCCTAGTCCAATTCTCAAAGACAAGATTCTCTGCACACTTCTAGCCTTTGGAGAACAAATTGTATATGCAAACCAGGATCTTTTTCTTTCCTGCTTTATTTCCCTACATTTTTTTTGTCTTTGTCTGGGATTATTTTACTCCATTTTTATGATCCCTGACTGTAGCTTCTATTTTTAATCCCACCTGAAATAAATTTTCAAACATAAAAGGGCATAAATAATAAAAAGAAATTAAAAATAAATAAACATGCATGTATAGAAACAGACAAAACCAAGCCTCTTAGCACCACTTTCCCCAATCTAGGCTTCCCTTCCCTGCTAATCAAGGTCATCTTGGTCACCTGCACATGGCTCCCACCCTTGTGTACCCCACACATACTCCCCATTTGTTTTTCCCTATAGGGTTCACCTCATCTGATTTACCAAATCTGTCATACATTCCTAGAATAGGAGCGTTAATAGAACTGTGTACAATTTCTCTTGGTTGAATGAAATGATGTATTTTGAAGAAAATTTAAATACACACACATAACTTCTCATTTTTTCTTGCTATTTATTTTTTATCTCCCTCCACTGGAATGTGATTCTATGGTGATTGCTTTATCCCTAGAGGCCGGCATCGATAGATGCTTAAGTGAAATTTGATGAATACCTACTTCAAAGAAGTTCCAAAAACTAGATACTGCACGATATATTTTGAAATGACAAGTACATGCCCTGTATATCGACTTCTCTTTCTTCTCCTTCTTTCTTCTTAGAGAAGGCATGGTCTGTGGGACTGGGTTGTCACTTACTTTTGATAATAGTCCTAGAATGGGAGCTTAGTGACATTTTTCTTATTCCAACTACAAATGACAGAATGGGAGGGCAGTTCCTATTGAAGAATCAAGACACAATGCTTTAGAATAGTAATGAAAGACAATCGTATTTATTGTTAGCTTTCTGATGGCAAGAGAGCACCTTTCTTTGGTTTCCTGTTGCAAAGCCACTTTCAAGCAGTAAGAAGTACAAAACTGGGAAATAATATCTATTTTTTTGAAAAGAATGAATAATGATTATAACAGTAATAATAATAACAGCTGTTTCTTAAGAGGTTTTAGTACTCTTATCACTCTTGCAAACATTTGAACTAGAATACTTTCATTATACCCCCATGTTTTTCCCATTTTATATCTGAGAAAATTGAAGGCAAGGGAAATTAAATAATTTTCATAAACTCACACAGGCAGTAAATACTGAGCTTGAATAAGGGCTTCTAATTCTAGAACCACACTCTCAAAAGTAAGCACTCCTACTGTGGATAGGACCTGAGTTCCTTTTCCATGTTGGCCCTGTTTCTTTTGAGTATTATCCTAATTGGCTACATCCTTCAGTGATTTTTTTTTTTGTTTTGTTTTATTCAGTGAAAATTTTAACAGGTAAAAATGTAAATAGCACTATTCAAATATATTGAAACCAGGTTCTAAAAGCTAATAGCTTTCCTTTTCCAAGCAAAAGAAATCAGTTGTTACAAAAATGACTTTTGAGCCTCTTAGATTGTTTGATAAGCCACACATAATGGCTGAACCAATCTTTTCTGAAAGCTCTTTGGGTGGATGGCTGTTAACACTCAGGTCTGACAGCTTAATGCTATTACACTACAAAATATATGTCCTTTCCCAAAATAAACATGTTTTATAATAGCAATACAGATGTCATCAAGGGGCAAGGTTATCAGGAGATAATTAGACCCCAGAGAGATTACAGGCTCTTAGATCATGAGAGCAGTATTGCAAGCCTACCTTATTAAATAATTGTAAGAAAGTCAAAGTCAACTATAAATACACACATTTCCCTGTAATTACTTTAAAAAGTACAAGCCCAAGGTGCATGCCGATGTGCTGAGATGATAAAGACTCTCTCTCTCTCTGTCTCTCTCTCTCTCTCTGTCGATTACCCTAAAATATCTAAATATAACCTAGAATATCAACTTTGAAAATGAAGTTTAAATAAGAATATGAAAGGAAAAAACACTTCTTTATTCTTTTGCTAACACTTTTAGATTAGTTCTTTTCAGGACATTTTAAAACTTTGTCACAAAAATGGCTGAGTTCCAAGAAAATTCACCCATCCCACTTCATATTCCATTAAAAAAAAAAAAAAAAAAACCTAACTACATGCGATTCTCTCCAAATGAAAGACTACATATTTGCACATAACAGTTTCTGGTCCTGAAAAGTCTTCCCTTTTATTTATACTGCACTTGCTAACCAAAATATAACACCAACCTGAGAAACTTCTAACCTTTCTTTAATAATACCTTTATCAAGGATTTTGTGAAATCCTTAGGATTAATTTTACTAGCCCAGTTGTATCATTGTATAATAATGTTCACTTAAAGGTATTTGCTCATACTAGGCTAAGAACAGTTATGTAAGTCCCCAGTTCCTACCAAAGTACTTGGCACAATGAATTTGCTCAAGAAACATTTACGGGATAAATAACCACGAAAGAGTAATACAATGTTATTAAAAGTAGGTAAATAGGATCAACTGTAGTTGTAGAAGGGGAATTATTTTCCCTATCTGTTAAGTCATTTGTTTACTGTTTCCATTCTTAGTCCGAGAGTGGAACCTATCTGTCAGTTTGTTTTACCAGAAAAGGATACACACACACACACACACACACACACAGGTACACACACACATCCTATGTAAAGATATATATATATATGTCCTTTGAAAGTGGACTTTGAAAATTCATGAAGAAATGTCAGTTGTTTTTGGCCAAGGTAATGGGGATTTTATTCATTTTATTTCATTTTATTTTTGTTAATTTTTCAATGAAGAAATGAATGTTTATTTCTTATGCTTCTATATTTGACTTCAAGACTCTTAGTTTAATAGATACCTCATAGTTATTGAGCACTTACTATCAGTCTCACAATGTCACAATAGCTGTACCAACAATCTAATGATTTTATGATACCCCTTTTCGCTTATGTGACCAACATGAAGAACACACTATTGGATGACTCTCCTTGATTGTGGAGGAAATCTGTGACTTACTTTGAACTCACTGGTGAAGGCAATGGAATGTGCATCTATTGCATATTGCAATAGATGGTAACACCTACTTTTCTGGAGCTTCTGTCACTCTCTACCTGACTGTGAGGAAGTTGAACCCCACCCTGGGGCACTCCATGCAACAAAGAACTTCAGGTGGGTTTTAGGGGAGGAGGGTGGCCTTTGACATCTTCAGTCCCTACCGCTTCACCAAAATAGGTGTTGAAACACATCTTTTCCTAGATGGAAAAATGGGTCATCTGCATTGCAAGTCTCTAAGTCATTATCAGTCTTTGAGAAGTGGGTCTGGCTAAGCCATATCAGGATTCCTGACCAGCAAAAACTGAAACAACAAAGGTGTATGTTGTTTTAAGCTCTTAAACTTGTTACACAGTAAATTTGTTATACAATAATAGAAGAGGAAAATAACTAGGAAAATTAAAGTACACAGAATTTATCTGATCAAGGTATGTTCCTGGTACCCACAGTCTGAATTCAGTGAGCTGAACTGCAAAGTTCTCACCCTCACCAGTTGGCTCTACTTGCCCTGTGTTAGGTAATATGGTCCTTACGGCATATTACTGTTTTGAATTTATGGGTGGCAATGCAGTAGTAGAAAGACCTGGAGTTTGGAGCAAAAAGGAAGTTATTCAGATCTTGGTTTTGCCAATTATTATAATTTAGAGACAAATTTGAAGTCAAAGAGTCTTTGTTTTCTTATCTACAGAGTAAAGACAGCAACATCAATTTTATAATTTGAGAATTAGATACTTAAAGAATGAACATTCATAAGACATCTTTGTCACCAGGAAAAACGTGTATCTTGGCCAGTTTATGTTGTAATCCAGACAGCAGGAAGGAAGGAGTTAAAAGAGACAGCAGCTGGCAAGTTACCTTAAATCAAGTGTCTGTCACCACAATGGAGAAGTAGTGAATGGAGGTGACTGACAGCAAGGGGAAGGACGTGAACTAAATAGTCCCTAGCACAATTCTTACTTCTATGGACAGAGGGGATGGGCAAAGGCAGTTGTAAAGGGTCTGCTATGCAAGGCATTTCAAAGGGCTGTGATGAAACTACAATATAAAATACACTCTTAGCATATGAGCTGACAGCTAAGCCTAGACAAATAAGAGCATTTTCAATTTGTTCTTCAAAATCTCTAAGGAACTGGGAGTTCTTACCTCTGCGGACAAGGGAAAAAAAGATGAGTTTAAATGTAGCCTGAAGAAAATATTCTTTGCCTATTGAATGAAGTTGAACAGGGACCACTAGTAGAAAGCAAATCCCTGAAGATGGATGGTATATAAGCAGCAAGATTCTCTGAAAAGGAATTGAGGTCCTGGTTGTAAGAATCTCTGAAAACCAGGGATGAAGTCTATAAATGAGCCCCAGGTCTGAAATAAAAGAAATTCTACTCCATTCAATGCAGAGAATAAATGTACTCCCATTCCGGAGGGGAGGACTCCTACTTTCCTCAGTGTCTTTGAAGGTAAACACTAGGGCTGGGTACAATAGGTGTACAAAGCAATTGTCTTGATCCTGTTCAGAGAACTGACTGAATTTTGCCTTTCAGGATTCTAAAGCAAGACAAGAACTTAGTTTGGAGGAGGTCAAAAGCAGAAAGATAAGGTAACAAAGAAAGAGCAATCAAAAGATCTTTAAAAATGAGTAAATTCATAAATTAATAAAGTCATATTCTAAGGAGAAAGACCTCAGCACAAGAGTTCTAAATTTTGCAGTTTCAAATTATCCCTATCAGCTAGACATCAATTTGATTGAATTTTTGAAAAATGCACACTGAGCTATCACTTTAAATATTCAGAGAGATCATTATATTAGAATTCTCAAAGTGAGGTACCAAAATAGAAGTATAAAATAATGTATTAAGTTGTGAAACTAATGTCAGACTATTACTGTGACTTCCTAATGAGTTGTAATATAATGATGGACTACTAGAAGAAACAAATGTGTGAGATTTCTCTTCTGCTTGTATTTGTTCTGCTACTGATTTTAATTTCAAAATATATTGAGACTCCAGTGACTTCTCACTACCTGTACTGCTAACATACACATTTGTGATACCATATCTCTCTCTGAGAATATTATAATACCTTTGTATATGTCTTGTCCTGGGATTGAGCCTCCAAAAGTCTTTCATGGAATACAGATTGATCCTTTAATGATGCAACTCTTGTTACATGACTCTTTTTCTCAAAGTCTGCCAAGACTTGGCATCTCATTTAAAATAAAGTCCAAATATTTATGTGGTTTTTAAGGCTCTCATGATCTGACCCTGATCATATATCTGACTCCTGCTATTGTACTCCACCCTGGACTTCAGATCATAAGACTAGTAACTTTCAGAATCATATTTCACCACTATGTCTTCTTAACATACAATGCTACCTCTAACTGCATCTTTCTTTTTTTTTTTTTTTTTTTTTTTTTTTCCCAATGAAATCATGCTGAATCCTAGTGATCACTTTTATCTCTCTAAATATTTCAGAACCATCTGTATGACAAGTAATCCATTTTAAAAATCTTTTTGGAAAATTTCACTTACCTCTGGTTTTTGAGTATTTATTTCTAGATTTCAAATGCCTCTGAATTATCATGATTCCTCTAAAAATAACCCACAGAGTATGTATCAGGAGCCTTCAACATGACTGAAATCTATACAGCAGTAATTTGTGAATATTTTCAAAGTATGCAGACTTAAGAACAACTAAAGAATTATATGCATTGATTATCCTCAGGTTGGCTTGTAAACATAAAAATTGGATAGAAGGTAAATTGTAACAACTACTGAAATGAGATATACTCACGATAAAGCTAATCAAGCCAGACTACAGCTGCCCTCTTCCAGGGAGCTAAGAGCCTGACTTTCTATCATCAGAGACTAAGACTCCTTTCCAAGTTAAAATTGCAGATTTTGGCTTCAGTGAGGACAATGGCCTTGTAGACTATGACCAAGTTCTAGAAGAATCTCTAAATCCATCTTGCTGTACATCCCACTTATTATGGTAAAAACTCAAGTTTATGTACAATTGCTCTCTCCTGGGACTTTGATTCCAGCAGTGATCTGACTTTCTTCCTTTTGACTAAGTATATCAGTCTTACAGCTGTACTCCAAATGTCTTTTCCCCTTTGGAACTTCTCTTTCTTTCACTGTGTACCTTGAATTCTTCTTTAAACTTCATGCCTTTAATTCCTTGATCGCGCCCTCAGTTCCAGTTATGTGCTTTACGATGAGCTCAGTTCTAACTTACATTCTAATTCAACTATTCCTTGTCTGATTAACTCTTAATGTTCTTTCAGATTTTGGACTGCAGATCATCCTCCTGCTACACCTTCCCCCAACCTCACATACCTATACAGCCTGACAATATGGAAATTCTCATCATGCATTGTACTTCCTCTTTCAGTGCATTTACCATGCTGCTATCTCTCTGCTCTTCAGTGTCACATACTCCACTGTAAGCTCTCCAAGAAAAAAAAAAAAAAAGAGTTCAGTCATCATTGAATCCCATGCTGCTATATGCCACAATTGCCTCTCAGTCCTTGTCTTACTGTATCTCTCAGGGGTATTTGCTTGCATTTATGATTACATTCCCCAAAGTACCTTCCTTACTTGGCTTTTCTTGTTTCTTCTTCTGTTTGTAGTCTATTTCTTAACTATTTCCTTTGATGTCCAGTCCTCATATTATTAGCCTCAAAATGATGCCATTTCCTAGGGCTCCTTCCTTGGATGGAGTTGCTTGTTTATCCACTCATCATCTCAAGTTAACCTCATCCTACCCCATAACTTAATACCTTATATCTATGTGAGCAATCGAATGTAGATCAGCTGCTCTGATCATTCTCTTGGGCATTACATTTGTATAGGCGATTGCTTATTTAGCCTCTCTATTTGGATGTCTAGATGACATTTTAATATAAGCTTCTTAGACCCTTAAATCTCTACATCTTGTTCCTGTGATTCCCCATGGTAGGACACTGTATTGGTATCCATTTTTGCTGAGCTCCCCACATTGGCCTCACCTTTGACTCCTCTTTCTTTCTCATATTTTGTATCATTTTATGGAGATGTCCTTTTGAGGTTATCTTCAACCGAGTTTTCAAATCTGACCCCTTCTTAGCATCTCCATTGTATTATGCTTATCAAAACCAAAGCTGATCTCATCTTTATGGCCAAAAATGCTTCCTATGTAATCCCCTTACTTCCATTTCTTTTTCTAGATTACACCTTCAAAGTTCCATTATTTATAATAAAGCTAGAGTGATTTTAAAACATAAATCTCACTCAAAACTTTCCATGACCTCAGATTAAGCTGTATAGAATAAAGATCGTACTTGATTTGGTCCTTGACTACCTCTCTAAATTTCTGTTCTGCTACTCATTTGCTCATTCTGCAACATTCACCCAGGCTGCTTCCTTTCTTAAATTCCTTAAGTCTGCTCCCAATTCATAAATACTGTGTTTTTTTTTAATTTCTTCTTTTTGTTGACTTTATTTTTAGAGCAATTTCAGGCTGATAGCAATACTGAGTAGAAGATAAAGAGATTCCCATATGCTCTACTCTGTGAGCACAATGTGCATAGACTCCTTCATTATAAACATCCCCCACCAGAGTGGTACATTTGTTACTACTTAAAGACCTACATTGTCAAATAATTATCATCCAAAGTCCATAGATTTCATAAAGGTTAATTCTTGATATTTTATATTCATTTTAAAAATTAATTAATTAATGTTTATTGGTGCATAATTACACATAATAGTGGAACTTATTATGCTGTAGTCACATATGCACACAACATGATTTGATCAATCTCAGTCCCCAATAAATTCCCTTCCTCCCTTTGGTATTGTATATTGTTTTAGTCAGCTATTTCACTGTTGTGACTAAAGGACCCAACCAGAACAACTGTAGAGGAGGAAAGGTTTATTTAGGGACTTATGGTTTCAGAGGCCTTAATCCACAAGAGGCTGGCTCCATTCTTCAGGGTTCAAGGTGAAGCAGTACATTATGGTGGAAGAATGTGGGGGAGGGAACCAGCTCACATGGTGATCAGGGAGCAGAGAGAGAGGTCTCTACTTCCTAGATACAAATATAGACCCCCAAAGATGCACCCCCAATTCACACCTCCTCCAGTCACATCCTACCACTTCAGATACCACTCAGTTAATCCCTATCAGGGGATTAGCTTAACAATTGGGTTAAGACTCTCATAACCCAATCATTTCTTCTTTGAACCTTCTTGCATTGTCTCACAGTTGAGTTATTGTGGGACACCTCACATCCAAACCACAACAATCACTCTCAATTTGGACAAATTTAAAATGCAAAATAATCTGTCATTACAATATCATACAAAGTAGTTTCACTGCCCTAAAAATCCTTTCTTTTGCATCCTTACTAATTCCTGGAAAATAATAATCTTTTTATATTCTCTAATGTTCCTTGATTTCCAGAATATTATATAGTTGTAATCAAATAGGATTTAGCTTTTCAGAATTGGTTTCTTGGAAATATGCATTTAATGTTATTCCATGTCTTTTTATGCCCAGATAACTCATTTCTTTTTGACACTGAATAATATTCCATTGTCTGGATATATCACAATTTATGTATTAATCACCAAATAAAGTACATCTTTGTTGCTTCCAATTTCTGAAACTTATTCACAAAATGCTATAAACAGCTGATAGCAGATTTTTGTGCAGATTTAAAAAAAATTTTTTTTTAATAAATATCAAAGAGATAATATCTGGGTTCTATAATAAAAATGTACTTAGCAGTGTGGGTACTGCCAAACTGTCTTCTAAAGTGGTTGTACCATTTTGCAATTTCATCAGCAGTGATTGAGAGTTCTTGTTATTGCATAATCCTCCCAGTATTTGGTGTTTCAGTGTTTTTGATTTTGATCATTCTAATAGGAGTTTTAAGTTACATCATTGTTGTTTCAGTTTGTATTTACCTGATAGCACCAGCCTGAGGTAGAGCATCTTCTCACATTATTCTTTGCCATTGGCATATCTTCTTGAGTAAGTTTCTGTTAAGGTTAAGGTCTTTGGACCAATTTTCAGAAATCATTAATTTAATGAAACCCAGCTTATCAATTCTTTCTTTCACAAAAGGAAGATTAATTCTTTTGGTGCCTAGATATTGTATCTAAAATGTCATCAGCAAACCCAATGTAACTTAAATTTTCTTCTAAGGTTTTTGTTTTACATTTAGCTCTATGATTCATTCATAATTATTTTTGTGACATTATAAGATCTGTGTTTACATTCACATTTTTACTTGTTTATATCCAATTAGTTTTAGTACTTTAGGTTGAGAAGAATTATTTTTACTGCCTAGCTTATCACATACTTCATTCAAACATCTACTCAAATGAAACCTCTTTAAGGAGAGCTTTCTGATATTCCTATCTAAAATCTCAGCCTCTAGGATGATTACTCCTCTCATATTTTCTTTTGTCATTAAATCCCTCTGATTTAATTGTTACTGATTGACAGATTTTTTTCCCTATTGGTGTATTATTCCTAGTAAGGCTGTGTTGAACACAGCTATATTCTCAGTGCAGAGAACAGTGAATGGAACACAGTGGGCAATTGAGATATTTGTTGTTATGAATGTGTCTGCCATCTTGTTAAATGATTCTCTTCTTTATGTTGAAGTTTAAATTCAATCACTGTGTTTGACATTTTAAAGATGTTTATCTAGTTCTTTTTCTTATCTAATTATTTGTTAGTTGTTGTTGTTGTTGTACCAGGTATTGAACTCAGGGACACTTAACCACTGGGCCACATCCCCAGCACTTTTTTGTATTTTGTTAGAGACAGGATCTCCCTTAGTTACTTAGGGCCTCACTAAGTTGCTGAGTCTGGCTTTGAACTCACAATCCTCGTCTTCAGTCTCCCAATCCTCTGGGATTACAGGCATGTGCCATGGTGCCTGACTAGTGATTGTTTCTTATCCACTTGTTTGTATTTTATAATATATCTTTCTTTATCTTTTTTTATTTATCTGTGCATCCTGAACATATTAATCTTAAACCCCTGGTCAGTGTGTTCTAAAAAAATGAATTTCACTAAAACAAATTCACAACCCTGTAATTGATTTTGTTGTCTGTTTCCTAATGATAAAATTCTACATAAAAATTATCCCAAAATGCAGAGACTTAGAATAACAAGCATTTATTATTTCATAGTTTCTGTAGATCAGAAATGTTGGAGTAGCTAAACTGTGTGATTCCTGTTTAGGGTCTCCCATGAGCTTATTAATAAAGTCTTAATCTGTATTCATATGAAAACATTAGAATCTTATTCCATGATTATTGGTAGAAGGCCTCTTTTATGAACATGTGACCTCTCTGTAGTGTTGGTTTAGAAACCTCTAACATGGAAGCCATGTAGCCCAGAGGAAGTGATGTAATAGAACAAGATGGTAGCAGTGAACTTTATGTGTTCTAGCCTAGAAAAACGCATTCTTTAATTTCCATATATCTACTGGTAATACAAGGTCCTATTTGTTATATAAAGAGAGTAACAAGAACATGGGTAATATGAGGCATAGATTGAGGGCTCCTGTAGTCACTGGATACAATTGTCTGCTAGTTTTATAAGGTTTTAATGTTGAGTTAAAAGTTCTGCTCAAAAGTGATATTTGGAGACATTAAGCCAGGTGGTAGATATGTCAAATAATTTTTTCATTTGTGTAAATTCAACTTTCTAATTGAACAATCTAGGGTTGCAATTAATTTATTCCATAGCTTCTCATGAACCCGATCCTAGCCTCTGTTTCCATCAACTAACTTTCCCAGGCCTTCTGTTCACCTAGAAGCAATGGCAGATTATACTTCTTGACTATGGGTGTCTAGTTCATTAAGTGTGTTCTTGAATTCCACAGTGTTTTATATTTTTGCTCTGATTCTGGTCCATTGAGACTTTTACATATATGCTCAAATATGACTGTAAAAAATAAAGTATATTTTTCAAATATTATATTCATGTATTTACAACAAATGAAAATAGCAAAGTAAAAGTTACTATTGTGAATACAAATTTTTCTAACCACCAGCCAGGTAATTTTACACATGTTCTTAAAACACATCATTTAGTATTAAAATAAGTTCATAAACAGCTACTGAAGGAAGGATAGCAGGATACATCCTGAGTTATTATTAATTGCTTGGATTGGTTTTTGGGAGTCATGAAGATGTGCAGAAGAAATTTTGCTTAGTGACCCTGAAATAATTTATGATATGGGTGTAGGACAGCATAAAATTTGCCAGAAAGCATAGGTAGATTCTCAGCTCCAGAAAAGACAAAGATACAATGGCAACTCTCCAAGCACACTGGCATTAATCATAATTGGAATTTAATTATGACCCTTTTTTTGAGAATATAGATTGGGTACAAATTGAGAATTTACTTCTAGACTACTTGTCTTGATAATTACTTCACTATTTTTGACAAATAGATAATTATTGGTTCTATGTTTACTTGTATATTGGAAATGATTTTATTTCAATTGGTGTCTTTCTGACATTGTTTGGCATTTCCTCATTAGTAAATCTTTTCACCTTAATCACAATCCACTGCTTGACTTCATCTGACACTTGCAATGCGTATGATATCTTATTTACTTATTTTTAAATGGTCCCATTTTGACAAACAATGAAATCCATGACAAAATGACTATAATCACTCAGTCTTGGAAAATAATAGACGGCATTAAAAGCATCAATATCCAAGCAGAAAATTATTTTGACTAGTGAGTTTGCGTATTTATTGAGAATTATACTTCCATGTTGCTATCAGATATGTCTTTACAAGGTTAATTTCTTCATGCAATATAACAAGAGCATAGAAAAATTCAAGTACACATTGACTGTCAATTATTTCTCTGAAAGAGTGAATAGTCTTTCACATAAAGCATAAAAGTGTTTAGTCTGCTGTTGAGAAATACTGTTTATATTCCACAAATAAAATGAGAACATGACACTAGAACATAAAAGAAGTTGAAATTTTAGAGATGAGTGAGGAGTCACCATGGGAAAGAAAAACATATACATTTTGAGAGAACACATCTTCAGACTGAATATGATGCATAGATAATCATATTCTTTGACTTTCATGTTGAAATAGATCATATTTCCAGGAAAGTGGATGGTGTTGAAGTGATTTTGCAATCCTCAAGAAACTAGGGAGCTGGAAAAAGGAATTCAAGCAAAAGTGAGATTTCAAAATTCAACAAGAAGAAATGGACATATGAAAGATCAAGTAGATCAGAAAGAAAAATCTACATCTAGGTGAGTGACAGCTAAGTACTAGGGCGAAGGGTGTCTGGTTATAGAGGATGACATTAGTTCTCAAAGGTAAAGTCAGACTTTCAAATCCATTGCCTAGTTGCCAATGAAGAATAAAATACCATTAGTTCCTAGATCCTTGACTCTACACACAAAATGAAACTTGAAATCATAGCAGCATTAGTGTCCTTAGATTTCTTAAACATTCTAGCAAGTTACTGAAATTAATATCAAAGGAGAAAGAGTTATGACCAGGTTCAAAAAGAGAAAACAGTGAATCTAAATAGAAATAATTAACTTTTGTGTTGAGATGGAAGGATGATGTTATGAATGTGCTGCAGTTTTTGAATTTCTCCAATTCTAACAATATTCAGATAATGAATTTGTTAAAGTGAAAGCAAAGCTAATCACTAGTATCAAAGACCTAGATAAGGAAATAGTGTAGCAAGCATCTTGAAATCTTTGCAACACATATAAATATACATTTCAGTCATTTTGTAGTAATGTCACTAAATCTGCAAAATTGATAAACTTCATTCCATGTGAAACATTAATTATCACTTGCTTTGTCCAACAATGTATAGTAATGGAGGAACCTGCTGCTAACTTCTTATTATGGCTATTGGAGTTTAGTTTTTAAAGTATGATGTCTTTATGCATAGTAAATTATAAAAGTAACCATATATTTTCAATGTTTTGCATAGTTTATATCTTAGAAGTTTTGTAAATAATTGGGACAGGAATAATCATCTCCATTTTATAGCAGCCACATCAGGCAATTTGACGTCACATTAATTTTCTCAAAGCCATGTGTCTAGTTAATGGAGAAGAATAAATTCAAACATAAGTTCTGACTCTTAATACAGTGCTTCAATGAGATAAACTCTATCCTTCAAGATACAGCTGAAAATATCCCTCCTGTGTGAAGGGGAGCACTGGCCCTATCAGCCCGTTAAGCATCTCTCTTATAACATCACTCACCATGTGATAAAAATGCAAAAGTAGGGGAGGACTAAATTAAATAGACCTTGTACTAGGGTTCTACAAAATTCTTTGATCAATTACAACATTTAAAAAAAGACAACACCATCTTTTAAAAAGAAAATATAAAAAACTAAGTACTATAGAAGAATCGATTAGTGATTAAAAGTTTGTGAGTATGAACACAGAGATTTGTTAGGTGCAAGCATTTTTAATTTTCTATGCCAGTTGAGGAATCTATCTAGGGTACTTTATTGAGGCTCATTAACATATCTTAGAAAACCAAATGAATTATTTGGCAGAAAGAATTATCTGGAAAGAAATTACTGAGTTCAGTGTTGCGTATCTCTGTGGATACTGTTGCACAAAAATTAATTATAATTATTAATAAAGTTGTTCTCTAGGGATACAGCTTCTGCCACCCACATAAGTCATTCTGTGTTTAGGCCACTTGTGATCTGTATTTTCCTTGAATGTTATTACATATTTTTAAAAGAACTGAAATAATAGTAACTCTAGAGCAAGCATTTCAGCAAAGCAAGGGAACATTAGTAATCCAGCTACTCAAATTAAATTCAAATTTAAATTCCAAAAAAAAAAATGATATAGGTTATCAGGATCAAGAAGAAACAACTGTTCTATGCAAGAGTATAGTATCAGTCATGTTTTTCACCTAGAGATGTCTATTATGAATAATTCCATGCATGTTAATGGGAGCTCCTGTGTTCAAAAAAGAAAATAGTCATATTTGATGTGGACTTATTAAAAGTCCATCTATCTTAGCTGAGTAAAACTGGTTGCATTTAGCTAGACACTGACTGAAATATTAGACTTCACATAAATGAAACAAGTTATTTTGCTGTGACCTTTTTCTCTTCTTTGCCAATAGCTCCTGTATTTGAGCAAATAAGATATGTGTTACACTTGGTGCTTTGAATGCGTTTGTCAGAAAACAGATCTAACAAAGTCGTCCATCATTTTCTCAGAGGTCCAAGAGGGTAAGAGATTTGTGTGAGGATGCACATCCAGGGCACCTGGGGCTCTGTCCTTTGCACAATTTCAGCAAGGTCTTTGGTCACATCATCAGAAGAAAAATGATACTTAGAACTGATTTCCAGACCCTCATCTTCTTTAATGATGTGTAAGGAAAGCCTTTGGAAGTAAAGAAATGGGGGCTTTTCGTTCTGAAATCCAACAATAAATTTTGGGAATTATTTCTGTTTATATCAATGTCATATCACAGTAATTCCATATGCACATCTTAGACCAGAGATTTCTTTACCAGTGATGCTACTAACAAAACATTTCCTGACAATTTTTGAGGTAATAATAGCTCCCATGTTATACTCTGAACTCATTCTGATCATAGTGTGTGAAATGCCTCTTGCCAGATGTGGAACGGAGTGTTTTCAATTGTCAGAATTTTGGGCAAACTGTTTTAACTGAAGACGAAGGCTATGGAAAGGTGGTAGACACATCCAAACTTTTTAAGACAGCAAAACAGGTCCAGACGTCAACAGCCCCAATTACTTATTGCTAATATTTACAAGAGACATTTAGAAATTATAGGTAGAGAAGTAAGGAATGAGGGAGTTTTTGACTTAGGAGAGAAGGCTCCGGCGCCTCTCCATCATAACCTGGTCATGGAGGAAGGGAAAGAGTCATTCCAACTTACCTCTGGGCACGGGAAGAAGGTTCTGAGAGATGTGTTCCTGCAAATTTGGTAGGAACTAGCTGGATATTTCTGGGTATATAGAAAGTAGGGCCCTTATTCTGCCTGGGGGTCAGAACAGGAGTGAGAAGAAAGCTCTGAAGACAACTTGATTATATCTCATGGAGTCTGAAGGACACATTTAACTATAGATATGGTGTCTTGCTTTCCACCTGAGAAATTTTGAAGGAAAGCTGTTGCTTGAAGCATCCTGCAATATCTGGAAAGTATAATTTGAGCAACAGGGTATGGTTTCATAAGAGAGATCTAGAACTGTGCATTGGTTTTAAAAAGCTCTGAACAGAGACTGGACTCAAAGGCCTTCTACCATGGAAGAGCAATGGCTAACAACAAATGAAATGAACACCAGCATGGGATGAATGTGCCCAGTTTCTTCTAAGTTAATCCTTCTAATGTCACAGAAGATACTTGGGGATGGAAATGGAAAAACTATGACAGATCACACCCACTCCACAAGTACTAACGACTGTGCCTCAGTAGTAACAAAGGGAGAATAATTAGTTACATGAGAATTTGAAACACTGGTATGAAGCTAGACCAAAATTTTAAATCATGGGAGTGAATCATAATTGGTATCTCCCTCTCTCTTTTCCCTCTCCTTCTGATTTTATTTATTTGGTAATAGAAATGAAATTAGTTGAAATATCATTCAAATTATGATTCAGGAGAATTGATATGGAGTGGTTGAGCAGCCTGGTGGGAAAAAGATAATGTTTTATATTTGTGCACTCACCAAATTAACTTGTTATGGCCATTGCCTGTGTATCAGTTCATCTCTACAATGACACAGTGCAATATCATTAATTCTTCTGTTGCAGACAAAGATTCTGAAGATCCAATCACTAAGGTCCTGGGACAAGAACAGTCATAGCAAGAGCTAACACTTCACCTTTAGTATGTAGAATTTAGCACTGTTCATTAGAAACTTCTGTTAGGACAGAAATATTCTTTCTGTAAGCTATCCAGTAGGATGTCTAGTAGGTATGTGTTGCCATCAAACACTCAAAATGCAATTAGTCATGACTAACAAAGTGGAGTCTTAGTTGTGTTTATTTACAGTTAATTTAGATTTAAATAATAAAATGTGGTCAGAGGAGGCTGTGTTGTTCCAGATGGCTTTCAATGTCCTGTGATCTTTGTGTGGATCATGGGATATTTAGGACAATTGCTCTATTAGCAGGAGTTCACATTTCTCAGGTATTTTAAGAGCGCACACACACACACACACACACACACACACACACATTTAGATGCAGTTGAGAAGAACAATGTTTGATATGAAACTGCTGAAGCTTACCTCATTGTGCCTCTGTGAGAGGAGTGATAAGTGTGGGCACCCAAGATGGGACAGTGGCCATAAGACCTCGAATCTCTCCTCTCTAATGAAACATGACCGACTCCACTTTATTGTATCCTGAGATTTATGAAACATTTATTTGAACTGTATGAATATATGAATAAATAGAAAGATACAAAGAGAGATACATGAAACCTATTTTGAAATGCATTCAGAATCCTGGAGAGCTTAGATGAGCTCTTTAAGTTATTAACAATGTAACTATAGGCCATTTAGTTAACCTTCGCAGTCTCCATTTTCTCATCTGTAAACTAGGGAGGATATTGGGTCAGCCTCCCTCAGAACCTTTTCTGAGTTTTTGCTGATCACAAATGAGGTGCTGCATGAGAAAGGAATGTGTGATATGAAGGGCTACACAGGTGTGGGTTATTATTCATTTGTTACCACAGCAACTGAAGGGCATCTCTGTGACAACAGAACAGTAACTGAAAAGCAGCGATTTTTTTTTTTTTAAGCATTGTTAGAGCTGAAGTACATGATCCTTTAGCAGCTGGAAACCCTAATGCTGATAATTCTCCCATGTCCCTTTATATTTCCAATCAAGAATGTGTTGCACATATATACTAACAATGTTGACAATACAGAGAAGTATAAAAACTATTTCCATTTTGTTGTGTCCTTTTAATATTTTATCTTTGCTTGTGAATATTCAATTACTATGTAGGCAGAAGGACCAATTTTTGATTTTTAAATCGATGCAATGGATATTCTGTTCATAATTAGCTTTTTTTCATGAATAATACATTAGGACCCTTTATGTAATTTAATAAATATTTTTATAAAATAGATTTTTAATAATTATACAATAGGCTATCACATGGGCATGCTCTAATTCCTTGAACCAACTATTTATCGTATGTTTTAGGATTCTCTCTCATTATTGAAAAAATGCTGCAGCAAATATTATTTGTTTCTAAGAAATGTATGCACAAGCGCTCCCTTGTGCGGAGCTGTTTGGGCTGAGGCTGAATTACCAAAACCAACCCAGGCATTAGGACAGAGCAGTCCAGGCAGAATATGCAGGGACAAGGCCTTCCTGGAAATTGTATTTACCTGATAGGGCACTGTCCGGGGAGGATTATAGCTTACCCCTTTTCTAACTGTGCAGTGAATTAGGTGAAGTTATTTCTTTGTTCCATTCCAGGTTGTCATACTTCAGGTAGACTTTGTCTACTGTAGACCCTTTACATTACACTTATGGGCAAAAAGTAGAAGTCAAGATTTTTATATATCTCCTTCCTCCATCAGCTCTTACATAATAGTCATATGTTATCTTCTTAGGAAATATGCATTGGATGAATGCAGAGAAGTGAAAACACTGCAGTTTAAGCTACTAATATCAGGAAATATACATTTCAACCACACAGAGCCTGTTTATAAAAAATTTCTATACCAATAACTAATATTTGTTGATGGGAATCATGAGAAAGAGCAAAATATAAACTATACAGAATTCCAGATCAATCAATTCCTTCTAAATGTAAATTTCTGCTATCTCATACTCATAGACTTGGAGTAAATAAAACAAAAATATTTGGAAGTGGAACTATGCAGTGGTATCATAGTTATGGTAAAATAGTAAACTTCACATGCTTTTATTTATTGATATTTTTCTATCTAAGTAATTCATGATTTTTATATTCACTGGGTAACATACAGTATGTTTAATTTTAAAATTAATGCCATCAGTATAGGTATGATCTCATGACTCATCAATTTCCAAACAGAAGTTCTACTTTGGACTCTAAAATGCCTTAGAGGGCTTTGCAGAGACTTTGGGATATTCGATCCTGACAACAGACACAGGAGGTGCACTTAGTTTGTAGTCCTTTTTCACTTACATCCTGAGATTTCCCGTTGACTAATTTAGTATTTATTCCAGAGCCTTGTTTTTCCAGGATACTGAAAGCCAAGGTCTGCATATGAAAAAAATATATATATACTCTGTGCTAAAGCCAAAATGAATGAGTGTTTCAAAATACCAATTTTAAACCTATAGAAAATGTCTACTCTTAAATCCTCCGTACATTGTTAATGCAGATAAAAATACCATATCCAACCACCTGAGTGTAGCAATAAAAACTGGGTGTGCTAATCCATTTCCAGATCATTTTTATGAACTCCACAGCATGTAAAATCAAGATTGCAGAAAATGAAGACATATTAGTACTTGCTGTGGGCTGAATTGAGTCACCCATAAATTCATATGTTGAACTCCATTGTGAAGGCATTTGGAGATGGAGCCTTTGCAAAGTACTTAGGGTGAGATGAGCTCGTGAGGGTATGTTCTTTATGAGGGGATTATAGTGACCTCATAAGAAAGGACATCACAGATCTCCCTTTCTCTGTAGAAGCACAAAGAAGTCATGTGAGTACTTAGTGACATGGTGGCCACCTGCAACCCTGGGGCAAAACCCTTAACAGAAACAGACCATGTTGACACCTCAGTATTGGACCACTACTCTCCAGAACTCTGAGAAAATAAATTTCTATTGTTCAAGTCACTTATTCAATGATATATTTTTAAGGCAATCCAACTTGACTAGTATAGTTTTTTATTGAAGAAACATTGAAAGGGCTCACTGAAAATCTGGTTTTGTTATGGTTATCTTCCTAAGAGGCTTGCTCCACAGGTAGACAGGAGGATTGAAAGAAATCTAGGCCATTCCTTGTAGCTCTACTCAGAAAAGTACAGCCACTATGCATTGTGTGTTTGTGGGATCATTATAATTGTTTTGCTTGTGTAGTTTTTGGTCAAAGAAGGGGCTATTCTGGGAAATGTGGTATTATGCATCTGGGTCATTCTGACTGGAAGAGAGCTGGACTGAGATGAACATCACTTCTGTGGATTCCCCTGTACTTTAAGGCTGAGAATGGACCAGTAGGTTATGTGGGAATTTGAGAATTGTCATCCTTTCAATGACCTCTACAGCAGTCTGAAAATATTTTCTTGTGATTTCTGTTTTTTGACCTTAGAGAATGGTTGATTGACTTCAGAAAATCTCAGAGGAAAAAAAATATTCAAGTACAGTAAATACAAATTCAAAAGTCTCCATATAAAAGAACACTGGAAGGGCTGGGGATATGGCTCAGTTGGTAGAGTGCTTGCCACACAAGCACAAGGCCCTGGGTTCAATCCCCAGCACCACAAAACAAACAAACAAACAAACAAACAAACAACAACAACAAAAAAAAAACTGGCAAAAAACTTAGCTAAGTTGCATTATAACATTTCATAGAGAAGAGTATGGGTATATAGCTGAGGAGATTTCTGAGCGAGGTACTGATGGCAAATCTGGTTCCCCTTACTTATTGTAAGATGCAAGAGGTGAAGGACTAATCAAAGTAAGGATTGTTAAGCAAGAGGAGACAGCATTTGATGATTTGGAAGACTGTTGAGATAATGTGTTCTGGAAACAGGGCCAAGTATGAGGTTGTACACAACTGTTTGCTAAAGATATAAAACATGTTACTCGTGGACACAATCACTACCTCAGGAGAATCAAGGATTCAGTTACATTTATCTAGGAAAGATCTGAAGGAACCATCTTGTCTGGTAGCTTTGATATCCATTTATTGTATAAGAGGCCTACAAGGATTTAAAATTTTTTATACCAGCAGAATCACTGCCAGACTAGATTTAAATGGATAGAGATGAGATGGAATAAGGGAGGAATAATTTGAAATAAAAGCCACAGAAGCAGAGGCCAAGATAGACACAATTTCACAAGGGCCAGAGCATTCCAGGGCCATCTTCTCCTGGACTGAGGAAGTCAGAGCCACCTCCTAAGTTCTCAAACATGGGACTACCTCCTTGTTTTCAAAGGGTAGAGCTGTCACCTAGACTTAACGTGGTGGGACTTTTACCCAGTGGGCCTGTGTCGGTGTCCTGAGTCAAAATGGATGATTTTGAAGCCTTAAAAATCTAATAACTTACCCTGCCAGGTGTTAGACTTGCTTGGGATCTATGTAAACTTTTTACCTTTTAATTTCTCCCATTTTGAATAGTGTCTATCTTATGCATGTCTCAGCTTTGTATTTTGGAAGTACATAACTTATCTGGTTTTACAGTTTCAAAGAGGAAAAGAAAACATTCCCCAGAGTGAGTCATATCCTAAGACTCACCCCCACAAAATTAGATATTTGGTTAAGATTTATGGACTTAGAGTTAATTGATGCTAGAATGGGTTAAGAGCTTTGGGGATGTCACGATGAAGTGAACATGTTTTGCATATGAGGACATGAATTTTGGGAGTCAGTCAGTCTGTTATGCCTTGAATTGTATCCACCCAAAAAAACTCATATGTTGAAATCCTAGTCCTCGGTACCTTAGAATGTGACGGTTCTTAGAGATGGGATCTTCATAGGTTAAAAAGAGGTCACTAAGATAGCTCCTCATCCAATATGACTGGTGTCCTTATAAAAACGGGGGTTGTATATTCATGGAGACAGACACATATAGTAAGAGATATTATAAAGATATGTAGAGAAAAGGAGACTGTCAGCTAGCCAAAGATTGCCCTGGAAGAGAACCTTCATATCCCACGGGAAAAAATCGACTCTGTTAACACCTTGATTTTAGATATTATCCCCCCAAAGTATGAAAAAATAGATTTAAGTCACTCAGTCTGTAACACTTTTATGGCATCTGTAGCAAGTAAATTCAATATATAATATGATTGAGATTCTTTAGTTCTTCCTGGATTGGTGGTTAAGCTTAGAAAATAGATACTCCCAATGCAGAAAATGATTAAAAGCCTACTAAGTGCTGTGCATTTTACCATCAGCTACAGGAGATAAAAAAAAAAAAAAAAAAAAAAAGAAAGAAAGAAAGTCCATACTTTGGAACAATTATATTTTAAAATGTCTGAAAAACTCTGACTCAGTTGCAAACAGATTTCTTGAATTAAACAAGTTATACCTTTGAATTAGAAAATGTTATTTTAAGATTTGCTGTTATTCCTCTTCCACTTTTAACAACATTCATGTTATAAATTGTAATGTTATTGTTAGTAAAGACTCCAATAAATGAAAGCAATTGACATTCTTATACCAACCACAACATACCACTATGAGCTCATGATTTTATGCAGAGCGGAATCTGTTTTTCAACATAAATGTGTATCTTAAGTATAGTTCTTATTTATTTTATACTTTTTGAATATTTATGCTTTTTATCAGTTAGTGGCACTCTGTAAAGCTACCTATTGATAATCTGTGTTCCCTGTTGTGAAGTATTTTTGTAGGTTTTTTTTTTCTAAGTGCCAATTAATTGCAATCGTTTTAATATTTTGAACTATAAATTATTTGATCTATTATTTGCACAGTTTCTTCTGTTTTCTGTACAGAGGTTTTTTATGTACTTTATTAGAAATTCTTTGATCTTATTCATGAAGCTAGACAATTGCCATAATATTGTAATGCTGTCATTTTCCAAAATAAATATTTTATTTGAAGACAATACAACTGGCTAATATAATGTAATATCACATATTGTGAATCATGAGACAAGCTGTTGATAAATTCTGCTGGTAATGACGGAAGAGTTCATGTAGAAAATTCATGCATCAGGATAAGGATACAGCCTTTATATTTATTGACCAATAAATTAAAGAGTTTAGTAGTGTAGGAAGAAATAATGTTAATGACACAGCTTCATAGTTTCTGAAAATATAAGGAGAGTAGGAAAGGAAAATTGTTTGAAACCCAAAACAATCAAGTGGGGATGGATTTTGTATAATGAGATGCATTGTTTCTAACTGGCTGGTGGGTGTGCATACTAGACTTGGGCTTTCTGGGGAAAGAATGGAAAAGAATGAGCCACGCAACTACCTAGACACTTTGTTCATGTTTTACTGGGCTTGTACACAGGTGTGCAAATTGGAAGCTCCATATATGTAGGATTAATGTAGACATTAGGGTCACTGTTTTATCAGGGTTCTTTGACCTTTTATCAGGTTTTCCAGGTTCTTGACAAATTCTTGATGAGAACCTGGGAGGGAGTCCTACAACAGGGGGAATGTACTATAAAAATATGTCTGGCTCTTAGGGGAAAGAGGGTTTGCAAAACCTCTTGCCAAATGATTTGAGAATGAGGGTACTTTCCAAATGATTTGAGATTCAAAGACTGAGATTTTTTCAAGTACAATACTGTATTTATTGTTGTATCCACTTGTAGATATTGAATCTGATCCAAACTAGTAGACTCCCTGAAGAAAATTACACTTTTATTGGTTCCAGGAATTTTTAATCCCTACATGTAAGTGTTCTGCTTTTGCCATTTCCTTTGTTGATATGCTGGTGACATATTGCTTAATCATTCATTCACTCATTCATTTAATATGTATTTTCTATATGCAGTATGAGCAGCAGAGATAGAACTATGAAAAAAAATAAAGTAGTATTAATGTTGGATGTAAGATTTACTATATTCTGAGAGAATGAGTGAAACTACATTTCTAAGTGGAGGATAAGGATGTTGTTTACAGGTTCACTTCTTCCATCACTTTGTAAATGTACCTATGGCTCAGCATTGGGTGTAATGCATCATTAGCATAGTAGTAGGACTAACCCTGGAAGGTATTATACAATGTTGCCCAGGGAAGAGGCAGTAGCTTGTGACATACATGAGCCTCTGCAATGATATGCAAACTCTTTTCAGGTGTGCTTGCTAGTAGGCACTTACTCCATTACTTATTCCATAAGGTCAATATACAAGAATCTAAGATAACCCAATGCTACTAGAATAAGTCTGGTATGATAATATTTTTATCTATCTTCCCCTATTCAAAGGAAACAAGATCTAGCAAATAAAAATAAGGGACACAGAGCTAAATTTGAGTTTTAGATTTAAAAAAATCGATCCATGAGTGAAAATCCTCAAGCAGTGCTACCTCCCCTGTGACACTCATTACTCCTCATTTGCATCTCGGCATCTTTAGGCAATATCTAGGGGGCACCTTTCTCTCCATGAAGAGCACCATTGACTTTGACAGTGACTCTCAACCCAGTAGTGGACACATCTTTGAGGTTAAATGTTTTACTTAGAATGGGAGGAAGAGAGGGAAATCATATTTAGAGAAAATCTTCCTCCATGTGATGAGTGTATCATCTTTAGTACCCAGAAGGTCCCCATCTGGTGTCCTTACTCTGTATTGAAAAGACCCACTCTCCTGAGGTGACCACAGCAGTGAGTATTTTCAGTTATTCTTCTGACGGGCACTTTGCTTGGACCTGCAGAATGATAACACCCTTATTATATTAACTTGAATTGTGCCGTTACTCCTCCTGCTGCTGCTATTACTAAAATTATCTAATGACCTTTTATATATGTGATCCTATTTTAAATCCTTTTTAACTCAGCAGCCCTATAAACCATGGACGTCTGGTCATTATTAATGCAATTTTATAAATAGAAAAAGACTCAAGGAGATTAATTTACCCTATATCATGCACACAAGCAACACCAGAAATGGAATCCATGGTCAGAAGCTAAGTCTTATGGCTGAACAGTAAACCTTCTGCTATTATACCACACTGCGGTTTCTATAGTCTTTCCCATTCCCAGGCATATACAGTGACAACTGGAAAATTTTAAAAAATGAAAGCAAAAAGGAGATTCTTCTCCTTTTTGTTTGCAATGCTCTCAGATGCGTAAGTGAGAAACAGGCCCTTTCACATCTGTTATTTCAAGTTTGAAAATTGTAAAATTAATTAAGGAGACTTATTATATCTGCTCATTTTCAAAGATGCTCTCATCAGAGAGCCAAGATCAGAACACTAGACATAGGGAGGCGCATACTGAATCATGAAAGCACATCTTGCCCCTTCATCCCTAATACATTAACTGCTGCCAGCTAATGAAAGCAAGTTAAAAGCACGTCGCTTTATCTTAATATCTTATTATTCATGAGATGATGGGTTTACTAAAGGATTATTTAGGAAATTACCTTATAACTTATACTGCACATTCATCATGGGAACACCATATATTGAACAAAATGGTCATTATAAATGTCTAAATTAAATGGAATCATTTCATATTACAAGGAGGTAAAACATGAAAATATGCAATGTTAAAAGATAATAATGAATAGAAAGAACAATTCTAAATATAATGCAAGAAATGTCACAAGATAGGCTGGCAGCCTCATGCTGAAAATGACATGGATCGTTGAGCCAGAAAGATCTAGCAGTGTTCTTGAGCTTGCTATCTTATGGTTATGGTCTGGAATGTTACCCTATTCTAACTCTTTGCATAGTACTTAGAATAATCTGAGTTTTTTCCCTATTAGCTTGTAGTCTCACTTCTTTCAATAACATAAACTTTCATGAGAACAAGGAACATATCTTTTGGTTTTTTTTATAGGGCCTACAAGAGTTCATGACATAGGCCAAATGAATGAATGAATGAGTGAAGCAATTAGTAAATTTTCCAGTGATTACTTGTACAGTTTTGGGCTTTTATGTCTGCTTGGATTTTCAATATGAATTCTAATTTCTAAAAAAAGTGATGGTGATTATTAAGTATAAAATAAGGAAATCAAGGGGCTGGGGAGATGGCTTAGTTGGTAAAGTGCTTGCCTTGCAAGCACAGAGACCTGGGTTCAATCCCCAGCACTGCAAAAAAAATAAATAAATAAATAAGGAAATCATACTGCCCAGTGGCAGCAATTATATAAAGCTTCAGTAAATGGCAACTATCCAAATATGTTGTACTCTCACCTTCACAGATGATTATATGTTCCTCTCCATTGTGCAGTCCTGCAATAATTGTAATCAGATCACTATGCATGACATAAATCACATCTGATCTGGGCTTCACTTCCCTCACTCTTCTTTCTGCCTGAAAATGTGTCTGTTCTAGATCAGGGTTCTGTCTTCTTTGGACCCAGGAATGAGCAGGTGGAGCAGACCCAAACTCAACTGCCAACTTGAAACTGAGATTCAGCGACCATAAGCCCACTCATGAGTTAGACTGTCCCTTTTAGTTTCAACTTATGACATTTTCAACCTTGCAATGGTGCAAAAGTGATAAGGATTCAGTAGAAATCAAATTTCCATTTAAATAATTCCCCTCAGTTTTTGATATGCAGTAAAATACTCTCCTGAAATCCTGGAGAGCTGCAGCTCCCAGTCAACCAAGTGATCATGAGGTTTAGCAACTGGTACTTTTCAGAGTGCTTTGT
Source organism: Sciurus carolinensis (assembly GCF_902686445.1). Classification (NCBI taxonomy): domain Eukaryota; kingdom Metazoa; phylum Chordata; class Mammalia; order Rodentia; family Sciuridae; genus Sciurus; species Sciurus carolinensis. The sequence continues at coordinate 126,143,591 of NC_062222.1, forward strand.
TGCTAAGTTATGATGCTTGGAAGGTTAGGTGTATTAAATGCATTTTTAGCTTATGATATTCCCACTCTCAATGGGTGTTTTGGGAAGTTAACCCCAATGTAAGGATCAATTCTGTTATTGAAAGTCACTAAGACTTCAGAGCTATTATGCAGAATAAGCTATTGAATGCAGACTCTTAAAATATCCACTGAATCTCAGAGGATGAGTTATCCAAATTAGAATGAAATGAGTTGAAAATATTTATCAAAGAAAGAATGTGGTAGTGGGATAAACAAGATGGGTATTAGGGAAAGGGAAAGGAGCAATGCATTTTGTCTACCTTTATTATCATCACAGTTACATTTTTAGGACAAGCTCATTTTTCTGATTTGTTGGACACAAATGGGGTACATCATTTCATTTCTATGATTGTACACGATGTAGATTTATACCATTTGTGTATCATACATGTACATGGGGTAGTGATATCCATCTCATTCCACGATTTTTCATAACCCCCTCCCTCTCATTTCCTTCTACATAGTCTAAAGTTCCAAATTGTGCAGCCACTCTGAAAAGCAATGTGGAGAATCCTCAGAAAACTTGGAATGAGCCCACATTTTGATCCATTTATCACACTTCTCGGTTTATTCCGAAAGGACTTAAAATTAGCATACTACAGTAACGCAGTCACATCAACGTTTATAGCAGCTCAATTCACAATAGCCAGATTGTGGAACTAACCTAGATGCCCTTCAATAGATGAACAGATAAAGAAACTGTGGTATATATACATAATGGAATATTATTCAGCCATAAAGAAGAATATTATTATGACATTTGCAAATAAATAGATGGAATTGGAGAATATCATGCTAAGTGAAATAAGCCAATCCCAAAAAACCAAAGACTGGATGTTTTCCCTGAAAAGTGCATGATGAGAGCAGAATGGAGGACAGGCTCATTGATTAATTACCTTTATTATCCTTAGTGATTAACACAGGTCTGGCATACAATATGTGCTCAATAAATACAAGTTAAAGTGAGTTGAATTTACAGCTTACTTAAAAGATAAAAACAAAAACTCTGGAAAGAAAAATTGTGACTAAAATATAGCCTTTTTGGAATGTACTTCTCATCCTTAAATTTTGATGAATTAAGTTGTGAAGAAATTTTTGAATCGAGGAAGAGGCATTTGGGAGGATTTTTAAGCCTATGATGGAGACCTGTCTTTGTTGTTGCTGTTGTTGTTTATTCTATCAGCATGGTTTCAACATTATGCAACAAAACTTGTTTGTTCTTTACCAAGCCTTCTCCAATTGGAGAATTTCTGTTTTGGGGCCAGAAATTCATGAAGGCCTAGACAGGTATTGTGAGAACAATGACAACATGGAGAAGATAAAAGGGAGATTTCTGTTCAATTCTTTATTTGAAATGAATGTCACTTCATTTTTTTTTTTTTTTTTTTTTTTTTTTTTTTTTTTTTTCGTGTGTGTATTCTCCAAGCAGACATGAGCAGGCACAGGGCACAAGGAAACATGAGACTTGGTCCACATAAAAGAAAAGTCTCCTGACAGCCAGCCTGTGTGCCTAGCACTGCCACTTACCTTACGTCCAGGAATAATAGGCAAATGATAAAGAAACAAACAAAAACCATGATAGTTAGTTTTGTGGGGTTTTTTTGTTTTGTTTTGTTTTGTTTTTTTTAAAAAAAATGATTGGGAAATAAAAGAAATTCATGAAATGCATGGAAAGAAGGAAAAGACCAGAGATATATCTTCCATGCTACATGGAGTTTTATTGTAAAGGATCTTTTCAGTTAGACCTTACAAATGGTGAGGCTAGTGACATACAATGCCTTGCTTATAGATTTGGAAAACATATTAATTTTCCATTTGCTTTTATGTGTTCTCAGTAGGAGAAATGCATTTTCTTTTAATGCCAACAAAAGCATGTTACAAGGAAGACCCACTTGGCTGCCACAAAGAAATGAAATGCTGAATAGGACCATCAATAATTCACATGCTCTGTGTAGAAAGAACAGATTGCTTGACTGTATAAAATGATTTCTACCTTGTGCAGAACAAATGGATCCCTCCTCACGGGTTCTTTGATTCCTTCCTACCTGTGTCTTTTACGTAGAAATTACTGCTTGTTTCTGTCAAATGATATGCCAATTACGGGCAGAAAGATCTCATGTTCAATTTTGCTTTAATGAAAGCCAGACTAATAGTCCATCTCTAAAATATTATATATTGGAAACGGCAAGCTATGTAAATATAGTGTTATTTAAATCACCCATTTTAATTCGTTACTCAGTCACAAATTTAGAGATGGAGATAAATCTTAAACTGGGTTGTTATGATCTTGATATGGACGAATCAAAATATTAAGATGACTGATATTTTTCAAGTGTTTTTGTTCCGTAATTTTATGGATCTAGCGGTTAAAGTGAAGTGATTCCTAGTTCATATAAGGTTTCAAGGGAATTTGCAGATCTAAGTAGCACCTTGGCAAAACTCCTTGAAACCCCTCAAATCCCCCACAATAGCCCTGATTAAATGAATGGAAGATGTTAATGCACCATACCTCTCCTGCTTCAAGGGAGTGTTTTCTCCAAAGTGTGCTGTGATCAGATGGGCAATAGACATTTTGGGCAGTGAAACAGGAAATAAAATCTGTTCAGTGAAGGAAAAGCAGAGAATTGAAATGTTCCCAGGAATTGCAGTTCAGCTACAACAGTGTATATAGGATTATTCCACAGAAGTAATTTTGCAAGTCTCTTGTGGCAGACACAGAATGATAGGGGGAACACTGTGATGTACAGGATGTTTCCATTACGTTCTATAAATTTGCATTAGAGGTTCAGAGTAACATAAATAATGTATGATAAGTTCTATCAAAAGAATTTCTGGCTAGGACAAGTGCACACAGGAAGCTGCCTGTAAGGCCATATTTAACAGGCCTGCATAATGACCTGACTTGCCTTGCTCTCTTCCAGAGAAACTCTGGAGTTTGCAATTTGTCAAAGGTTAATGGAGAAGCAAGAGAAAGAAATTTGATTTAAACTGAAAGCTAGATTTCTATGTGAAGATACCAACTATTACCAAAGTACTTCTAATTCCTCCAAATCTCTGTATAAGAAAAACAACTAAATATTTCTACTGGTCCACAGGTAATGCATGAACTCATCCATCCTTCATCCTCTCTTCAGATGATAACTAGACGATGGAGAGTAAGATGTTGACTGCAGGGAGAATTCATCCACACGCAAAGATTCATGAGAAATAGTAGTGACTGAGGACTTTTCTCTATGTCTGAATCCATGCTAAAACTTTGATGCATTATCTTGTTTTATCTCATTGAACCCATGTAATGTCCTTAATACAGAGGGTAGCATGGCAAAATAAATAAATGGTTCAGAAAGGTTAGATGAGTTCACTGTAGGTACATCTATAGAGTATAACTGATTTCATTTTCTACTCTTCTAATCCTTCCATTTTACTGCTTAATGGTAGGCACTGTGAATTTTGAGACTGGCTTGAGAGAAACAACTCAGAAGGAAACAGCATTTGGAACTCCTGATGGCCTTCAGCAGTCACGACGGCTCAAAATGGAGTAAGAAGTAGGACTGAAAAGGGCAGGCGATTCTAAACTAACATCTCTCCCAGGGATACAGAGCTGTGTGGTCCAAAGCAAGGCCCTGGGAAAAGGCATCATGGGAAGAATGACTTGGGTTTTTTGGATGAAATGGAAACATTGGAGATAATGTTTTTACCTATGTCTCAAAATTGTCTTCTTATCTTCATAAATTCATTTGAATAACTGCTTTCCCTATTTTTTTTCTCCCCAATATCCATTCCTTCCAGTAGGAAATGCATTATTTTATGTTGCCCCATGTTCTTTTTAGCTATTTCTTGCTTCCTGTTATGGTTTGAATAGGGGGTGTCTTCTAAAACTCATGATTGAGAACATGCAAGAACATTCAAACATAAGATGACTAGCTGATGAGAGCTGTTACCTAATCAGTGGATGAATCCACTGATATGGATTAAATGGGTGGTAACTCTAGGTGGGCAGGGTGTGACTAGAGTACAGGTCATTGAGGGCATACCTTTGAGGCTTGTATTTTGATCCTGGTGAGTGGAGCTCTTTCTCTCTCTCCTTCCTGTTGACAGGTCCTGAGCTGCTTTGCTCTGCCACACTCTTGCACCATGATTCCACCTCACCTTAGACCCAGAGCTGAGTTTGGACTGAACTTCTGAAATCATGAGACAAATAAACTTTGCTTCCTGTAATTGTTCTTGTCAGGACTTTTGGTCACTGAGACGAAAATCTGACTAAAATACACTGTCAGATCCATTCTCCCTTCTCCTGTCTCTGCAGCGTACCAGTGTGGGTGGAGGTGGGGCAGGCAAATGGCCCTGTAGATGGCATTGCTCTTTGCCTTCTAACTGGGTTTGCCCACTGGAGATTAGGGGAGGGAGAGGTCAGAGGCTTTCTTTTCTCTTTTTGTTCTTCCCTCCCGCCCCTCATTGGTCCCACTTCTTTGGAAGCCGCTGTTTTTTTGCAGCTATAACTTCCACTGGCAATGCTTTCACTAAGGTCCTCGTGTTCAATAGCCTCCAAAAATGTATAGTTGTTTTTCCTTTCCTCTGTTCCTTAAGCCCTGGTGGTGACAACCACTTCCCACTGCGGCTAGTCTCTGGGTGCTTCCCCAACCATGTTTCCTAAAAGCCACTTTCATATCCATGATTATAGAATCATTAAAGTCTCTTTGAACTATCTTGAGTAGATTGATTACTAAATAACCCAAATATTCTCTGTCTGACTCTCCCTCTGTGTTTGTGTGTGTGTGTGTGTGTGTGTGTGTGTGTGTGTGGTGTGCATGTGTGTGTGTGGTGTGCATAAAAAGCAAGGGTGAGGAGTGCAGGCCTGCTTTTTCCTATTATATATGTAAGTGCCTACGCGCCAAAAGCAGGCTTGCGCTCCTCACCCTTGCTTGCCTTTATGACCAGGCTTCTGGTTCAGGTTCCAATGAAAAAGAAGGCAGAAAGTGGCGCCATCCACAGGGGTCATTTTCCTGCTCTGACCCCACCCACACTTGTACAGGATCAGGTCACAGTGGAAAAGTATTGATGTGGTTCAGCTCTCTTTAGTATGAGAAAAAACTTCAGTTTGAGAGAGTTTTCTTTCATTAAGAAACCCATGTGCTCAAAGATCTTAAAACTTGATGTCAAATTTTTTATCTATTTTTCAAAAGATTTTGTAGTTCCTCTAAGAAAAGAGGGAAAAAAATATATTTTTAAGTCCTTCAAACACTAGTAACTTTAATGTCCTCACTTATTATTCAAATGCCTTCCTGAGAGTAAGAAAGTAGGTACTGAGCAGTTTCCCCACGTTTGGGTACAGCAGTGACAGTGGATGTTTTCTGCTCCCTGCTGATGAATCCTCTTGCTGATTCCAAGACAGTTGTGAGAGCCCCTGCAGCCAATAGAGACTAGAAGAAGAGAGCAACCAGGACATACGTCAGACTTTTGGGGTGCCATTTTTGAATCCAAAGTAGAAGTCTGGGGTGTCTGGCATTGCTATGCTCTGAGTATAGCACCCACCTCCACCCTGACCCCAGTGTAACATCTGAACTGAAAAATTCTTGGTACACTGCAAATAACACTCAAGGAGTTAGAAATCGGCCTATGGGTGAAGACAGGCCTGTTGTTAATCAGAAAGGCTATTTTTGGTGCATTATCCTATGGGAAAGAAAAGAATATTCTCTCCTTCCAACTTTCTGTCGGGGAAAAAATGATTCTTTTGTAGCCTTTTATGGCTCTATAATACATTTGCTTTTGGAGCATGGGGTGGCAAATGGGGAAAGAGTAGAAAGAAAGGTGAGCAGGGTATTTGCATGTTCAGGAAACAGATGAATGAAACCATCTCCTAACTTTGTCCCACTTACATCTGTTGACACCCCCTTCCCTAGTTTTCTGAAGATGGCAATCAGCCTCATTGTAAGCCCTCAATAGGTAAATCTCTGCAGGCAGAGGAATCATCAGAGGCAATATTTTTAAAGTGTTGATTGTGTGTTCCTTATGTGTTCCCATGTAGCAGCAGATGATGAGTTCTTGAGCAAAAGGTGAGACTGGAGGTGAGGTGGACATTAGAGGATAAAATAATCACTGTCTCCTACACCATCTTCTGTCAATTCTCAGTCCAAAGAGGGAGACAGAAAGGAGCCTCCTTCTTCACAGGACAGTGTGATTAGCAGGATGAGAGGGATATGCTGGAGGATCAGGAGGAAGACCCTGTGTCATGGGGGTCAACCTCTTCATCTGAAAGAGGAAGCCTAAGTGAATTGAGCTGAGTTGCATAATCCCTCAGAGGTCAGCATTGACCACAGCTTGGCTTCTGTGTTATATGTGGCCAGAGATGAAGACGGAGGGATATATGTAAAGGATGAGAGAAGGCATTTTTTTTTTCTCATGTCTCTGGATTTAAAGAGTTGAGTTACTATGTAGTATTAAGATAGGGGGATCTTGATTTGGGAAACTTCTCTAATCATGGCAGAAAATGAATAAAACCTGCTACTACATTTGAAATAAAATACTGTGTAGAATTTTAAATCTGAATGATTGACTCTTTGCTAAGAGACTCCAAGTGAATTACTGGAAGTCAAACAGCTTTCATGAAGAAAATGTATGTTTCATGCCACAGAAGTAAAACCTTAAACATTATGAAAAATCCACATTGTCAAAAGCATGTGGACTTAAGTGCAATTATTTCTTGACCTGGCTGAATTTTCTGGACAAATTTTAAAATGCTTAATGCAGATGCTTCATATTGAGTATCATTTAATGAAACAGGAGCATTAATAAAATCAATTTTCCCTCCACGATGGAGGCTTAAATAAAACGAGGTCACTAATCACAGGTATTGAACTGTTTTGCCTGACATGTTCAAACTTTTTGTGCACTAAACAAGTGTTATTTTTAAAAGAATCTCAAACAAAGAAGAAACAAAGAAATATGGAATAGAAGTACGTGAATAAAGTGGATCTCCATTAACTTCTCAGCCAGACTAGAGAACCAGGCCGAGATGAATAATAAGCACTGATTAGATAACAGAATAAAAGGCTAATTCCACCTCCAAAGATAAATAATTGCTTTTTTGTTTTCCATAGCTTGAGGGAAGCCTAAAGTCAAGAGTAATTTATAATCTTACTTTCAATTACTTTTTTTCCCTAACATTTTATGAGTATTATGTCTGTGCTTTTAATCAGGCATGTTCAAGCACTAGCAAATTTGTCTCTGACTTAGCAAATTGTTAATTAAGGGTCCAGATGTGTTTTACAGAGCAAAGGAAGTTAAAAATCAATGAGCGTCTAACCTGAGGGTTAGGCTCAGGCAAGACCAGAATGAGCCAAACATTCTCAGGCCCGACTAACAAGAACTTAAGTGATTGCTTGAACGTGGTGCTATGGCAAGGTTACATGAAATAGGCCTTTATATATATGCACCCCCATCATATTTTCTAACCCTGGAAAACATAACAATTTAATTCCTTTTGATGGTTCCCACTGGAACCACTAGACTTTTCTGGAAGCTGTGAAAAATGAAAAGTCATGTTCAAGCTATGTGCCTCAGGAGGATAAACAGAGTGTTTCCTGAAAATCAGTTATGAAGGAGAATAGAAACCCTGAACTTTCTCAGATCTGCCCCATCCTAGCATACATGCCTTCCAAGATAATTTGTAGGTATAACTGTTTCCCAGATTTGTCCTGACAGAAGTGCCTAGTATTCCTACAGAGGCCTGAAAGCATCATTCTTATAATCCATGGGATCCTAGAGAACCAATGTGGACTGGCTTCATCAGGGAGTGAGAAAGGAAACTCACATTTGGGAGAGAGTAAATAGGTGCCCGGCATACTTCTAGGCACTTTGTACACACAGTCAAATGTATTCCCTAGAATAATATTTGTGCTCAGTTGTAGATCATCTCCTATTGATTTTCCAATATGAAAATTCAGGCTTGGAAGATAATTAACTTTACTAAGGTTTTAGTGCTGAAAAAGGAAAGAATTGGGATAACATGTCACATGAACCTGTCTTTGGATCAGTGTATGAGGAGTCAGCACATCAGGCTAGCCCAACTGATGAGAAACCTATGAATTTTTATTTTGTGACTGGTTGTCTCTTTCAGAAGAAAACTCTTCAATAAGGTTTTAGTAATCATATTGAAACAACACAACTTCAGGCAAGCTGTCTAACCTCTGGGTGACTTAATTTTCACATCAGTAAAATTATAGAGTTTCAAGAGGTGATACCCGAAGCTACTCTGAGGCCTGAACAGTTTTATTATCCTGCTCTATTGGCAATTTCTTCTTTCCCATTCACATCATTTTGTTTTTCTCTCCCAATATGAACTTGACAAAGTTAGAGAAAATGAAAATTTCTTTGAAGGGCATTTTACTTGACCAAGAAATACAGCTGACAGGAACAAATGTGAAAATAGGGAGGCATTTCTTTCTTTGTAGAAGCCTCTTTTAAAGTTTGTAATTCTGCTGTACTTTTGAAGATGACAATATATTTAATTGATTCTTGTGCAGATAACCAAATATCATGTTATTTTAATCTTGCACAAATATTCCAATGGAGACAGACGATAATAATACATGAAAAAAAGATTATAGTTTTCTAGATACTACCTTTTATTAACTTCTGGGACTATTAAACAATCCATTTGATGGAAGCTTTCAGAAGCAATCAAAATATAAAAACAATGAAGAAAGGATTCAAACTGTCTTTAACATTATATATTTAAAAAGTTCCATTTTTATAACTTAAAAATGGTGGATTCATTTAAATTAGATTAAAAATGTAGCTATACAACAGACAAACCTAAAATGAAATACCCCATAATACTTACAAGTTAAAAGAAAATGTCTTAAAGATAATATGTCATAGAAATGAAAACTCAGAAATAAAATACAGAAAAAATGATAGTCCATAAAGATTATAAGCACTGTGTAAACAATTGGGTACCCAGTACCAGGGCCAATAAAAGTAGCAAAGTTGAATTCACAGTAGAATTCAGCTTGACAAATCAGATTTTAAAACTTTAAAGATAAATACATAAATCCGCATGGCATAATTGACAAGAATGACTAAATTCTTATTCATGGTATTTCATAAACCATAAGATAAATATTTGTCTCCCATGACCAAAAGTTAATCAGGAATCAATATCTAAACAAATAAATAAACTGGTTATAGAATTAAAAATCTTAATACATTTCAAAAGGTCAAAAATTTAGAGATCACATTTATTGGCTAAATGTCAAAGGTAGAGTCTTGTAAAAATAAAACCCACTTTAAATGGTGTATAATAAAAAAATAATTGAGTAAGTAAAACATATAGTAAAACTATAGTTTCATATTATTTAGAGATTAACAAAAATTAGTTCACATTTTATAAGAGCATATGGAATGTGTCTAAAACCATACTCGGAAGACAAGTTAAAGCTTTGAAATATTTTATTAATTAGCAAACACATCTGTTTAGTAAAATTTAACAGTAAACCAAAGAAAATTTGAAGATACAAAGGATAATTTATAGCTAAATTTAATATGAAACTTCAAAAAGAATAACCAAATACCATTAAAGAAACATTTAAAAAAAAGTAAACTGGTCAAATCAAATAGATAATAGGAATATTGAAAACAAACAATTGCAAGATCATTCCAACATGATAATACAAACAATTATGTAAAATATTATGAAAAATCAATTATGTAAAATATTATGAAAAATAAATACAATTTAAGATAAAGAACAATATATTAGAACAATATAAATTAATGAATTATTTTAATGATTTAGAAAGCATATAATAATAATGTTCATGGAAAATTATAATGATTTCAAGGTCTAACCCTCAAAAAAGTTGCTGGTAAATTATATCAAATCTTTTGGGATTAAGAACTATATACTATAAAATTATTTCATAGCATAGAAGAATATGAATTAAATATTGATAGAACCAAATTTCCTTTAAAAATTGAAAAAGAGCATATTTTAGACATAAACAACAAATGTCAGAGTAATTGTGTTGAGACATACCCCTAAATTCATGTTTAATAAGAATGACATCTGACCACTCTGCACTACTATTCAGCATTATTTTAGAATTCCTCACCAAAGAAAAGGCAGGAGCATTATCGATGTCTGATTGGCCCTTTGATCTCAAGTCAGAAATTGGCTTTGATTACGAAACAAATGTTTACTTCCTGGAAGACCCTGGGAAGTTCTTTAACCCTTCTAAGTTTCAATTTTCTAACCTATTGAAAAGGACATGGGTGTCTGTCCTCTCCTATTAGTATTATGAAGATTCAGTCTAGTTAACACTTGTAAGATGACTAGAAAAATGTCCCACACTTAATAAATATGATGGATAATATGCCTTTTGACACATTAGGCATTATTATTATTATTATTATTATTATTTCTCCATTATAGCTACTGGTTTCGATTTTCTATTTCAATCAAAACTAAGAAAATTCAATCAGGTGACAGGAAAGAAGGAAAATACACAAATTCAAGTTATTGATATTGGGGATGCCAAAACAGAACATTTAGTGAGAAAACAAAGCCCAAAAAGAAATTATCAAATGATAAAAAAAATCTAACATGAAATTTCAAAATATTTAGATATATACTTAATATAAACCTAAATAAGACCAATATTGAGAAATACATATATTTAAAGACAGATTTTTAGAAAAATATTATTCTCTAAGTAATATCAGAATTCCATCTTTTGGTGATTTGTAAGAATTCCAATATCACCTGGAAGAGTAAATGTGAGAGCCCATGAAGTTATTGAAAAATATGAGTGACCAAGAGGAAATCAAGCTATTACAATTTATAAGATATTGTGAGGAAATAATGTTAAAGGAATATTCTCAGTATAAGTAAGTAAATATTAGGAAATAAATTCAATAATTCAGAAACAAAAATGCATATGTAAATGATATGAGATTAAAAATTCAGAAGAATGGTCAATTAATGGGAGATTCAAAATTAATTCTGGTATAAGTTTCTGTCCTTGTTGAGGAAAATGTCAGCTCTCTTTCATCTAGTGTACACAGAGAATGAATTCTAGATGAAATAAGACTTTGAAGGTTTAATTTAAAGACTGCAAATATTAGCATGTACTATAGGAGACTATTTTTATAAGCTTGGGTCTTTCCCAACATAAAGAAACCTATAAATGTTATTACAAAAATGCCTGATAGATTTGAAAATGCAGACAACAAATAAGTAAATAAACAAACATTTATTTCTTGTATGGCAGGAAACAATATAAGTTAAACAGTTAAAAATGTCTAAATAATAGAAAAATTTTTCTTGCATCTTACAATGTAACTCTATTATGCATACATATTTAATTCCCCTACTAATAAATACCAGAAAATAATAAAACAAAGAATAATAAGAGCTCATGCAACTAACAAAGTGTAACATAAAAACTTGAAGAGAAGCTAAGTTAAGTATGAAGGAGAGACTAAATAGAGCTATAGCTTGAAAACTTAAAATGTAGTAACAAAATAAAAAGTGAGATTATTTAGTGAATTGAATTGAGTTCTCAAAAAGATGTCAAAATTTTAACCTGTACTCCCCATGAATGTGGTTTTATTTGTAAATTGTGTCTCTGCACATATCATTAATGAGCTTGAGTTGAGATCATCTAGAATTTAGGGCCATCACTAAACCCAGCGACATGATGGGTCTCCTTATAAAAGACAGAAAAGGAGATTCTACAGAAGCAGAAAAGGAGAAACAATATGAAATTGGAGGCAGAGATTTATATAGCTATAACCTAAGGAATGCCAAGTGCTATCCTCAGTGACCAGGAGCTCAGAGGAGAAAAGGGACAGTTTCTCCTTAGGAACCTCTGGAAGGTACCAAGCCTGCAGGCATTTTTAAAATTTGTTTTTAAATGGACACATAAAACCAAAAATTGCACATATTCATGGGGTGATTCCACATGATGCTTTAATACGTGTATAAATTGTGTAATGTTTAAATCAGGATAAATATATCTCTTCAAACATTTATGCTTTCTTGATGGTGCAATGTTCAAAATCCTTTTTTAGACTTTCTGCAATATATTATACATTATCTTTATATATAGTCACAATATACAATATACAAAGTCGTTACCAGAACCTCTTACTTCTAACTTTAACATAGTACCCATCTATCACCTTCCCACAACCTTCCTTTCCCAGTATTATCCTTGGATGCTGGTAACCACCATTCTGCTCTTAACATTTAGGAAACCAACTTTTATATTCCATATCTGAGTGAGCTCATGTGGTACCTACCTTTCTATGCCTTGTTTATTCCACATGATGTAAAGATCTCCAGTTTCATCCACATCCTTGCGAATTCATCCTTACATATGTGTTATCCCTACGAAGCTCCTGTGTTAAAGCCAGAAGTAAAGTGATTATATTGTGAGATCTGTAAGCTGATCAGTACATTAATCCACCTAATGGATTAATAATATGAAAGGCCCACTGTCTGGGTGATAACGGTAGGCAGCTAGGGCATGACTGGAGGAAGAAGCTCACTGGGGACTGTCCTTGGGATTATAGTTTGTCCCTGGCTACTCTCTCTCTCTTCCTGCTTCCTGGCTACTATGAGCTGGGTAGCTTTCCATCACACACCTTTGCACTATGAGGCTCTGCTTCACCTTGAGCTCAGAGCAATGGAGTCTGCTGACCATGGACCAATCCTCTGAAAGTGTGAGGCAAAATAATCTTTTTTTCCTCTACTTTATTCTTTAGCAATGAAATCTCACGAATGCAATATGACTGAATTGTATTGGTTGTATAAATGTGCCACATATTCCTTTATCCATTCCTCATTTGATATACACTTGTCTTTCATGGTTATTGTCAATAGTGTTACAATAAACATAGGAGTCTTTTTTTTTAAAGTATAATTTTTTAAAATTTATTTTATTGTAAACAAATGGGATACATGTTGTTTCTGTTTGTACATAGAGTAAAGGCATACCATTTGCGTAATCATACATTTACACAGAGTAATGGTGTTTGATTCATTCTGCTATTTTTTCCTTCCCCCCACCCCTCCCACCACTCTTTTCCCTCTATACAGTCCCTCCTTCCTCCATTCTTGCCCCACTCCCACGCCCCATTATGTGTCATCATCCACTTATCAGTGAAATCATTCACCCTTTGGATTTTTGAGATTGACTTATCTCACTTAGCATGATATTCTCCAATTTCATCCCTTTGCCTGCAAATGCCATAGTTTTATTATTCTTTATAGCTGAGTACTTATCCATTGTATATATATATATCACAGTTTCTTTATCCATTCATCAATTAAAGGACATCTAGGTTGGTTCCACAGTCTGACTATTGTGAATTGAGCAGCTATGAACATTGATGTGGCTGTATCTCTGTAGTATGCTGATTTTAAGTCCTTTGGTATAGGCCGAGGAGTGGGATAGTTGGGTCAAATGGTGGATCCATTCCAGTTTTCTAGGATCTCCACACTGCTTTCCAGAGTGGCTGCAATAATTTGCAACCCCACCAGCAATGTATGAGTATACTTTTTTCCCCACATCCTCTCCAACACCTGTTGTTGCTTGTATTCTTGATAATCGCCATTCTAATTGGGGTGAGATGGAATCTTAGTGCAGTTTTGATTTGCATTTCTCTTATTACTAAAGATGGTGAACATTTTTTCATATGTTTGTTGATTGCTTGTAGATCTTCTTCTGTGAAGCGTCTGTTCGTATCCTTAGCCCATTTGTTGATTGGGTTATTTGTATTCTTGGTGTAGAGTTTTTTGAGTTCTTTATATATTCTGGAAATTAGTGCTCCATCTAAAGTATGAGTGGCAAAGATTTTCTCGCACGCTATAGGTTCTCTCTTCACATTGCTGATAGTTTCCTTTGCTGAGAGAAAGCTATTTAGTTTGAATCTATCCCAGTTATTGATTCTTGCTTTTATTTCTTGTGCTATGGGAGTCCTGTTAAGGTGGTCTGATCCTAAGCCAACAAGTTGAAGATTTGGAACTATGTTTTCTTCTTTAAGATGCAGAATCTCTGGTCTGATTTCAAGGTCCTTGATCCATTTTGAGTTGAGTTTTGTGCATGGTGAGAGATAGGGATTTAGTTTCATTCTGTTGCATATGGATTTCCAGTTTTCCCAGCACCATTTGTTGAAGAGGCTATCTTTCTCCATTGCATATTTTTGGCCCCTTTGTCTAATATGAGAAAATTGTATTTATTTGGGTTTGTGTCCATGTCCTCTATTCTGTACCATTGATCTACCTGTCTATTTGGTGCCAATACCATGCCGTTTTTGTTACTATTGCTTTGTAGTATAGTTGAGTCTGGTATTGCAATACCCCCTGTTTCATTCTTCCTGCTAAGAATTGCTTTAGCTATTCTGGGTTTCTTATTCTTCCAGATGAATTTCATGATTGCTTGCTCTATTTCTGTATGGTACATCTTTGGGATTTTAATTGGAATTGCATTGAATCTGTACAGCACTTTTGTAGTATGGCCATTTGACAATATTATTCTGCCTATCCAAGAACATGGGAGATCTTTCCATCTTCTAAGGTCCTCCTCAATTTCTTTCTTCAATGTTTTGTAGTTTTCATTGTAGAGATCTTTTAACTCTTTGGTTAGATTGATTCCCAAGTATTTTATTTATTTTTTTTTGAGGCTATTGCAAATGGAGTTGTTTTCCTCATTTCCCTTTCAGCTGTTTTGTTGCTTGCGTATAAAAATGCTTTAGATTTATGCATGTTGATTTTATAGCCTGCTATTTTGCTGAATTCATTGATGAGGTCTAGAAGTTTCTGGAGGAGTGTTTTGGATCCTCTAAATATAGAATCATGTCATCCGCAAATAGTGACAGCTTAAGTTCTTCTTTTCCTATTTGTATCCCTTTAATTTCTTTGGTCTGCCTAATTGCTCTGGCTAGAGTTTAGAGGACAATGTTGAATAGAAGTGTGAAAGAGGACATCCCTGTCTTGTTCCCATTTTTAAAGGGAATGGTTTCAGTTTTTCTCCATTAAGAATGATGTTGGCCATGGGCTTAGCATAAAAAGCCTTTTTAATGTTCAGGTATGTTCCTACTATCCCTATTTTTTCTAGTGTTTTCAGCATGAAGGGGTGTTGTATTTTGTCAAATGCTTTTTCTGGGTCAATTGAAATAACCATATGATTCTTAGCCTTAAATCTACTGACATGATGGATTACGTTTATTGATTTACGAATGTTAAACCATCCTTGCATTCCAGGGATGAACCCCACTTGATCATGGTGCACATTTCTTAATATGTTTTTGGATACGGTTTGCCAATATTTTGTTAAGGATCTTTGCATCTATATTCATTAAGGATATTGGTCTAAAGTTTTCTTTCCTTGATGTGTCTTTGCCTGGTTTGGGTAGAGGGTGATATTAGCTTCATGAATGAGTTCAGTAGGGTACCCTCCTTTTTTTTTCTGGAATACTTTGAGAACTATTGGAATGAGTTCTTCTTTGAAGGTCTTGTAGAACTCGGCTGAGAATCTGTCTGGTTCTGGGCTTTTCTTGGATGGTAGATTTTTAATGGCTTCTTCTATTTCATTGCTTGATATTGATTTGTTTAAATTGTGTATGCTCTCCTGGTTCAGTTTGGGAGGAGCATATATCTCTGAAATTTGTCAATGTCTTTGGTAGTTTCTATTTTGTGGAATACAGATTTCAAAGTAGCTTCTCATTATGTTCTGTATCTCAGTGGTGTCTGTTCCTAATATTTCCTTTGTCATCACGAATTTTAGTAATTTGAGTTTTCTCTCTCCTTCTCTTTGTTAGTGTAGCTAAGGGTTTGTACTATTTTGTTTACTTTCTCAAAGAACCAACTTTTCGTTTTGTCAATTTTTTGAATAGTTTCTTTTGTTTCAATTTCATTGATTTCAGCTCTGATTTTAGTTATTTCCTGTCTTCTACTACTTTTGCTAGTTATTTGTTCTTCTTTTTCTAGGACTTTGAGCTGTAATGTTAGGTCATTTAGTTGTTGACTTTTCATTCTTTTCTGGAATGTGCCTCCATGCAATGAATTTTCCTCTTAGTACTGATTTCATAGTGTCCCAGAGATTTTGATATGTTGTATCGTCATTCTCATTGACCTCTAAGAATTTTTTTATCTCCTCCCTGATGTTTTTTGTTATCCACGTTTCATTCAATAGCATATTATTTAGTCTCCAGGTGTTGCAGTAATTTCTCTTTTTTATTTTGTCATTGATTTCTATTCTCAGTCCATTATATCTGATAGAACACAAGCAGTATCTCTATTTTTTTTTTGCATTTCCTAAGGGCTGCTTTGTGGCATAACATATGGTCTATTTTCGAGAAGGTTCCATGTGCTGCTGAGAAGAAAGTGAATCCACTCATTGATGGATGGAATATTCTATATATGTCTATTAAATCTATGTTATTGCTTGTGTTATTGAGTTCTATGGTTTCTTTGGTTGGTTTTTGTTTGGAAGCTCTATCTAGTGGTGACAGTGGTGCATTAAAGTCGCCCAGAATTATTGTGTTGTGGTCTATGTGATTCCTGAAATTGAGAAGGATTTGTTTGATGTACAGGGATGCAACATTATATGGGGCATAAATATTTACTATCATTATGTCTTCCTGATTTATGATTCCCTTAAGCAGTATGAAATGTCCTTCTTTATCCCTTCTGACTAACTTTGGCTTGAAGTCCACTTTATCTGATATAAGGATGGAAACCCCTGCTTTTTTACTGAGTCCATGTACGTGGTAGGTTTTTTCCCCATCCTTTCACCTTTAGTCTGTGCATGTCTTTTTCTATGAGATGAGTATCTTGAAGGCAGCATATTGTTGGGTCTTTCTTTTTAATCCATTCTGCCAGTCTATGTCTTTTGATTGATGAATTTAGGCCATTAACATTCAGGGTTATTATTGAGATATGATTTGTATTCCCAGTCATTTGGCTTATTTTTGGTTTTTAAGTTGGCTTGTTTTCTCCTTTGAGTGGTTTTTCTCTAAGGTAGTTCCTCCCTTTGCTGACCTCCATTGTTGTTTTTCATTTCCTCCTCATGGAATATTTTGTTGAGAACATTCTGTAGTGCAGGCTTTCTATTTGTAAATTCTTTTAATTTTTGTTTATCATGGAAGGCTTTTGTTTCATCTTCAAATATGAAGGTTAGTTTTGCTGGGTATAGCATTCTTGGTTGGCAACCATGTTCTTTTGGAGCTTGAAATACATTGTTCCAGGCCCTTCTAGCTTTTAGAGTCTGGGTTGAGAAGTTGGCTGCTATCCATATTGGTCTCCCCCTATATGTAATCTGATGCTTTTCTCTCATGGCCTTCAGAATCCTCTTTATTTTGAATGTTAGGCATTTTCATTATAATGTGCCTTGGTGTGGATTTGTTGTGATTTTGTACATTTGGTGTTCTGTAAGCCTCTTGTATTTGATTTTCCATTTCATTCTTCAGGTTTGGAAAATTTTCTGATATTATTTCATTGAATAGGTTGTTCATTTCTTTGGTTTGTATCTCTGTGCCTTCCTCAATCCCAATAATTCTTAAATTTGGTTTTTCATGATGTGCCATAGTTCTTGGAGATTCTAGTTCATGATTTCTTACCATCTTCTCTGTTTGGGCAACTTTATTTTCAAGATTCAATATTTTGTCTTCATTGTCTGAGGTTCTGTCTTCCAAGTGGTCTAGTCTTTTGGTGATGCTTTCCATTGAGTTTTTTATTTGGTTTATTGTTTCCTTCATTTCAAGGATTTCTGTTTGGTTTTTTCTTGAGAATCTCTATCTCTTTGTTGAAATGATCTTTTGCTTACCTGCAGGTGCTCTTTCAGCTTATTGGTATTATCATTGCATTGCCTGCATTTGCTCTCTTATATCATCCTTTGCTTCATGAATCATCTTAATCATGTATAATCTGAAGTCCTCTTCTGGCATTTCTTCTAACATACTGTCATTGAGTTCTATTATTCATTTTCTTCCCTTGTTTTTTAATGTTGTTCATGTATCTTCCCCTCTAGCAGTGCAGATCTGGGGTAGTTGCAGATTCCCCCTATAGGCTTATAGTGGCCTTATAGGTTTCCAAAACCTTTTCTCTAAGGGGAGATCAATATTAGCAGTGCCCAATTCAGACACTATGCAATCCTAGACCAAGTAGCCCCTATGAGGACAATAACAATATTGTCATAATAAACAGAATGAGTTCAAATATTATCTTCAGTATAACAAACAGATTTGCAATAAGGTCTTCAGTTTCTAATGGATGACAAAGAGGATGCAGAGGCATGTAGAATGTAGCTGTTAAGGGATAGGAAAAGAATATACAGGAAGTTCTAGATAATAGAAATGGTGAGAGTATAATCATAAGAAATTGGATGTTAGCATGCAAAAAAGGGAGAAAGAGATTCTGAGGGAACAGGTAAACAAAAGGAAATGAGAGCAAGAAAAGTAAAGTAATAAAACCTTAAAATGTTTTCAATAAGGAGAAAAAAGAAAATCTACAGTATAACAGTCACATAGTAATGAAACCTTCCAGTCTTCAGTAGCCTGATGCATGAGAGGTACCTGACATTGAGTTTCAAGCCTCCAGCAGGCGTCTCAGGATGGGATTTGCCCCATCTAAAGATCGGAGCTACGGCTTCCAGGATTATCCAAGATGGCCACTCTGGATTCGAAATGTGTTGGCAAATGGGGAGCTGCAGCTCAGGGTGTGGACGTGGTCAGCTGGAGGTCCAGGAGGCGGGATGCAGTTGGTCAGGCAGGGGTCCTGGAGGTCCGGTGTGTTTGGTGTGGTTGTGGGATCACGGAGGCCAGGTGCAATCAGTTGGTCTGGGGTCCCGGTGATAGGCACAGTCAGTTGGTCTGGGGGTCCTGGTGGCAGGGAGCAGTCAGTGGATGTGAGGGCCCCAGAGGCAGGGAGTGATCAGTTGGGCTGAGGGATCCTGGAGACTGGGCTCAGTCAGTCTGGCCAGGAGTCCTACGGGGCCTAGCTGTTGTCTCAAAATGGCGGCAGCCACATGCAATCAAACTTACAGGTACTGTAACAGTGAACTTCCAGGCAACAGCAGGCAGCTAGTGCTCCACTGGCAGTCGGCAATCAGTTTGCTGACTGTTGTCCGATGATCGGGAGGTGAACCTCGTGCGCTGAGTGATGGATAGGTGTAAGGCAGGCGATGGACAAGTGAGAGGCAGGCAAATGGCGGATGATAGATGCCTGACAATGAGCAATCTGCACTCAAAAAAGGTGTCGATATGCTGGCAGACTGCAGATCATCACAGTGGACAAATAGGGTAAACACAAGGGCATTGATAAGCAGCAAAAACTGCCTCACCAAGAAACAGATATCCTCTGCTTGAAACTGGAGTTATGCAGTGACAAGGAACATAGCCATCTTGGATGCTTAGTCTGCCATCTTGGATCTCCATAGGAGTCTTCTTGACATACTGATCTTAGTTCCTTTGGATGTGCACCCAGATGTGGGATTGTTGGATGGTATGGAGAAAATATTTACAACCTATACATCCAAAAAGGGAGTGATATCCAGAATAGATAATGAATTCAAAAACTCCATAGCAATGAAGCAAATAACCCAATTAAAAATGAGCAATAGATTTTAAGTAGGTATTTTACTTTTGGACCCCTTTTTTGGTTGTTGTTTAGTTTCCATATATGAGAAAAAATATGTGATACTTATTTTTCTGTGTCTGGCTTAGTTTGCTTGAATAATGTCCTCCAGTTCCCCAATTGTGCTGCATATCTACCTTAAATGTATATAGAAATGTCACAGAGAATCCCATTCATATGTACAATTAAAGTGTTAATTAAAAATCGATATTAAAGAGTAAAACTAAATAAGTGAATAACCATTTATAAAGGAAGGATACAAATCACCAAGAGGTATATGAAAAACAAAATGCTCAATATCACTAGACATCAGGAAACTGTACATAAAAAAACACAGTAAGATATCATCTCACTCTTGTAAGAATAGCTAATATCAAAACTAGAAAAGATAATAACTGTTGGCGAGGACATGGAGAGAGGTAACCCTTCCACACTGCTAAGAGTATAAATTAGTACATCCACCATGGAAAACAGTTTCCTCAAAAAATTAAAAATAATTATCATATGATCCTGCACACATTTTTATTCCAATCTCTGGTCTTCAGAACTGCAAAACAATACATTTCTATTGTTTAAATCACAAAGTTTATAATAATTTGTTATGGCAGTCCTAGGAAACTAATACAAATGGTTAACATTTAGATTTTGCGAAGAATTGGAGTGGTACTGTTTTTCATATTTAAATGTACAAAATTAAATGTTGGGGAATGATTAAGAAGGATAGTATTATAAAAATCTGTATAACCAAGACACAGTTGCCCTGAGGATTCATGGAGATATACACTTGGGAATATTTTATGGTAGTACATGTAGCAGCACAAACTCAATAAAAAAAAAGTTGCTCAAGAAAAACATTGCTTTGTAAATTATAATCAAACTATGAAATATTTTATATATCTAATTAAATAATTTCAGAAACAAATACATGAACTTGAAAAGATATACAAATATATTGGATTGATCACAATCTAGACAATATATATGAAATGAACCTGTTTTAAAAGACACATACTTACAATTAATTATATATTCATATACAATTTTGTAAGTGTATTTATTTTTCTTTATATAGACATACATCTCTTTACATACGTATGTGTGTGTGTGTGTATATATATATATACACACACATATGTATTTGTTGGTATGTATTTTGTAGAAACAATATTTAGATGCTTGCACTCCAAACTCCTAGGACTGTTTATCTCCAGATGATGATTTTGTTTTATTTCCTATACATAATAAGTAAAAGTAGTCAGTAATCAGCTGTCTTGCTTTTAGATTTGCTCTTGGGGTGGGAGACACCCAGAGGAAATATGAGAACTGAGTTCCAAGAACTTGTTCTGAATTCTTCTGCTCTATAGGGTCATCAGGCTTAGATTGCATTCTTCTATTACAGATCAATGTTCATATCATGTATCCCTTTCAATGTAGATGTGTCACTGGATTTTGGAATTACTTTCTGTTCTTTCTGGGCTCTGTGACTGACCCTGGAAGGTGGCACCTTCTTCGTCACTTTTCCTGAGTGTTGTTTTCAGCTTTGACCATGGTTCTTGACCAAGCCATTTGATTACCCATTTGGAGTATGCCTCTATTTACCTCTTGTTGATTATCTCTGTTCAATATTCATTAACTTACGCCCCCTGACTCTGAATCTCTGTGATTTATGGGAAGTTCATCCAATGTTTAAGACCAAGCTTGGTCAGTAGGGTTACCATAGTGCTTCAGCCACCCTGCTTGACTAGAAGGTATGCATATGAACAGATCAAGCTGGGTCACTACAGGGAAAACATGGGGATTCTGCTGTACTTAAAGTAAAGAACCAATCTCTTCCTAATAGGATTGATCTTACCAGAGTAACTTGAAAGCTTAATAGTTCCGATGGGCATATTTGAAAAAATATGTGAAAACCCTGGTTGGGAATAATATCAAAGAGAGATAAATTGAAAAACCGAGAAATGAAGAGCAACATATTCCTAATGGTGTAATTTGTACACATATGTAGCCATGCCTGTACTTTGATGATTCCTGAACTATTAAAATACATGAACTGATAATCCCCCTTTCTGTCTTGTCTGTTTTAGTTTAGACAAAAGTTTCTGAATAACACAAGTAGCTTGCAACCTTATTCTCTCAGTCCAAGCAATGACTGTCTTCATGCTAGCCAGCTGTGTAAACTGTGCATGCCAAGACTGTGTGACACACTTCAGTCTCAAATTGAGGTGACAGTAAGTATCTAGCTCAGTTTTATAGATTATTCTAGATTTTTTTCCTCTCACTCTTAGACTTTGAAGCTAGAGTCATGGACATATTTTGTAGTTCATTGGAAGAAAGAAAAAATAAGATATCTTACAATCTGCTCATATCTTGGCACTCAGGTGCCATATCACAGAGCTCTCTATGGAAACATCCCAGAAATGTTGCAAAACCAGAAAATTCTCCAGTTTGTACTTTTGTGAGGTCCAAATCCCCTTAGAAGTTGTTGAATTTCTGTTCTATTATTTTCTTACATACTTTAATACTATCAAGTCCAATTCAATTGAATCAATTTGTGTGGATGTCTGATCTTTTCAGGAAAAAAGAAATTAGCTGAAATATTTCTTGATATGGAACCATGTTCATTTTGTACTTGCTGAGAATAGCACTTTTAAAATGTTATGCTTTAATTTGAAATATGCTTCCCCTACCTCTCCCTCATCCAAGCTGTATCGGGATTGACAAAGACCCTTCTCTAAACATACCTCTACCTCTGCTCCACTGCTATCCATTCTTGTGCCCATACTTGTGCTTAATTCTACATTCACATTTAAGTCTGCTTTTATGTTAATAAATTTTTACCCTCAAAATTCAGTGTTTCAGCAAGGGTTATAAATTAAGGGTAAGTTGAGGAAACAGTTTGGCAACCAAAAATAATTTTGCTATGACTCTAATACTTTTCATGTTTTTCTCAAGTACTATTAAGCTAAGTCAGCTGGGGGTGGCGGCTCATGCCTGTGATCCCAGCTGCTCTGAAGACTGAGGCAGAAGGCTCACAAGTTCAAAGCCAGCTTCAGCAACTTAATGAGGCCCTATACTTCTTAGTGAAAGCCTGTCTCTAAATAAAATATTAAAAAGGGCTAGGAAAGTGGCTCAATGGTTAAGTGACCCAGGTTTAATACCCAGTACCAAAAAGAGAAAAAAAAAAAAAATATATATATAGGCCATACCACCAAACACTCTAAACACTGCTTTCTTAAAAATCTCCCTTTTGTCTTTGCTTTTCTGCACACACCTCAGCTCTCCCTTTCCTCCATCAACCAGCGTATTCTGTACAATATTGTCACCTTACCATAAGTTTTTTTCTTGTAATCTTCCCACTTGTCCTCCTATCACCTAATACCCAAAGGGCTAGTCTGCAAGTAGGAGATCCCCACGGAAGGTCAAACAAAAGAGATGGAAGGAGAAATGAGTGGACTCAGGTTCATTTGTTTTACCAGACAAGGTAAACATGAAGTATCGGAATTCCTTTTGTTAATTTTTGCCTTGACAAGTGAGCACTCATTTAAGGGAAACTTTAGGAAATACAGGGTGAAATACTTTGAATGAAGGTTATCTTTATCTTCAATCATATACTTTCTTACAAATTTTACAGTAGGCCTATGTTGCTTTTATAATCACAAAATGTGTAGTAATTGAGGAAATTAATCTTTGAAAGGCATAAAGTTCTAAAGAAAGTAATACTAAACCTCTAAACATCCTTCGGATATGTACTTTGAGAAATGTAGCAAACATTCCTTAAGATTATCCCCCCATGGTGAACCAGAACATACTGCTATGTCCCTTAGGGCTCATCCCTCTTCTAATCTAGGTTGGGCTTTCTATATTTTCAAAATGGCAGAGCTTGTTTCCTGAAGACCAGGTAAAGGATTACATCAGGATGCCCACACCCTCTTGGTTTCTTCTGTTCATTGGTGCTTCAGCTTGGCTTTGATGCATTGAATAAGACCATGGAGCATCTACCAGCTTGTTCACTGCCTCAGCGAGAGGAGCCTCACATGCTCAGCATGTCTCTGGGGCCTTCACTTCTACTATGCCTTCATAAATCGGATGAAGTACTCTTTTGTACCTTCATCTTGGCAGAGAGCCTAACAAATTAAGGTTAAGCTTGGCTGCATCTGAAGAAAAGAAGATATTTCCTTGGAACTTGTGAAGGTCAGCCTGATTAGGTGCACATTAGTCACTATCAGGTAACAAACAAATGCGAATGTGTGTCCAGGGCCTGACTCATTCACTCACTCATTCATGATGCACCGACACTATTGTGCAGGTGCTGGGGAGACAAGGAACAAGATGCACTCCCTGCCCAGGAGGAATACTTAGAATCATGGCAAAGATAAACATGCAGAGGTGAGGTTCAAAATATGAGTGCTATTACTAATGATGGAAAGAGTAACATTTACTGAATTCCATTTACCATGTGCCAGAAACTTTCCTATTCTCAAGTCTCATAGCATCTGTCAAGAATTAGTAATAGGCCATTATTATTGTTGTTATTATTTTTTGCATTTAATAGATAAAAGAACTGAAGTCCAAAGAGTTTATGGCTCATTCAAGGTCACATGGTAATAATCTGGTCAGTAAAAATTCAATCTTGACAATTCCAATCCAGCACTTCAGATAAGAGCTGAATAATAAAAGCATGAATCCATTTATTTAACAGCCCAAAGCAGGACAGCCAACCACCTGCAAGAGGTGAGGAGGGTTTGGCCAAAGAGGTGAGTGTTCTGGGGTCTAGTGAAAGAAATTTTCTAAAGATGCAGCAAAAATGGAATTGAACGACATTAGGAAAAGCATTCATTTACAGTGCAAAGATTTCAACTGCCAGGGTGCAAGCAGAAATCCCCTACTGAGGTAATTTCTTTGGCCAACAAAAAAATAAAGTGTTTTGTTTTTCATTTAAAAAAGCAGAACAATTGGGAATTTGTCCTGGCTCCTCTGCTGGCTCTCAGTGTGACAAATATTTTCATTATATCTAAGTAGGTATTAGCAAGTCCCATTCACACACAGGAAGGTAAAACCTAAGTGGAAGTAGAGGCTCGCACACCTAATAATAACAACCAGGGTATAAATTAAGTTGATTTTTTTTTCAAGACTGGATGCTTCCCATGCTGACCTTCAGATGGAAGGAATTATACATGCAAAAGTAAAGTAGGAAAAGGACTTTGTATTAGTCAATTTGCTTTTAATATAATGAAGTAGCTGAGTCTGGGTACTTTATAAAGAAAAGGGGTTTATTTGCCTCACAGTTTGGAAGGCTTAAAACCTGTACCATATGGTGCCAGTTCTAGTGAGAGTCACACTTAGCTGTGTCACATCATTGGCAGATGGCATCATGGGTGAAGCTTGAGCAAGAGGGAACTACCACACAATGAGACACAAAGCCATAGAGCAATTCAAGAATCAAATTCACTCTCTTATAGCAACTCTGTTTTTAGAACTAACAAGGGTCCTCAGAGAACTTCATTAATTCATATCGAGCTGCCTTAGAGATTTAGACCTCCTTAAGACTCAATATATAAACCCTTGGAAGATACATTTAAGTCACATCCAAAGCATGGCTGGAGAGGTTCAGCAATTGTATGAGTTTGTTTGTAGGATTTACGTTTAGTCAGGGCCAGCTACATCCTTTGAAAAATAAGAGTACAGCAACCCTAGTTCAAAAAGCAAGAAAAAGTTCATTAAAGGTATTAAAACACAAGCTTTTAATTTTTTCTACACTACTTCTCTCAAATTGCATGGTCAGTTTTATTTACTATTGAATGTCCTTAAAATTTAAGAAAAATTACAATTATAAGTTGTGAACATATTTGTTTCTGGTTAATGTTATATTGTACAACACTAGTTTTATGTATTCCTGAAATCTTCAAAATTGCACAATGTGTATTTATTTCATATATGTACCCATATACAGTTATCAAAAGAATAGAAATGTTGCCCTGACTCAGGTGTTTTTATGTCATTTATTGATTCATGAACATTCTACCAACACTCAACTTTCACCTTCCAGATGAATAGGAAAGACTTGAAAGAAATGAAACTAAATATTCCTCTATTTTTCTTGTTTTCTATGTCATGACTTTCATTATAGGTGGTGGGCTAATGCTGAGGAAGTTAATATCAATAAAATAAAAGGTGTATGATAGAGTTCTTTGGTTACTGGTGTTTCTTAGAACACCACTGACTTCTTTCGAATGTCTGGTTTGAACAGAAAATGTAGTGTGTGGGGCTTCCGGGCCTCACTTAGTCAGTAGAGGAGTGACCCACTTGCTTACTTGGTTCTTGCTTTGAGACTCGCTGACCTCCTACACTCCACAGGGCCATGGGAATTCTGCATTCATAGAAGGGAGAACAACAAACACTATACTCAAGTGGAGTATATGGTGGACACTCATACTCACGTTTGTATTCTATTTGTCCCATAAGACCTCACTTATAAATTTTTCAAAATGACATTGTTAACATTAAGACAATAACAATAGCATGAAACCAAGAAAGAAAGAAGTCTAAAACTAGACTTTGCATGACTGCAATGGTGAATTGGCTCATAAAGCTACCTTTTGGTAATAGAAAAACGAACACTAAGTACACAACTCAAAATACATTTTTTGCTCAATCATTCATTCCATTAATAGTATTAAATATCCACAACGTGTCAACATTGTTTCAAGTGTTGATAATAGTAGCAAAAAGAAAAATCTGCCTTCCTGGTGGTTGCATTCTGTATTTTTGAGTAATCAATGGGATAAGAATATTTTGAACTACCCATTCTTACTGGGAAGAATATTTTTTAAAATATTTTTTAGTTGTAAATGGACACAATACCTTTACTATATGTACTTATTTTTTGATGTGGTGCTGAGGATGGAATCCAGTGCTTCATACATGCTAGGCAAGCACTGTACCATTGAGCTACAATCCCAGAGCTGGGAGGAAAATTAATGACTAGAGTACAACTAAAAAAACCAGGAGGGCTAGGACTTCAGTAGAGTGGTAGAGCACTTGAATGCATGAAGCTCTAGGTTTGACCTCCAGCACTGTAAAAAAAAATAAAATAAAAATGAAACATAAATAAACGAAAATAAATAAGTAAATAATAGGAAAAAGTACAAAACGTCAGGCCCTATGGAAAAAAAAATCTCATTATGCAAATACTTTTTCCAAAGATGATTGCTCATGTTGGAATGCACTAAATGTGTAAATGAGGATAAGGAGTTTTTTGCTCTTTTGATTGTTTCCCTGTTTCAGAATGCCAAAGGAGTTAATCAAATAATTTAGCTAAATGACTTCTACTCCATTTGTTTGTTTTGTTCGTTTCTTTCTTGGCAGACTGTGGAAGCACAAACCTCTAATTGGATTTGTCCTAAATTTCCTATGTGTTTTGGTAAAATGGATGAAATGAAATTCTTCAACCGTTTCCCAGAAAAATATGCAAGTGAGAAGGGTTCTATTTCACAATTAATAAATTGCTGATTATGGTCACTGTTTTGGCAAATCCAGTTTTCAGCAAGGTGAGCCATTAAGAGGCAGTATGTCTTAGCAGAAGTCATGGAGATAGTAGGACTTAGTCTAGTCTGGAAGTTCTCAAACAGGATCACTCTCACCCAGAGGACTGGTTAAAGCACAGATTACCAGATGCCACTCACAGTTTCTGTTCCAGGTGGTCAGAGTGGAACTTGAGAATTTGCATTTCCAGCAAGATTCCTGGTGATACTGATGCTACTGGTCCTTTGTAGGTAGGCCAGCTTCTCTGTTGGAAATCAGACCAAGGAGCTAAAGTTCCCTTTTTACTTGAAACTTCTATAGGTATGTTTATACATAAAAAAGAGAGAAAGAGAGAGAGAGAGAGAGGGAGAGAGAATGAGAGAGACATAAAAGAGAGAAAAGCACATGGGGATAGGAAGGGAAAAATTCTCCAAAGAGGAATTAAGTACTTCCCATTTGGGAAGTAAAATAATAAAGTAGATTTGACAAAAAGATTGTAGTTAGCTCCTGATTATTGTGTACAAGTTGACAACATATAATGCAATTTATCACGAAGCAATTGTATCAGCATCTCTCAATGCTTTCTCTCAGACTACATTATGATCCTTTGTAATACCCTTTTCTAACTTCTCTTAGAGATGAGGAAATTTAATTTAGTAGAGGTGGAATGAAACATCTTGGGTCACATTGACAGAACAACCAGTACTTGAAATCAGAGCACTTTGGTTGGATTTAACTAAGCTTTTACCTGGGAAAGTCTTAAGCAAGCAAAAAGAAAAAGGTGAGCTACTAAATAGATTATCTGCTTAGATTGTACTTGCTGTGAATGAAGTTATGTTGTTATTACAATTTTTCATTCTTGTATTTCCAATTAACAATTGAAAAAGATTCTAAAGATAGGATCTGATGAAATTAACAGTGATACAGCTGGAAGATTCCTCCTGAGCTTGCTAAGGAAAGCATGAAGATTGGCAGGAGGTCAACAGAAACAGTCTGCACCTACTGAGGCCCCTGGTTTGCTGGGCATTCTCTTAGCACGTTTCCCTTGTCGCTTTGACCTTCTGGAAATGACATTAATTATTAATGCTATTTAATGTTGATTAATTCTTAATTCTATGTAAACTA